>NC_089221.1:79250506-79606017 GCF_963924675.1 Phocoena phocoena | reverse complement strand
TAATTATCAGAACAAGACTCTAGGAGCATAAGATTTTAAAGGAGTTTCAGAATTCAGAGGTTATATGGTTAAGTACATTTATTTATTAAAGACATTATTAATTTTTAGTTATATTAGCATTAATGAGCACTTATTAGATATCTGACACGCTGATGGAAAATCCATAAATGGAAAGGAACAAGATGGGAGGAGAATCAGAGAGAAGAGAGGGCATACGATTTTAACACTGATAATTGCTAAAAAACATTTGTAGGAATCTACCAAGCATTAAGAGAGCTTAAAGAAGGTATCACAAAAGAGGATTTTGTTTGAGAAAGAGAAGTGGGGAAGGGTATACCAAACCAAATGAATAGCAAACATACAATCTCTGTATGCATTGGAGGAAAGAAGGACTGTGTGGGTACAGAACAGAGAGGAGAGTATGAAGAGAGAAGGGAGGATAAGGGATGATGCCTATAAGTGAGGATGGGGCCACATTGAACCATATCTGTAAAAGGTAATTCCATGGTCATAATCAAGAATTGTTTTCCCTCAAAAACTGAGAATACCTGATTTTGTTTTTCCCTGAGTATAAACAATCTGGGATATGGAAGCTTTGAGGAGATGGCCTCCAAGGTTTAAAGGGAAAAAATAGTTTTGCTAATCACCCACTACTAGAATAATTATGATCTTTTTCAGCTCATTTCTCAAATATAATTTCACATTATTTTGCAAACATTGTTCTTTCTTCAAAAACAGCCTGATGACAATCTATTTGTAGTACAAACATTGAATGACAATATAATAAATTAGATAATGTCAAATTCCAAGATATTATTTTTGATTCCCAATTCAAACCCAACTCAAATCATTCACCTGTTTATTTTGTTTAATATCAAGTTTAACTAAATCTATCTTCAGTATTTAAATGAAAATAAGTAGATGTGTGGTATCAATATCATAACCAATCAAGTGAGCCTTGTGTAATAAATATAAAATGTGCACACTTTTGATGAAGCAATTATGAGGGAAAAATATGTCCTATTGTTTTAGATTTTTTTCCAAATTCTGCTGTGGTACAATGGAATTTTATAATTGTGTTTTATTTATTACAAAGCAAGTATCCTACATCTTCAAAATGTTAAATAAAGTAAGCTCCATAGGGCACCTACCTTAATGAAAAAAATTAAAATGTACAAGGGCTCTATAAGTCTTCCTGCAAAAATACTGAGTAAAACTATCAGGTTTTAACAAAAATGTTCTGTGCAATCAGAACCAAATAATAAAATATGTCTCATATAGCTGCTGGCAAAGAAGGGAAGGAAAAATATGAAGAATCAAATAATTAAATGACTTTTGTTTTGAGCAACAGTATTTTCTCTATCTCATAGAAACAACAACAAAATATATTATTAGCTCTGGCTAAAAAGTTAGAAGGAGATGAGGCTTAATTATCAAATTTGAATTTCTCCATGAACTAAAACTAAATTTATAAAAGAAGTAGAGTTAGACAGTTCAAAGGTGGAAATAAAATTCCCAATTCTGACTTTTAAATTAAACTGTTTTCAAGAAGGACTTGTAATGAACAGCCTTCCCATAGGAAGAGTCGCTAATCTCTGCTATTCAAAAGACTTGGCCCTTCCTCTACAATACCCTATCTGCTTTTAATTTATATTGAGTCCCTCTCCTTTGTAAGCAATTCAGATGGCTGACTGACTTGGAAGCTTGGGAGGTTTTTTTGGTTTTCTCTTGATTTACTGTAAAAATATGCTTGGAATTATTCTTAAAAAGAGCATTAACATGAAAAATAAACTTGGCATAGAAGAAGCTGGCAATGAACAATCAATAAGCTCTTTCCAACACAAAGTAATCATCTTTCTTATAAAATATTGAGTTCTTCTAACACATTAAATTACCTGAATGTCATGGGGATTAGAATTTCTCATTCACCTTGGATGAATCTGATACAACTCTCTCATGGGTTTGTTAATGTAGGAGGGGCCCTGAGAACAAAATATACCCCAGTGAATAGCAGTCTTAACCAATTCTGGGACAGGTGACTGAAATTTTTAAATAATATACTTAGGAACAAATATACTCCTTTGCACTTGTACACCATACATTATTAATTCTATTTTTAGAAAATTACTTTGCATAATTGTGTTCTTGTTTCAATTCAAAACCCATATATGGTTTTTAAAAAATTCATAATTGTCCTTTGAGTATGAAGAAAGGGACTATTCTATATGGATCAATTTTTACACAATTTTTCAACTTTAATAGTAGGAATATATTTTCTTTTCTGATGAAAAATACAGTAACATATTTTTGCTTCCAAAAATAAATTTTGAATGAGGGGGTAAATAAAAACAAAAGAAAAAAATACATTCAGGCATAGAGGAAAATCTGTTTGTAAAACAAAGGCCATGAATAATAATAATTTTGTGAATTTCCAATTTAGTGTAAAAACCCCAAAATCTTTTTTGTTTCAGTATGTTCTAATAAAAGATAGCATCATAATGTAAAAAAATTAATAAACAGAAACCTCAATTAAGTAGAGTCAGGAGACCAGAAGGGGGAGCTCTCGTGCCCTATGATGACAGCAGAGCCCAATAGGAGGAAGAAAGACTTCCTCTTCCTGGCTAGCAAAAGCTTAGCCAATGAGAGGCTGTCACAACTCAGCAAATGAAAAACCACTATATTTCAAACTCCCAGTTCCTTCAGTGGACTCTGTTTACTATAGCCTTCCCAAATTCCTTTCCCCCTGTATAAGAGTACTCCTCTATTTTTACTGGAGACTTGCACGTGGCTTTCTACAATTGAAGACCTCAAATTACAGTTTTTTGCTGATCCTGAATAAACTCATTTTCCCTACAGAAATAACTGGCAGTCTGTTTGTTTTAGGTCAACATTTTGGCAGCCCATATGGGGATCCAGAGAAGACCCCAGACAACTCCAAGGCTGGTGAGCCAACAGACTTGGTACACACATGGAACCCCTTGTTGCTCACTGCTTTTCTTGCCAACCCTGGGGTTTGACAGTAGGTCTTTCTACTGAATTCAAGCTCTTACCTTCTTTGTGCCTCGAAGCTTTTTAGGTTTTATTAGAGATCTACTTTAAGGTTTCCTCCTTTCTGATTAAGGCCTTGTTCTGTATGCAAGTACTCATTTGGCACTTTGGCCTTATTTTGAAATCAGGCTGTTTCATTTGGAACTATGCTAGCCTTCAACCCACTGCTCTTTGGAACAAAGGCTGTTACTCCTGGAACTGGCTAGCCTTCGGCCCATTCCTTCAAAAACAGGAGATGTTTCATTGGAATTTTGCCAGTTTGGCCTTCAGCCCAATTCCTTTGGGAATACGGGCTGTTCTACTGGAACTGCACTAAGCAGCTTTTGGTCTGGCTCCTCTGGGACTAGACTGTTCCCTCGGAATTGGCTGGTATTAGGCCTACAGGCTGTTTGAGCTATTTGAGCTGCTTGAGCTGTTTAAGCAGTTTGAAAATTATTCTCTTACTCTAGGAAAGAAATTCTAAGAAATGGAATTCCAGTTATCTAAACATTTTGAGGGCACCACCCTAAAGGGTTCCCAGCCAATTCTGTGTTTGAAAACCATGGTTCTTGAACATATGGTTACCAGGGGGGAGAGATAGTTAGGGAGTTTGGGATTTACATGTACACACTGCTATATGTAAAATAAATAACCAACAAGGGGGAAAAAAAAGAAAAAGAAAACCATGGTTCTTCCTCATGGACATTTCTAACTTAATGGACTGACCTGACCTGGCCAAAGGCAGTTTAAGCCATTCTGAGGAACTTTTGAAATCCCCAAACTTAATTTTCTTAAAAACAAACTGGGCAACCATAGCTCTAAAATTTCCAAAACTGAATGGAACGCTTATCTCAATCAGTATTTCGAGGCTTCTAAATGTTATCAGGAGCCCAAAATTGCTTCTCTGAAAAATAAGATGTTAAGATTAAAAGAGACAAACAAACAATTAAGAAAGATAAAATGGCTGTAGAAGCCTCAAGCTCTTTTTCCTTGACTTCTTTGTTTCAGGTTCCAGCTCTAGAACCAACTTTCTCCTTTCCTTTTATGCAGCCTGTACCTCCTATATACCCTCAGATTTGCCATACTAATTCTCTCACTGAACTTCCCTTTTTCCTCTGAAAGTCCCCCCACTCCCTTTTCCTCTAAACTTATCAGAAACCATCACTTTAAAATTAGGCCTTCTGAGAATCCAGAGGCTAATGCCTTAATTTCTTATTTTCCCTGGACTAAAACTGAACTTTGATCCATAGTTACAGATTTTCCCAAAGTTACTAATACCCTCACAGATTTGCTGAGGAATTTAATATAGTCATTCAAACTTACCAACCTAGTTTCTTTGACTCATTTCAGCTAGTTCATATGCTTGTTAGTGAAGGGCAGGCTCAGAATTGGATGAAAACTACTAATTGGGAAAATCCTGAAAGGTCTCTAGAATTACAACCAGGAGGCCAGCCCACTAACTCACTTATTACATGACCAGACTCAGGCAATTGCTAGGTGACTTATTGAGCAATTCCTAGGGTTTTACCAAAGCCTGCTGATTGGAACAAAATTCAGGCTTGCACACAAAAGTCTTATGAACCTGGTCATGACTATTATAATCAACTTCACAGATTGGTTTTTCAACTAATTCTTGTTTTCCTTTAGATGTTGGTTCCATCCAGGCAGCTTTTAACTGTATGTTTATTAATGGGCTGAGCTGAGACCTTTCCCTTCTATCAAAGAGGACCAGGATAGAATGGGAAACTATATCTACTCCAGATTTAGTTTATTTGGCAAACCAGCTCTTCTGCATGCTAAATGAGTCACCTAAAAGAAAGAACACTAATATTCCTAATCTTCAACTCCAGTTAGTGAAGGCTTTCAAATGAAACCAAAATCTTCCTAGTTTGCTGTTAGTGCAAAGAGCCAGGACACTGGAAAAGAGATTGTTATAAATTCAAATTCAAATGCTTTAGATGCCTTCAGCTCTCTAACCAGCCTTTCCAAACTCTTCCCAATTCTCAGTGATAGGGCTCAGAGGAGCTACAGGGACTCTTCCCAATCCTCTCTTTTAATCAGCTTGGAGAAATACTTCTCCAGATTGGGGATGAACCTCTTCCAGTTCATCCTAATTGAGAGCAGACCCATACTCTTGATGCTCAATCCCACTACTATAAAGCAACCACTGTCTTGGAGTACTAAATCAATTAAAATAGTGGGGACTTCCAAATAACCTCAAGAATTTCCTATCTCCGAACCTATTCACTTTTGTTTGGTCCCTATCAGAGATACACACCCTTTCCTTCTTAGTTCCTCTTTTCCTATCCATTTATTAAACTCAGACTTTGTAGAGAAGTATAATGCTGGAATTTCTTTATCCCAACAGGGGGAAATAATTCTAGAATTTGACAGTAGTCATCAAAGCAGCCAACCAGGTGAATTTGATGACTGTTTGACACCTTTTATTTATGCTGTCACTGATGGTAATAGAGTTGATTCTTGAAACATTGATCAATTGTCTCTATTGAATCAAATCAGCTACCACCCTTCTTATGGGCAAAATCTCCAACTGATACTAGCAAAATTCACAGTGCATTTTCCATTAAGATTCAAACAGACTGTTCAAAATCTCTTGCCAGAATTAATCAATATCCTCTAAGTAAAGATGCAATTCAAGGCATAAAGCTCATCACAGAAGATTACAAGACTCAAGGCCTCATTATCCTGTAAACAAGTCACTATAATACTCTTATTTTACCAGTAAGAAAACCTAAGGGCTGAGGGTGGAGGACCTCTGAGCAATAAACAACATTGCTATCCTTTGACATCCTGTTGTTCCTAACCCTCATACCTAACATCCACTCCCACTCAAAGCAAATTCTTTACTATAACTGATGTATGCAGTATTATTATTATTTTGCGGTACACAGGCCTCTCACTGTTGTGGCCTCTCCTGTTGCGGAGCACAGGCTCCGGACACGCAGGCTCAGCGGCCATGGCTCCCGGGCCCAGCCGCTCCGCGGCATGAGGGATCTTCCCGGACTGGGGCACGAACCCGTATCCCCTGCATTGGCAGGCGGACTCTCAACCACTGCGCCACCAGGGAAGGCCCAGTACATTCTTTAGTATTCCAGTTGATGCAGCCAACCAATACCTTTTTGCCTTCACTTGTGAAGAAAAGTAATTCACTTGGACAGTAATGCCTCAGGATATTGTTGAGAGTCTTCCTTATTTTTTCACAAATCCTGAAGACAGATCTGGATGATATAAAGTTCCCTAGAGGTTCTACTTTGTTGCAATATGTGGATGATTTGCTTCTTTGCTTGCCTTCTCAAGCCTCCTCGTTGTAAGCCAGCATCCACTTGCTAAAGCTTTTAGCTTTAAAGGGACATAAGGTTGCCAAGGAAAATTTGCAGTTTGCCCATGTTTGATATTTAGGGTATGTGATATCAGAACAAAGGCTACACCTAGATCAGACAGACTTCATGGTGTCCTAAATCCCCCAAAACCTAAAACTAAGCACATTTATTGCAAGGTTTTCTTGGTTTAGTGGGTTATTGCTGAAATTGGATTCCAAATTTCTCTTATGGCCAAACATCTGTATGTTTCACTAAAGAAAAACAACCCTGACGTGATTTTATGGGAAGAACCAAACAACATAGCTTTTAAGGCCTTAAAGGGGAGTCGAATCAACCCACCTGCTATAGGGCATCCCAGTGATCAGATTCCCCTTTTCCTTTTTGTATATGAAAAGAAAGGGAATGCCCTTGGGGTACTCACCCCAAAGCACATCAACCTGTAGATTATTATAGCCAGCAACTGGACCCTTGCCTTAGAGCCATTACTGCCACTGCCCTTTTGGTTAAGATCATCAAGAAAATCATTGTGGGATCCCCTTTAACCATTTTTGTGCCTCATGCAGTAGAAGCCCTCCTGAATTCTCAGCACACTTAACATTTCTTAGTCAACCACCTCACCTCCTATGAAGTCCTTTTGTTAACCACTCCTCATATAACTGTTTTATGTTGTAATAACCTTAACTCTGCTATTCTTCTCCCCTTTATCTCTGATGAAGTTCCTTACAACTGCTTAATGCTGACTGATCACCTCCTGACTCTTCGTGATGATCTACAGGATATTCCTTTGGGTAATGCCAACTTCTCATTGGTCATGAATGGTTCTTTTTTTAAAAGGTGACAATGGCAAATATTGTGCTGGGTATGATATTACAACTCCTTTTGATATTGTTGAGGCAGCATTTTTATCTATGGCTGCTTCAGCCTAACAGGTTGAATTATACACAAATACATGGGGCTTGCATTTTAGTCAAAGGCAAAATTGCCAATATTTAAACTGATAGTAGATATGCTTTCAGAGTAGTTGATGATTTTGGAATGTTTTGGAAGCAATGTGGCTTCCTTACATCTAGTGGAAATAAAATTTAAAATGGCATCTTTGTTCAGGAATTACTGAATGCAATACTTTTACAGGATGCTTTATCTATTATTAAGGTTCTGGGGCATTCTAAATTTGACTCTCCAGAAGCTAGGGGAAATCACCTTGCTGACGTTTCTGCAAGGAATGCTTCCCTTAAAGAACCCAACAACAGCCAAACCACTGTCAGAGTACTAAGGGATATTTCCCCAAATGATAACTTAGAAAATCTGGCAAGAGAAGCCCAACAATTGGTCTCAGAAAAAGAAAAACAGGATTGGAAATTCAACAACTGTTGGCTTGATAAAAAGAGAAAGCTCTGGTTTGGACCAGATAACAACCCAGTCCTACCAGAGACTCTAAAATTCCTACTCATAACCACAGTACTGGCATTAAATCATTGGTCTACTAATAAAATGATAGCATTTATGAATAAATATTGCTGGGAAAATGTTAAAAAGACTGCAAAATGTGCCTAGACCACTTGTTCCATTTGTCCAAAACACAACCTAGGGAAACAAGTTTGTACTGCTTTCAGACATTTTAAACTGCCTAATGGACCATCTGAGGTCTGGCTAATTAATTTTATACAACTTCCTCTGTCTCATGGATACAAATATGCTTTAGTCATGATTTGTATGTTTTCACACTGGACTGAAGGCTTCTCTTGCAGACAGGCTATTGCTTCTTCTGTGTCTAAAGCCCTTTTGGAAAAAAATCATCTCTACCTGGGGAACTCCTCTTGAACTTCATAATGATTGAGGAACCCATTTTACTGGTCACATACTTTGACAAGTCTGTTTGGCTGCTTTTACTCTCTTACTGTACTTATCCTCAATCCTCTGGTTTATTCAAATGCACTAACAGCATTATGAAAGCTCAACTTGCAAAGTTTGTAGAAGTCTTCCAAATAACTTAGCCAAAATCATTGCTGTTGGTCCTTCTAAGTCTTAGATCCATCCCTTTGGAACTCACAAACTCTCCCCATTGAGACAGTCACAGGACACCTTATGTACTTGGCTCCTTCCTATTTTGATTCACAACTGATAAGAGGAGAGATACGCCAGTGTTTTAAAGGCCTAGTTGATTCTATTAAAAATAACCATGCTTTGGTAAAGAAATCTTTTCACAGTGCATGCCCAGTAGATGAAGACCTTATAACCTGGAGTTTTCTTCTATTGGAAAAGATACTTCCAGGATCTCTCCAACCTCACTGAAAGACTCCTATCAGGTACTGTTAACCTACCCCTGTGCTGCCAAATTCCAGGGAATAGACTCTTGGATTCATGTGACACATCTAAATAAAGCACCAAACCCTGACAGGACCTGCACATCATCTGGTGACCTGAAAGCAAAGACTTCCTGGAACTGAAGCAAACAACATCTGATGAGACAGCTTTTCCAAGATATCCGGATCAGGCCTTTTGGAAGTTTGTAAACTGATGATTACATAATGTTTCAAATGATCTCCAATGTCTATGATCTTGATATAGACTTTAGATAAAAAGTGCCTCAGAGTTCTCCCTCCTTCCCCTCCGTGTTACTCAAATGTGACCTCAGTAGGTTTCCAATCTACACCTTCCCTCTGATGTGGGACACCACACTCTGGATAGGTCTTTCCTGATACTGAGGAACAAAAAGCTATTGAAACCAGAAAACCTGACTCTTGATCAGTGATGCTTTCAGAGAAAGATATTAAAAGGGGGAAATGTTAAAAAAATAATAAAGGGAACCTTTATTAAATAGAAAAGGGAGACCAGAAGGGGAAGCTCTCATGCCCTATGATGGTAACAGAGCCCAAGAGGAAGAAGAAAGACTTCCTCTTCTTGCCTGACAAGAGCTTAGCCAATGAAAGACTGTTACACTCAGCCAATGAAAAGCCACTGTGCTTCGAACTCTCAATTTCTTTAATGGATTCTTTGTTTCCTATAGCTCTCCTAGCTTTCTTGTTTCCTCTAAAAATGAGTTCTCCTCTCCTTTTTTGCTGGGGACTTTTGTGTGTCTTACCATGGTTTAAGACCCCAAATTAAAATTCTTTGCTGATCTTGAATAAACCCATTTTTGTTGGAGAAATAACTGGCAGTCTGTTTTATGTTAATAACTTTTATAAGTAAACTATTTTCTGCTGGCATAAACAGAAGAAAAAACAATATTTACTTCTATTCTAGAAATGCTATGAAAATAAGAATGTTAAAACTTATTTTTAAATGTCTCTTTTCACTAAAAAATTTACCCTCAAATATTGTACTGTACACAATTAATAATTAATTATAAAATTTAAAAAAATACTAAAATGTTTATAGGTTTGTCAGCCTCTTAACTCTTGTAAATGATTCATTAGTTAGCTGTATACCACCGTTAGTAATTCTTGGTTCTAGGAATCATCTTTCACGCTCTACAAAGTTTGTAAGATCTAGAGCCTACATTTTCTCCCTATACCAAAGAACCTTATTACTTTGCATAATGAAGTCAGATGATGTGCACTTTCTAGATATCTGTGCTCCTGCCCCATTCTCTTCCCAATTTTGCTTCTGGTAACAGCAAAATACTCCACTTTTTTTAGGTGTAGTTACCAGATGCATTCTGATTCCCTCATTCCTTCTTTCAAACATTGAGCCTTTCTTTAGATGCTCTGGAACCAAATTCTAACCCTTCTATTTGTAAACTAGATAATCTTGGCCAAGTATATAACCTCTCTGGACCTCATTTCTTCTATAAAATGAAAATACCAATAATATGTAACTTATGGAGCTATGATGAGGTGTAAATGATCTAGCAGATATAAAATATATAGACTAGTGCTTGGCATTAAAAAATAATAGCCATTATAATTATTATACATCTTATGCTGCACGAATACCTAGACGCATTTTCTCCAGCCCTGATTTACAGAAGATTAAACGAAATAGGAGGTAGCCTACAGAAAATATTATATAACCAAATGCTTAAAATATCATTGACCTACAAAAAGCATATTAATAACACTGAAAATGTGTTATTTTCTTCTGAGAATTTTGTCATCTTCTGATCGTAAATTCTAAGGTCTATATTTAATGTAAAATCCATTTCAACTCTCTTGACTCAATTCTCCGCCAGAATCTTGCCTGTCACAGGAAAACTCTTTCCAAATAGCTTGGATATATATAATCATATACAAACATCTTTATGTTTTAGAAAAGTAAATCTATACATGAAATTGATGGAATAAGTACATAATTGGCATGAATGGCTCTGAGTTCTCACAAAAGCATTCCCCCCCACCTTATGCATCAAAGAAGGTTTAGTGATATTTCCTTGTAGATAAATTTCCAAATGGGGAGTTGGTACCTGTGAGATTAACAAATAAATTCATTACCCTGGCATCTTAGCTGTTCTTTACGCATACCAGATCCACTCTTGCCCCAAAGTCTGAATTTTCTCTTTCCTGTGACAGGAATATTATTCTCAGCTTGTTCCCTCATCCTCTTTCACTCATTAATGAAATTCCACTTTTTCAGTATGACCTTCCTTTATCAATTTATTTAAAATTCTAATATCACCTCTATATTCCCTATCACCCTCACCTGCTTTATTTGTATGGTTAGCACTTATCACTAACCTTCCTTCCTTCCACCTTTCCTCCTTTCCTTCCTCCCTTCCTTCCCTTCCCTTCCTTCCTTTTTCCTTCCTCCCTCCCTCCCTCCCTCCCTCCCTTCCTCCCTTCCTTCCTATCATCTATTTCTATTGATCTTTTCTACCTTTTCCCATTAGAAGGCACAGGTTTTAACCTATTTTATTTATCACTTTATCTGTAGAGCCTAAAATAATTCCTGGCATAGTAGACACAGGGCTCACTTGCCCTTTACAATTCCGCTTCAAGCACATGGCAGAGACCTGCAATGCTTCAGGATCTTTGTCATATCACTTGCAGGGAAATGCTAGGTTATAATGTATGAAAGTTTCCTGCAATTATCCCATTACTAATACCCACTAGTATTTTCAAACATCAATTTGAACTAATTGAAACCCTAAAGGCATAGCAAATGTATATTATAATTTTTTTAGAGACTAAATAATTCCCTGAAGAAGTGAAACTCTGGTTCATATGTTAACAGGGCATAAACAAAAATCCATCAAAGTTGGGTGATTTGTTAATACTTCTCCAGAATTATGTTTGTCCATGAAGGCATGGCTCTAGTAAGTAACCCAGAGATTATTCTCAGCAAACCGTTCAGTGTAAAAATAAAAGCAATCAAGAAGGCCAGATCATAACTCTGAAGTATAAATATAGTAAACACATTTTTAAGTTAATAAGCAACCAGCCCTTTCTCTGCTGTCATTAACACTGAATTAAAATTTCATGTATCTGTAAATTTCTTTTTTTTTTTTTTTTTTTGTGGTACGCGGGCCTCTCACCGTTGTGGCCTCTCCCGTTGCGGAGCACAGGCTCCGGATGCGCAGGCTCAGCGGCCATGGCTCACAGGCCCAGCCACTCCACGGCATGTGGGATCTTCCCAGACCGGGGCACGAACCCGTGTCCCCTGCATCGGCAGGCGGACTCTCAACCACTGCGCCACCAGGGAAGCCCTATCCGTAAATTTTTAAAAATTAATAATCAACTCAGTTTAACACAGTCAAATTGGCAGCAGGAAGTGCATGGTAGAAAAGCAGTTACACCAAGAAATAATTTCTTAGCTTAATAGGTCTCCTTTTTCAACTAGTTTTATTAATCTTGTTTAAAATCAGACATAGTGAAAGATATTCGTAGAAAATACAGATCTCATAAAAACAAAATCTGAAAAGCCTAGGCTCTACAAGTGTCCAAGTAAAGAAAATATCTTTACACAATTTTCTTAAAATCTCTCAACCAAGTCCCTTAAAGCAATTAGAAATGCAACTCTAACAGTTAAGTCAATTTTGACTTTGAAATTCTTATTGTAAGTATAGAAGATCACACAGAACTTTGGAAATCGGCCGTGTAATTTTGATATTAACTATTATCAGATTCTCCTAGCAAGCGTTTTTAAGATGTCCTTTCATAAACTTGTGAAATAGAGACCTAATCTGATTATAGGAAGCCCCTCTAAATATGACTGGAATAGGTAACACTTTTTGCTGCTGTAAGACAGCAAGGGTATGACAAAGTTGATGTGAAAAAACATGTACTCTGTAATACCATAGCTAGAGAAATTTGTATCAAAAAGCATATTAAACTCATAATTTTGGAAAAATTTACAGGATGTCTGGGAATGCAGAAGCATTCCAGTGGCTAACAAACAACAGTCAAAGGACTGATGGGACATTTGAAAAGACAAACAAAAAACGCTCTGATGTCAAATTTTGTTTTCTGGTGACTTTGAACTCAACAATGGCAAAGTGTCTTTTTCCAATTGTCTGCTTATTTTTTTCAAATAACCTAAGAAAAATTATTAGTAGAATTAATTAGATGAATTTCTTTGTTTTCATATACAAGTTTCTCTCTTTAATATGCTAAAAACTGAGTAGCATTTTGATTTTAGTGCATCGGAATTAAAAATATATTTTCAATAGGGATTTCAGTCAGTTCTCAAGTAGATCAGACAATGTATAGGTCTCAGGTTAGTACCACCACAAAGTGGAATACCAGAACTAGGCTTTCTGAGAAAGGACATCTGCAGAGAGGAGACAGCAGACAGCAGTTATAGGATATACAGATGAGGCGTCAAGGCAAGCAGAGACTGAGAACCAGATACAGAAGATAGCTGAACTGTGGTCAAAATAGAGAAGAATTAGTTCAAAATGTCTGCACAGTGTGGGAAACACCAACACATAGGCAGAGGTTCCAAAATACAGAAGAAACATCAGTTACAAAACCTAGGCAAAGCAATAAATTAAGAATATAGAAGGGAAATGGGAAAGGAGACATGGGTTACCTGTGGGCTGGGAAATATAATACTGTAGAAAATTTCTATTCAATTAGCTAATGTCTTCTTTGGGTAAATATAAACCTAGTTCCAGAAGCCCCAGAAATTGTTAGGTGAAGCAGTTAGGTAAATCCTTGAGAACAAGACTGTATCATAATCTAGTTAATCCACATGGCATTCTTAGCATAGTGTCTACTGTATAGGTAGTGCCCAATAAATATTTGTAGAATAAGTGATACAAACCATGGACTTCTTGAGCTCAGAGTCTATCTTTTACAGCACTGCATTATCCACAGCCCCAAGCACTGTGCTTGTCACAGCTCAGTGACTATTTGCTAAAAGAATGACAGTGATGGCAGTCTTCAAATACTGTCATGAAAGATTAATTCTGCAAGGTTTTCAGGGTGTCAATCTAACCTTAGTCTGCTCTGAAATTATTTACAAGCTTTGTAAACCCAACCCACTCTGACAGGGAGTCTTCAATTCTTAGTCTCCCTCTATTAAAAACCTGGTTGTCAAAATACATTTATTTTTCACTGGCTTTTAATACTTAGGCTTATTAGTCATGTTTATTAGATAATAAAATTAAATTTTTAAGTAACTGTTTTTCCCAGTAAATTTTATTTTCTAATCCTTTATAATTGACTTATACTTAGCATTTTTGTTTTCTAAAGTTAAACTGATTGAAATTAAATCCAGAACCATATTTAAACATCTTAGCCCTATGGTCCATTTTAGGCTACAAAGCTGAGGTTATCAGTCATGTGCCCAGTCATTACTTTAACCAGTTATTAAAACACTTCTACCCCTTATCCCAGCATCCATGTAGCAGATATGTATTTTTTGTCACAGATGACTTAAGGTATGGAGTGTGGATGAAAAGAGCAAAAACTCATTCTCACCAAAGGAAAAAAATTAAGTGGACATCCTATTAATGCTGGAGCAATAGCTTTATTTAAGCAAATGCAGCACCGCACATAAAAATGTGCTAAAAGCATATTCATTCGCTTTCCACTGAATTCACCAATCTATTGATAGATCTTGGAACAGAGGAGGACTTAAAAGACTGACAAAATGATTAACAAAAGCTTTTTTTTTTTCTAAATAAGTAAATAATGCTATACATGCTTGCGGTAAATTGAAAGCATACTCCCATAGTAAGAAACTGATAAAGCTTGGGAAACTTATTTTACAAAACATTGTCTAGTTTATTTGTTTTACATTCTCTACAGTAACAGACTTTGCTAGCTACAGAATCACTAAAGTATCCTGCTTCTTTGAATATTCTAATAATCTCCAATTACAATATTCAACCCAAATGTATGATCATATTCTGCCAAAAGTCCCCAATTAAGATGCTGAACATCATTCCAATTCCATTATCCTTTAATTCTCTGTATCGTTCTGATTTTTCCATTGGACAGGACCTACGAGAAGATCTGACAGCTAGACTAGCAAAGCAAGCTGGCTGCACATAAGGCAGCTTTTCTGTGCTGCGAGCATCTTTTGCCAGCTTGCACACGCACAGCCTGGTGAGTGTCGGACAATCACTTGTCAGGCAGGCTTTCAGTGTGAAATGAAGCACAGCTGAGCTACTTTGTAATATGAAAACAAATAATTCACTGGCAAATAAACCTAGAAAATCAAATAAGCCAAACCTGGCCATATACTGTAAGTGGTTCAGGTAGAAAAGGCAGCACAACATGTCATATTGATTTTAATTAGCGGGTAAATGGATTAAAAGGAAACAAAAGAGAACTTCCTTTCAATCTTCATAACAAATAGCAATGCTTTATACAGCACTATTTACAACAGCCAGGACATGGAAGCAACCTAATGTCCATCGACAGAGGAATGGATAAAGAAGATGTGGTACATATATACAATGAATATTACTCAGCCATATAAAAGGAATAAAATTGGGTCATTTGTAGAGATGTGGATGGACCTAGAGAGTATCACAGAGAGTGAAGTAAGTCAGAAAGAGAAAAGCAAATATTGTATAATAATGCATATATGTGGAATCTAGAAAAATAGTATAGAGGATCTTATCTGCAAGGCAGAAATAGACACACAGACATGGAGAACCAAATCCATACATGGTATCCATGTATGGATACCAAGGGGGAAAGGGGTGGGGTGGGAGGAATTGGGAGACTGGGATCGACACACATACATTATTGATACCTTGTATAAAATAGGCAACAGATGAGAACATACTGTACAGCACAGGGAACTCTACCTAATACACTGTAGTAACCTAAAACTGAGAAACTAAATTTCCAAAACTGAGAAAATAAATTTGTGTTTAAGCCATCCAGTTTGTAGTATCTTTTTAGGCATCCTTAGCAAACTAATACACTGGGATCTACAGGATTAATTATTTATCCACCAACAGCGAGGCTCTGGAGATTTTCCGAATGAGATCTCAATTTGGGGGTCAAAGTACAATTTTCTAATGCAGAAAGCACTTTATATTCTGGTGCCTATATTAAGTTGTTGAAGACAATTTTGCAAGCAAGGCATGTGACTGGCATTCTGAATATTAATTATACCCCAATTCTGATTTTAATATCCTTTTGGGAAAATATCTGGAAATTTAAACCAGTAACTAAAATGGAACAGATATCCATATTGGTGAAAAAATCCAAACAAATCTTTTGCCTCCAGAGGAATGACCAATCAGGAGTAGTGGCAGATTCTTGACCATTCCTAGGTGGAGACTGTTTCTTTACTCAGTGAAATTGGCTACACTGATAGAATATGATGGGAGCGACATTATGTTAGTTCCAGGCTAATCTTTCACAGAATTGGTGGCTTCTGCTTCCTCCTTCTTGGAAGACAGTCAAGATGTAAGAAATCTAACTACCCTGAGACTGCCATGCTGTGAGAATCCCACTCCATCTACTCAGAATGGAAGAATGGCCACATGGTGAACACTGAGTCACCAGACATGTGAGAAAAGCGCCCTTGGCTTTTCCAGCCAGCACAGCTATCAACTAAGGCCAAGGGAGTGACAGACCTCAGCCAACTGCAAGAACAAAGGTTATACAAACATGGTCCCAAGTAAGGAATCCAAGCCAGTGCACAGGTGTTTGAGCTATTCCAAGTGAGACCCCTAACATCTTGAGGCAGAGGTGAGCCACTCTCATTTCTGACCCTCAGACTTGTGAGCAACATGAAATGATTTGTTGTTTTAACATGCTAGATTTGGGGGTAGTTTGTTACACAGAAATAGGTAACTGAAGCAGTCTTAAATAAGCTATTGAGACTTTATGGAAAGGTATTTAGGGACATGGATTTTATGTCATGTATCCAAAAGAATATAAAGTTTTGGATCAGAGAGAAAGAAACCCTCTACTAAGTTCAATAAATGCTGACCAGTTATGAACTCCAATTAATCACAAATTTTTATTGTACCCAGTTTTGCTCTTGAGTCCTGCAGTGTTAAATGTAACTTTCGGTAATACAGTGTTCCTCTAGAAGCATTACGGTTCTTCCATCAACTTAGGAACTTCTGTATGGGAAGTTCATTAATGGATCCCTTTGGCTACAGGTCACTGCCCTTTAGCCCTAGAGGACAGCTTAGGGATTAGCTAGTTCAACCCTCTTATTTTACACAACAGAAACGAAGGCTCAGAGAGTTTAAGTAACTTATTCCATGTTATAGGACCAATGTTTGACTAGGGCATGATCTCAGATTTCCTGACACATAGGACAGTGAACTCATTCTGCAGTATCACTTTTAATGGAATTCCTAAATTATTAGTGATGGTCCTTTTAGTAATTTCCATATTTTAAAAAGTCCAACAAATTCAACATTAGGATCTACCTAATTTACTTTTGTACCACAGTACCTTTTCAATACACATATATATGCAAGTATATATATACATATATATGTATGTGTATGTTTTTATGTGTGTATATATATATATATTTCAAAAGCAAGCATACTAATTTTTCTAATAATATGGAAAGTAATCTGTATATCCTATATAAGCATTATGAAGTAGGATACATATCACAGAGTATTTCTGGAAAGAGTTTGATTTTGTGGAAATTAGTGAACTATTAATATAATGAAATCCAGTTGTATCAGGCATTATCAGATGGGGAAGAAATGCTCTGTCAGTTTAAACCCAATCTGCAGAGGCAGTCAGCCATGTGCAACCAGAGATGACGTGTTCCACTGTGTGATGCTGGCTGGAGCTCTGCAGATATGTACCTTACTGCGATGTGAGCCAGTGGGGACCTCTGTGTAGGCAGACTGTATTACTTCCACATACAGTGAACACAAAAGAACAGAAACCTTATTAAACACAGATTAAGTTCATTATTGTATAAATCCCTCCTTGGAAAATGAGCCTAATCCTCTGTCCCAAAATATTAAACATAGCACTGATATTACAGTAAACATAGAGATAATACCCTCCTCTTTATCTTGGCTCACTTCTGTCATATTGATGAGGAAAACATGTAATAGCTGTGGCTGGTGCTTGTGAAAAAGAGGGGCTACCAGCTAGATCCAGAGTCAGATTCCTCTATCTTGTTAGCTACACAATCTTCCCCACAAAATCTTTTCAGACTGATCTTCACTCAAAAGGCCTTCAGTGCAAGCTAATCTGGGGTTTCATGTTGCAAAGGTCTTGGATGGCAAACATTATGTTTGCATTCTCCAGTAATCATGTTTGACTGAAAACACATTTGTAACTGGCTCTGCACTCAGAGTAGCAACTCCCCAGGGCCAGTGTCAACACCTCAGTAAGGCTGTTCAATTCGAACAGGGTTCGAGAGCAGCTTGAATTTACGCACATCTGCCTTTTTCCAATTAAATACACGTTTTTGATGAATGCAGCAGAATCTTTTCTATCTTCAGTTATGTTTTTGGACTTTCATTTGATGCTATTTTTTTCCTATTAGAGAATTTTGTATGAATGTTTTGTATAAAGAACTGTCCAGTAAAATTTAGAACTAACTCAAACCTAGGTCAATTCTCAGAGAAAGTTTAAAATGGAAAAAAGTATAATTTCAATAACAATTATCCACTGTCTCCATCCCTTAGGGAAAAAATCATTTTGACTGATATTTTATATAATTTGAAGAGAAAAAGGGAAATTAAGATCAGAAGGCAGAGACAGAGGAATAAAAGCAAAGAAAACAAGACAGAATTTATGAATAAAGGCTAGGAAACCAAGATGCTCTTAGAATTTAACTATGCTCATTTTCCCTTTGTCAGCTGCTTCATTACTGCCAAACATTTTTTCCATCTGATTTTTCCCATAAACTATATATAACTGGCAAAACAACACAATAGGAGGGCCTGGACAGATAAGGCCAATTTTTTCCCCCTTATCTAAATTCATACTCAATGTTCTAACAGCTTGGCTCATACAAATTGATCAAAAAAATAATGGTCTCCTAATCTTTTATTTATTTATTTTTCAGACATGGGGTAGAAGGCAGATTGCTCAAAACTTGTTATGAATATTAAAATCAGCAAATGTCTGAGTAAGAAAAAAAATTCCAAAAGATGTCTCTTCATCTATAAACCAACACAGACACTACAGGAAAGTCACTGTATCTGGCTATTGCCATTTTTACAAGAGAATTTTAATTTTATGTTGAATGATGTCTTCTGTTCTTGGTACTTGTTTAAGAGGAAGTTGATTTAGGAAAAAACTGCAGGTACTTCATCAACAGACTTAGCTGTCTTCCAAGTCACAGGGAAAGACTGTAAGGATTTTCTTAGTCTCCATGGACTAATTGCTGCATGTTATTATCATACATTTCCCAATCTCTGGGCATCCATGTTTCTAGACAAATGAGACCAATAAAAGTGGGCAATAGCAGGGCCTCAGATTTGTATGTCCAGTGACACAGCACACAAAGAGAGTATCTGTAATCATTCAAGCAGGGATCGGTTTTTTCCTATTCAACCAAACAGCCTGAGGCAGACTGCTCTGCTATTTTTGCATCTCTATTTGGCCTTTCCCACCTACCTGCCTTCCTCTTCTCAGCTATTTTCAGTCTATAAAAATCTTATCAGTCTTCAAGGACTATCTTAAATACAACGTTTCTTTCTAATTATGAAAGCCAGAAATCATTTCTCCTTCCTCTGAACTCTTATAATTCTTAAAACAGAAACAAATAAAAAAAAATAAAATGTTCAGGAAGAAAATTAAATCTAGAAACCAAAAATGAATAAATTGAAATGTATAAAGACATACAACTTTTCTCTGGAAAATTTATGCAACACATGACAAAGTCGTACTGTTGGTTTTTTAAATTAAGAGTTTGTAAGAATTACTAAGAAACTTGAGCAACTCAATATAAAACCTTGCAAATATATGACAAAGTAGTTTACAAGAAAAGAAATAGATGTGGTAAATAAACATGAAAATATACTTAATTTCACTTATTAAAAAAAAAGATGTAACTCAAAATGACCCATCGTTTTCTCTTGTCATATTACCTAAAATTTAAAAGTTAGTAATACCTACTCTTTCCTACACTATTAAGCAATATGTTAGAGCCCAGATCCTGGGGCTGAACTGCCTGAGTTCATACCCTGTCTCCATTATTTATTAGCCAAATGATCTTGGCTAGTGATTTAGCCAGTCTATTGTGCCTCAGTTCAAAATCTACAGGATGTGGGTAGTGATACAGTATCTAATTCATAGGGCTATAAGTTATGTGAGAACTAAATGAATAAATATTTAAATAGTAAGTGCCTGGCACAAAGCACTATGAAAGGTTAGCTGTTGCTATTCCAAAAGTGGGGGACAAAACTGATTTAACATATGTGCAGAACAATTTAGCAATATTCACCAAAATTTTAAATGCCAATGGAACCAAGCTGAACCCTGCAGGGACCCCTCAAGTACAAAACAAAGCAGTTAATGATTAGGACAATAAAGTCACAGACTCGGTGTCCAATGCACATCCGAGTTGTTTTACAGATACTATAACTGCCACCAGAAGAAAAAAGCTAACTGCATGATGAACACACTATAGCCATGACATAAGCTGCTCCATCTTGAGCAGTACTGAATCTATGGCTAGCACAATTCCAAGAACTGGCCACAAGGGAATGGGATTAACATTATTGCTCATGATAATCCATATCTTTGTGGGCATCGAAATAACTGTAGCTTGCTCTGCCTGTATATGTAAGCAGGAAACTAAAACTGTCAGCAAAGAGATGCCACAGATCCATGTTGACATCTTCCACTCTGAGAATACAGCACACTATGTCAGCATGAAGAAGATGGGCCTTTGCCTGTAATCCCTGAGAAATGGAATGATGTTTGACAGTGGGGAATTGAAAGCAGCTCTTTTGTCCATTTCCTGTTTGCCCATTTCTGTTCCCCTCTAACATCAAGAGAACCTAATTAACTTGCTGATTCTTTCCCCATATAAAAACAACTAAGAATGAAGAATGAAGTAGTTAAAAAATGACTCTCTCTCTCCCCACAACAGCCCCTTAGCAATCCTGCAGGGAGATCACGAGGGCAAGATAACATGTGAAGAAAGAATCAACAGCCTGTATGCAATGGAGAATGATACCAAACCTAACCTCCTGCCTTGATGATTCAAGAGATTCTCCCCACCCCCTTTTCCCTTTAAAAATTGTCATGGCTGAGTAGAAACTCTGGAGTTGGTCTTGAGACATGAATGCACCTTCTCCCCAGTTTGCCAGCTTTCCTGATTACAGCAACTTTCCTTTCTATTGACGCTTGCCTCTTTTGAGCGTGGAGCAGCTGAACCTGAGTTTGGTAATACCAACACCCTTTAATCCAGCAACTAGTAAAAACTTACAATGTAGATTTAATAGAAACACAATGAGATATATGTGTAAGTATACTGATTGTAGCTTTTTTACTGTACAACCTAAATCTACTATTAGAGCAAATAAATGGGGAAAAAAGTGATTCATTAGAGGGGGTTATTTAAATAAGAACTTTTATATAATAGAATATTAGACAAAATGCAGCCCTCAAAAGTGTGACAGAACTATTTGTGATATATAGAAAGAGTCCTAAGAAGTGTTATTAGGTGAAATAGTCAATGTGTAGAAGAGGATATGTGCATGATCACTTCTGTGCAAATAAAAAGACATGCACACATAGTGGTATGGGCCTATTTTTACCTGGAAGAATAAACAGCAAATTAACCATGATTACTTTTGCAGATAAGGTCAAAAATGTAAGGGAGGTTTATTTTTGTTTTTTCATCATTTTATACCTTTCGTAAATATATGAATTTTCTAATTGGAAATGGCTGATACTTTTATTAATTTTAAAATCACTAGAGAGTATCCAATAGAAAGGATTATAGATTTCATTTCTTTTATTCTTTATGGCTTCCTATACTTAAAAAAAATTTTTAAAGCAAAAAGAAATCACCATAAGAACTTAAATCATAAATTTTAGAAGTGTGCTCTATGAGAGTATCACATTTATTATTCTATCTTAGAAACATCATCTAGTCTTTTCAGTTTAAATTTTCATAAGCTAAGAATATATAGTATGTTATGTGCAAAAAGCAGAAGAGTAAATTAAATATAGACTCTGATTACAACTAAAATGAATATTCATGCTAAGAAATACCAGAGGAATATATGCAAGGTAAAAATTATTACACTGGAGTAGTCTTATTTTCTTTCATAATTTTACAATGAAAATATAAGAAAAATGAAAAAAAGGTGGTTATATGTTCATATAATTTTATTGGTAAGTCTAAATTTAAACAAATTCCTCACTTGAAAGTCAATCAATGAGATTGAGGCTATTTTGATGATCATAAAAATTAGAATTAGAGATTATTTGATGACAGATGGGGTCTCATATAAACCTCAACATCAATGAAATTTAACCCAAACATTTGTGGGCCCTTTGAATTATCTCCCTAGAATTCTTGTGTTTCATGAAACAGACTTTAAAAATGATTATTCTCTTCTCTTCAAATGGACTTTTAGTCAATTTTGTACTTTTCAGCATTGTTGGGATATCTGTATGTTCTCTTCTCCTATAAGCCTGTATGCTCCTAGAAGAAAGCAGCACAGAATTACTAAAAGCAATGACTTTGGAGCCATATTCATGTTTGAATCCTGGCTCCTCATTTATTAACAGTGATGTACCCATAAACAGGTTGCTTAATGTCTCAGTTTCTCATGCTCATGTATAAAAAGGAATAACATTAAATCTTTCTCACAAGACTTTTTTTAGAGAATTAAATGAAACAACATGTTGGTAAGGAATGAATAAACAGACAAAAACTAGCCCAAAATAAACTAGCCCAAAAATTTCAAAACTTTTCCCCTTTAAATATATTGATATTGTCTCAAACTCTTACTCAAATTATTAAACACATCAGGTATTTAATTCATGTTCTCCAAATGATAGAATTAGGGAAATATAGAGGAATTTTATCTCCTCTATATTGAAGAAACAGAATAAAACCCCACAGAATCAAAAGTGGACAATAAACTACTTTTAAAAATACCTATCCCCAAAATCGCTAGGCAATGTGATAAATTGGCTGAAGTTTGGATGAGAAAGAAAAGATATACTTTTTACAAACTTGAAGAGAAATCCAGAATCTATAGCTCAGTGTAACAGTTGTCAATGCATTTACTATTCATACCTAAGTTTCAACATTCATGTCATAAAAAGAAAAAAAAGGATGAATATTTTTCTTCTTGAAAGCAATTGGCTATAAACTTTGCACTGAGGTTGACATTAGATCTCCCATACTCTGACAAAAATAATGCTGGGTGGGGAATGTAAAGAATCTGTAGGCATGATGAGTGTCTTGGGTGAGGGCCATGGCATTGCCAGCAGTAATTGTGTCAGTTCCTCGGTTCACTGAAGCCAAAGCAAAGGAAAACGTGGGGTGCGAAGCAATGGATACAGTGGAAGCCATCTATGCCCTGCATGCTTTTCCTTTATTGATTGTTTTCTCCAAAAATTTTGAAGCTTTTGGTAGTTTTTATAATAATGAAGGAAGTTAAAGAATGCTAATGAACACATCCAAAAATATGAATTTGATTGTATTCTGATTGAAGTACAGAAACTAAAGCCTTAACTAAACAGATTTCCTCAACTGAAAAAACCATATCCACAGAGATATTTAAATAAAAATTAATTTCTGCTTTTCAAACCAAAAAAATAAAAGAAACAGTTGTCAATCAAAATGTGTTTATTCTCAGAAAAATAAAAAATAAATTGAAGTGTCATGAAATCAGAATCTTGAGTTATTACCTTTTGTTTCAAAAAAGAAATTTGGTGAAGTGTGTAAAATTGCACACTCAGTAGCAGGACATCAAGTTGCTGTATTAAAGATCATTCTCTTAATCTTTTTGTAACTGAACATTTAGGCACGGAAATCTTCTCATTTATCAAGATAGGTATTATCTTGACAGCTCTCTTGGAACTTCAGCTACTCTGTTCTCTAGTAGATCATCACATATAAGCTATTTTATCATTAATTATAAAAGTTAAATAGTGAAAGATAATTTGAAGATCCTCTGTTCAAGGATTATCAGTTTCAGAAGCAGATAACAGAACCCCAGAACGTTAATCCGGCACAGATATCCGAGGTTTGGCCAGAACACACACTAGAAGCAGCTCTCTCCCAGCCTATGCCTCATCTCCTCCAACTCTTTATTTTATTTAATGCTCTGAAACAGTCTTTTCAATTCTTTTAAGGTCCAGTGTGCAGTTTGGAAAACAGGTGTGTGTGATTCCAATGGAAGTTACTCTAAAGCTATGAATACTGAAAATGTCAAAGTCTTCCATTAATTCTTTCCTTCTTGAATCTTGGGAACGCAAGGCCACATTTTTTATGAGAGAAGCTCATCAGGAAACAACGTACTATATAATAATGCCTAAGCCAGCCTTTGCCTCTAGGCCTAGAAGAGTTCCTCAGTAAATTTGGACAGAACCACAGACATGGCTAAATTTCACCTGAGGTCATCAAACACTTGTTTCAGGGAGAAAACTGTGAAGGAAGGTTAAAAAAGAGAGGGATTTTAGTCAATATTGCAGGATTTGTTTTCACAGGATTAAGAGAAAGAACCAAATAGAATCTTTACAATATCTTTTGAGATCCTTGGAAAGAAAATATCAGATGCATCACTATTTTTACTTCCTGAATGTTACAAACTTTCCAAGTTTCTCTATTCACATTTCTCTGATGTGGCAATGAGTCAAGACATTGGGCTATATGATAAAATTGAAAAGGGCAAAAAGAATAGTCAGAAAAGCACCATCTGGTCAAATTACAATGATGAGAATTTCCCAATATAAATATCACACAGAAAAGAAGAACTAAGAAGAAGACATAGAGCTAAAGAATACCAGCATCCAACTGAAGAAAATTTGGATTTAGACATGGCTGCTTTCTCATGATACTAATTCATCTTTGGGGATTTAAATTTTGGAAAATAAATCAATATTGGACAAAATACAATTTACATTTAAACTCGGCCATCAGTATAGAAGACTTAGCTATCAAAATTTAAATAATGCAAGAAAAGCTTTAAAGTAATAAGAACAAATATTTAAATACATCTTTCTGGGATTATTTGGTCCAACCCCTATACCAATTCTCTTCCTTATAGGGTGCCAAAACACATCTTTTTCTAAATCATTAGGTAACCTGATTTTTCTCAAAGAAATTTGTGGCCTCTAAGAATTCATTTTTCATTTTTATAGAAATTCTTTCCCTAAATAGAATTAGAAGATAATGGTATATTAAGAACAACATACTCACAGCTTAAGAATATTTATCTGGCATTCCCAAGATACAAGTAATAGACAGGCACTGTCCAAATTTTTAGGGTTCTAGATGTGGCCCCTGGCTTTCCAGAGATTACTGTCCATCAGAAAGCCTAAAATATAAGTAATGAGTTCAATGAAGTGCCATGTTAGAAGTGTGTCTAGGAGACATTTATGTCTATAAAACAGGGAATGGTTAAATATATCTGTCCCTCAATTTGAGTTTCTTCATCTATAAATGAGATTAGATTACATGAATACTAGAATCTCTGGCAACTCTAATTCCTACTGATTTTATGGTTAAGTAGTGACACTTTTACATAAAAGCAGTCCAAAGCCAAGACACATTTTTATGAAACGTTAGACATGCCTTAGTGAGGAACAATTTTTCATTAGGATATTCAGAAGCCAAAAATTTTTCCTTCAAAGGTTGTACTTCCTCCATTTGTGTCTATATGGCTCAATTTATTAAATATTGTGGTCAAATAGACTCTACTCTCTCCATGACACTAGGTGATAAAAAGTCTCATTGATGAAAAGAAATAACAAACAAGAGGAGAAGATATATAAAGCTCATTTTTAGGTCTCCTTCTGGGTGTGCTCTGGGACTGGTAATAGATGGTTAAGGCAGCCACACGTATTTCCATCCTCAATGGAAGTCTACCTTGGAATAAGTTTTTAAAAGTTGTTCTTAGGGTTTGAACAAGATTAAGGGATATTCAATCAAGGCTAAAATATTTAGAACATTTCAGAGCCAGACAGAAAAATGGCAAAACTCTAAAGATTATAAATAATCAGAGTGATTTGTCAGCATGAGGCAGATAAAATATGTCACAATGAATGCACACTCTGTCACCCCTTATGTCTTCATTTGAACTCCAGCAGGGAACGATGAGACCCCTGCCAACACCATGTGTACTTCTTACCCTTTTGCTATCAAGCAGCCAAGGGAAATCACCTGGCCATCAAGGCTATCAAAAGCATCTGACGGGCTTCCCTGGTGGCGCAGTGGTTGAGAGTCTGCCTGCCGATGCAGGGGACGCGGGTTCGTGCCCCGGTCCAGGAAGATCCCACATGCCACGGAGCAGCTAGGTCTGTGAGCCATGGCTGCTGAGCCTGCGCGTCCGGAGTCTGCGCTCCGCGACGGGAGAGGCCACAACAGTGAGAGGCCCGCGTAATGCAAAAAAAAAAAAAAAAAAAAATTAAAAAGCATCTGACATCTGGCTATTTGGAAGTGTGAGGGAACATCTCAGGCCTAAATTGATTAAACACATCAAGTCTGATCGTCTTGTATCTCCCTGGTAACTATTGCAACTGTGCTACCCTTTCAGTCTCTTGCGCTGAAAGAGCTACCTTCACTTTCTGACCTGTACATTGGATAAATGAAAGTTGGAGGATCCTCCAAATGAGCAAAATAAGTTCTCTAGTTCATTCGAGACAAGGTTGAAATATTAAAAAAAAAAAAAAAAAAAAAAAAAAACACTGAATAGGAAGCACAAGGAAAACTAAAACCTCACAAACATAAACACGACATGACAATAATCCACTGATTCTAAACTGCACTCATATAACTTCTAATACACCAAATCCTGATCTTAATTTCTTATTCAGATTTTATCTGGAATGAATACTGGAGAACGTGTGCTACCCTCTCATAATCAACTCTTTGGTATCTAAGGGGTATAATCCTAAAAACATCTTTCACACAATTTAAAACATGTTACAATCCCTGCTGTTCATCCCTGCCCCCAATTTCACATTCTATTCCTTCTCACTCTCTAGATAAGAAACTGACTGCTACATAGAGTACCAGAAATTCCTTTTCCTTAATTTGATTTCACCTGTCACAGACCTTGAGCACTCTCCTTTTATCCTTCTCAGTGATATTTTAGGGCATTAGTTCTCTGGAAGCCCTAACTTAGCTCCACCTCAGTCTGTCTTCTGCTTGCCTAAGGAACCCTCACGAAGCAGGTCTGTTTTCTATCTGTTGTTCCAGTGTAGTGTATTGTTTCTTAGGGCTACCACAACAAAGTACAATGGCTCTAAATAAAAGTGGCTTAAAATAACAAAAATTTATTCTCTCACAATTCTGGAGGCTACAAGTCTGAAGTCAAAATGTTAGTAGAGTCACACTCTCTACCAAGGATCTAGGGGAGGATCCTTTCTTGCCTGTTTCCTAGCTCCTGCGCGTCAGTCTTCGGTGTTCCTTGGCTTACAGTTGTATCAATCCACACTCTGCCTCCATCTTCACATGTCCTTCTTCCCTGTCCCTCTGTGCATCTCTGCGTTTAAATTTCCCTCTCCTGATAAAGACATCAGTCATTGCATTAGGGCTTACCCTAAGCCATTATGACCACATCTTAACTTGGTTGCATGTCCAAAGACCTTATTTCCAAATAAGGTCACATTCTGAGGTTTCAGGTGGACAGGAATTTTGAAAGGACACTATTTAACCTAGTACAGATAGCATCTGGACCTGGCATCATTAGCTTGTGACCTTAATTGAAGATTCAGTTTTTTCTCTGCAGACCACCTGCATGGTATCAGCTCTCCAATGGTAGATAGCAGCAGGAAGTTCCCTTCCGATAGATTTCTCTAAAGGATAGTCTCTGTAGTGTATCACTTCAGACTTACACTATCTCAGATACGTGAAACATGTAAAAGTAACAACATAAATATTTTACACCCATATATATAAAATCATGCATTTATATTATTTTATATTTTTAAGGGTACAAGAACATAAATAACTACAGCTCAGTTTTCAATTATTCCATGAACTGATTTGTGAATGTGACTTGTGATATATAGTTTTTTTTCCCCCTAAAGAGACAAAGTTCCAAAGACTGAGTTCAACAAAATCTGCTTTTGTTTCAGATGGTTAGACAATGAAGGATTTTTAACATCTGGTGCTATAAGCATAAGTGAAAACTTCTTTAAACTAGAGTGATGAACCTAATGCTCCATGGAAGATAATATTCTTTTTGTAGCTCAGAAAATTACTCATTTCCCCAAAGAAAAAAATATAGTACTTTCATAAACAAGTGAAAGGTCTACAACTCAAAGTGACTTTCTGTAATAAATGTATGGTTTAGGATAAATTTACCAAATAAATTAACATGAGGGAACTGCTGCCAAGAAAGAAATAGAAATAGAATATGATGCTACTCTAGAGACCTACAGAATAAAAGGAGAAATTTTCAATAATTGGGTCAATTTCTATAGTGTTCACAAGGAATTTTAATCATTTTGGCTTCATCCTTCTTCACCCATTAAGATGTTGTTTTGTTTTGATTCTTGTTTGTTTTTTGTCATCCATTTATTTCTCACTTAATTACTGCTAAATCAGAAAGATCCTACTTGCCAACTCTGAGTATATGACAGAAGATGCTGTCCCTACCATCCAAGAGACAGGGCTATTGTGAATGACAAAGGAAATGTACAGTATGGTAGATACTATGGTAAGAGAAGGTACAAGAAGCATAACATGGGCACCTATTAAAGATCAAGACATCAGGGCAGGGTTCTCAAGTAAAGTGATTAGAACTCTTGGACAGAAGACGAGTAGGAGTTAGCCAAGAAACAATGGTTGCAGAGGCCCCAAAATAGAGGTCTTGCAAGTCAGCTGGTTTTGAGATGAGGAATAAAGAGAAAAGATGCAGCTGGTAAATAAATAAGGGTCATAGCTGACAAGGTCTAACAAAACACATTAAGTTTTTAGTTTATCCTCAGGGCAAATGTAAGTACAATTTGGAAGGATTGTTTAGGGGGGAAAAATGGATATTGGCTTGCATAACTCAGGTAATTTAATAACATAGATTTATTCAGAAAAAATAAAATAGTAGCTTTTCCCTATATTATATACATTTCCATATGTGTATAAAATATATAGAAGCTTCTTCATATCCTTTATACATCCCTGAATATATATATCATACATATATATACCATACATATGTGTGTGTGTGTGTGTGTGTGTGTGTGTATATATCCCTAAATGAAGCAGCCCCTGTAAGTCTTAAAGAAACAAAAAAGTAGAACAATAAATGTTTTTTCCTTCACCAGCACAGCAGAGCCATAAATTATCAATATTACACGGTCCACTCTTGATTATTTTATCAATTATAAAGCAGGGTCCTATGTCATTTAGCCTTTGTTTTGTTTCTTTGTTTTGCAGTATGCGGGCCTCTCACTGTTGTGGCCTCTCCTGTTGCGGAGCACAGGCTCTGTACGCGCAGGCTCAGCGGCCATGGCTCACAGGCCTAGCCGCTCTGCGGCATGTGGGATCTTCCCGGACCGGGGCACGAACCCGTGTCCCCTGCACCAGCAGGCGGACTCTCAACCACTGTGCCACTAGGGAAACCCTAGCATTTGTTTTATGCACAGTATTCTGTGAGGTGCTCTAAGGAACATAAAAGGGTGAATAAAAAATAGAAAGGTTTTTCTACAAGCCAAGTGGAACTTTATGTTCACCTTTTTTCAAATGTCCTTATCCTACCCACATTCTTTGCAATCAGAGCCACCTTTTCTCATGTACATAATGCACTAAGATCTATACTGGATGCCAGGAACAAAATAATAAATAAAACTTATTCCACACCTTTACAGTCTAATGAAGTATAATGTAAATCGGTTTATTTTTACAAATTAAAAAAAAAAATCTTTAAGGAAAAAACCAAGACAGGGAAAAGTTTAAAACAGAATGTGAATGGTTTGGAGACAGAATTCTCTCTAGATTTCTGTTTTCCCAGTTATCTCTATTCTTTATGTCACAAATGAGAGATGGCTGCACATTTACATAATTAAGAATTCATTTATTATCTAGATCTATACAGAGTCATTCCCACTGAGATAGAAGAAAACTCAAAGCTAGAGTGTGAAATATGTAAGGTCAACAATGATTCTTGTATTTCCCACAGAGGCCAGCCTAGTGATCAGCATATAGATGGTCTTAATAAATGCCTGTTTATCAAGGTAATGAAATAAATTCTGAAGGACTATTTTACTATCCATGCAATTATACCCATATATATATTTGAATTGAATATATAAATAAATTGCTAAAAAGTGATGTAGAAAGTAAAACTAATAATTATTTAGTTTGTATACAAAGACATACCAGTCGATATTTTCTTGAATTGAGTTCTTATTTTGGTGTTTGGATTACTCTGAACAAGTAAATATTGAGTTAGGGAAACTACAACATCAGAATACTTAAATTAAGGGCATAGGTTGTATCAGTTTTTTAATTCATCTTTCAAGCATCCTGATGAAGTAATAAATAGCTGAATGAGATAATCCTGGCAGTTGTAGCCAAAGCACATAAGTATCTGAGCCTGAAAAAGAGCACCCAGACTTTCCACACATTTATTGTTAGTCTTGTTAGCATTCTAATAATTTTTCCCTGCCAAACTGGCCTGGATAATCACCCAGCATTTTGTTATCAGCTTCATTTCTACAAATGTCAGTTTCATTAGCCATTTGATTTTTTTCTTTGATGAAAAATATTTTAGCTCCCTTGGGCAGGGTATTACATTGACTAGAAGGCTAACAGCATTAAAAAATAATAATTACAAATAAAATACATTAATATTGAGAATATTGTGTCAAAAATGAATCAGAATTCGACTGTTTTCTGCTACTGAGTTGTATGAGTTCCTTATATATTCTGGATATTAACTCCTTATCAGATATGTGGTTTGTAAATATTTTCTCCCATTCCCTAGGTTGCTTTTTTATTTTGTTGACTGTTTCTTTTGCTGTGCAGAAGCTTTTTAGTTGATGTGGTCCCACTTCCACATTTTTGCTTTTGTTGCTTGTGCTTTTGGTGTCATATCCAAAAATACATCTTGGTAATATACTGCTGAGACCAATGTAAAGGATCTTTTCCCCTGTGTTTTCTTCTAGGAGGTTTATGGCTTCAGGTCTTACATTTCAGCCTTTAATACATTTTGAATTAATTTTTCTGCCTCATATAAGGTAATGGGCAAAGGACATGAGTAGACATTTCTCCAAAGAAGAATTCAAATGGCCTATAGGTACATGAAAAGGTGCTCAGCATCACTAATCATCAGGAAAATTAAAACCACAATGAAATGTCACCTCCCACCTATTAGAATGACTATTATTAAAAAGACAAGAGATAAATATTATTGAAGATGTGAAGAAAAGAGAACCTTTGTTCACTACTGGTGGGAATGTAAATTTGTACAGCCACTATGGAAAACATTATGGAGGTTCCTCAAAAAATTAAAAATAGAACTACCATATGATCCAGCAATTATACTTCTAGGTATATATCTGAATGAAATAAAATCACTATCTTGTAGAAATATCTGCACCCCTACGTCTACTGTAGCATCATTAATGATAGCCAAGACACTGAAACAACCTAAGTGTCCACTGATGGATGAATGGATAAAGAAAATGTCTTTGTCACACACAAGGGAACATTATTCACCTATAAAAAGGAAAGAAAGCTGGCTATTTGTAGCAACGTGGATGAACCTTGAGAACATTACACTGTAAAAATAAGTCAGACAAAGACAGTTGCTACATGGTCTCATATATTAAATCTAAAAATCAAACTCACAGAAATAGAGAGTAGATTGGCAATTGCTAGGATTGGGTTGGGGAGAGTGAAGGTGGTCAAAGGGTACAAACCCAATTATAAGATAAATAAGTTTTGGGGATGTAATGTACATCATGGTGACTATAGTTAAGGAGACTGTATTGTATACTTGAAAGTTGCTGAGAGCAGATCTTGAAAGTTCTCATCACACAGACACACAAAAATTGTTAACTATGGAAGTGATGGATGTGTTAACTAACCTTACTGTGATAATCACTTCATAATACATACATATATCAAATCATCGTATTATACCTTAAACTTACACAATGTCATATGTCAAATATATCTCAACAAGGCTGGGAAAAGTGAGTCAGAATAAAAACAATGAAAATTTTAGCATAATCTAGTCAACATAGTTCTTCCTGTGAGCATGGGAAAGTAATGGCTAACTGTTTCTGAGAATAAATACACAGTTGAGTGATAGGAGGAATACAGTGATATACACTTAGATTGAAACAGATGTCAGAAGCCTGTCTACCTAAAACTTCCCTTGGCTCAACACTCCTCCTGGGATCTACTAAATGCTTCCTCAGTGCTATGAATGAATAATTCATTACCTGGACATTCCCTCGCAGTCAACATGAAAGTGGAACAGTCTTTGAAAGTTCATCGGTTAGTGAATAATGACACTACTCACTAATGCACCAGTGAGTAAAACACATGTAAGGCACCAGCAGGTGATGAACTAACTTAGCACTGTTCAATAGAAATAAAATGCAAGCCGCACATGTAATTTTAGACTTTCTAGTATATATATTAAAAAACAGGTGAAATTAATTTTAAGAATAAAATATTTAACTCAACATATTCAAAAGATTACCATTTCAACATGTAATCAATGTAAAATTTATTAATGAGATATTGCAGATTCTTTTTTTTTTAATTTAGTATTTATTTATTTATTTGGCTGCGTCAGGTCTTAGTTGCAGCACACGGGATCTTCTTTGCGGCACACAGGCTTCTCTAGTTGCGGTGCCCAGGCTCTCTAGTTGTGGTGCGTGGGCTCCAGAGCGTGTGAGTTCAGTAGTTGTGGTGCGCGGGCTTAGTTGCCCTGCGGCATGTGGGATTTTAGTTCCCCGACCAGGGATCAAACCTGTGTCCCCTACATTGGAAGGTGGACTCTTAACCACTGGACCACCAGGGAAGTCCCGAGATATTGTACATTCTTTATTCCGTACTAAGTTTTGAAATCCTGTGTAAATCTTACACTTGCCACACATCTCAGACTAGCCACATTTTAAGTGCTCAGTAGCCACGTGTCCATATCAGAAAGTGCAGGTCTAATTTGTATTTACCCTAAGTTATTATTGGCTTGTTGGACTTATGTACATTTTTCTGAAAGTCATTCTTCATTTACACAGGTGTTGTATTCCTTCCAAAGAAGAAAACTTGAATCAATATCTAAAGGGACCATTTTATTTGCTTTAAAGTAAATCTTCCTTTTTGCCAATGCCTACACTGAGAAAGGGAAAAGGATGAAAAAGTGAAGGCCATGAAATGGTCTCTAAAAGATGTATTCCCAAAGCAATGAATTTTAAAAACTATGATATCATACAATTTTTTATAAATACAGACAACACAAATTGACTATCGTACTATTTAAAAATATCCACTGAGGGCTTCCCTGGTGGCGCAGTGGTTGAGAGTCCGCCTGCCGATGCAGGGGACACGGGTTCGTGCCCCGGTCCGGGAGGATCCCACGTGCCGCGGAGCGGCTGGGCCCGTGAGCCATGGCCGCTGAGCCTGCGCGTCCGGAGCCTGTGCTCTGCAACGGGAGAGGCCACAACAGTGAGAGGCCCGAGTACCGCAAAAAAAAAAAAAAAAAAAAAAATCCACTGAAAATAAATACAGATCATTTGATATAAATTAATAGTAGAGCGTGCTATTAATACGTATAAAAACATAAGATTAAAAATAAACACATTTAAAGTTCTTTAGTAATCCTGGAAATTTTCTGCAAGTTGTGATTTTTCACTGATGTTGCCAAAAAGTACTATCAGGGGTATTTCATTATTTTCTGCTATTTAAATAACAGTGTGTTACTTATAGAGGAGTACAACCTTGAACATGATGGACGCCTTGGATATGTTTAGAAAGAAAATATAAATACATTTTTACTGAACCTTAAACCTTTTAGTCCACTTGTCTCAGAAAAAGCTTCTTTTAGGTTTACCTCTAAAAAAATCAAGTCTCTATCAAACTCACCTATAAGAGGTCTACAGTTATACCTGAAAAGAGAGGCTCCAGCTTTTGCCACTTGCAAACTTCACTCATTCAACATGCAAATTTGTTTAATTTAGGTCTCCAATTTTACTCATGTAAAACAGCACACTGAATGTCATATGAATAGAAATTTATTATCTGTAAAGCATATTTCCAATAAAATTGGGAGAATTGTCAATATCTCTCCCTTAATAAAAAAAAATTTTAGTAAATAAGATGACAAATTATCCATATTATTCTGAGAAAATTTTTAACATAACTTGTAAAACAACTCTGAAGTTGAGGAAGGTAAATAAAATTATTATTATGAATTAATATGAATTAAATATGATCACTGTTTTATAGGTGAATTTCTTAAAAGTCACTAAAGTTTACAACAGAGTTATATTTTATATATGCTAATACCTGTGTAATACCCAGGGAAACCTCTTAAAATTAATATGCATAATTTTAACTGACGTTCATTTTTTAGACAATTTTTCCTCTTAAATTAATATTCCATTCCACTAATATTTATTGATATTTAGTTGTGTTAATTAACTAATTTTTAGTTGTATCATTGCTTTGATATATGTATATACATTGGTCACATTTATAATTTCATTGGTACCAAGTCCACTGTCCCAATGATTAATTCGTGATACCTAAAAAATGAGATCCCTTTAAGCATATGCTGCTCTAGGTATTGGTTTCTAGGAAGCATTAACATGATAGAACACTCCTGGTCATGGTGCTATTATCAGAGTTAGAAACTGAACTCAATCCTTAATCTTATGAGTAACACAGGACTAAAGTTATTTTTTATTTTACCTCCAATATTGTTAAGTATTGGTTAATACCTTAACATGTCTTCCAAATGAAGTTGCTCTTGACAGATACAGAAGAGAACAGAACTCCATGTCCCATCTAAGAAAGCTCAACAACACTGAGACTTTAAAGGTAGGTTCTAGGGAATGTTGTTTTATGAAGGGAAGCACCTGACATAAAAGTGTAAACTGATGAAGGACTGAATGAAAACAAGATAAAGCATTTCAGGAAATAGAACCTTGAAAGGAGTTTCCTGCTTCCTTCCTTATCAGGTCCCAAGAGGTGGATAGGAATATGCGAATAAAATGTTTTACATTCCTCAGGTAGGAAGGAAAAGTAAGTAGAAGGAGAGTAAGTGTTTGAGTGTCTAAAATACATTTGATAATTACACACTCTAATTATATTCTCATGAACCTCACCTGTATACATACAAAAATAAAATGAAAACTACTCAGAAGTAAAATGATAAATTTAACATAAATTTAATAATTAAATTTATTTTAAATACATTTATTTAAAATAAATTTATTTTAGTGATAATTTTTACCTCCCTTCCACAAATAACAGTAAAATTTCCTTGCCACAGCAAAAAGTCCTAAATATACTTCCTTTGAACATCACACTTTATTTCCTTTGGTTTGTATTGGGGGATTTTTTTTTTTTTTTTTTTTTTGCGGTACACAGGCCTCTCACTGTTAAGGCCTCTCCCGTTGCAGAGCACAGGCTCCAGACGCGCAGGCTCAGCGGCCATGGCTCAGGGGCCCAGCCGCCCTGCGGCATGTGGGATCCTCCCAGACCGCGGCACGAACCCGTGTCCCCTGCATCAGCAAGCAGACTCTCAACCACTGCGCCACCAGGGAAGCCCTGTATTGGGGGATTTTAACAATATCTGAATACCCCAATTTCCCATGGATATATAGGAACTAAATACAGCCTCCCAAAAGCCCACTATTATTTAAGGAAAATATCACAAAATAGACTTAAATTTACTTGCTTGTCTTTGGACTACTATTGAAAAATATATATAAGTAAAAAGTTCCCTTTCTTCTAGGCATAGAGAGTTGGAAGCTGTTTCTCAAAAAAGTCTATACAACTTGTTGCAAGAGCAAAGAAGAATTGATTTTCTCATGTGTATTGCACAACTATACCCAAAGTCAATGTAGCCTCATACTCTGCAAACTGAAGACTCAATAAATGTTTGTTATAAGGTCAAATGCAAGGCTACAGTGTCCTACTTTTCACTCAACAGTCATATTTTTAGCTGCAGCTATGTACTATGAAACACACTAAGGGTTGTGAATGAGACAGAGTTATCTGCCCTCAAGGAGATTATGATCTAACTGCACATAAGATAAATGTAAACCTAAGTCTGAGTAACCCAGAAATTTCATAAAGATAAACAGGCAAACATTATTTGAGGTAAAACCTCTTCGTCAATCTTGTCTTAAATTGATCAAGGCAATTCTCTGTTAGAGTTTCTAAGAATAGCAGTTCTTACATAAACAAAATTTACCCTGGCTTAATCTAGTCTTTCAAAATTAAAAAAAAATTCAAGCATAACCAGTGTAACCAGTGAACATACATGCACTTTAGTGTATAGGTTTATAATTTACCAGTTTGTACTAATCAAATCTACTAGGGTTATTTATGATTTCAGTGGGACAAAATAGTTTTTACAAGTAAGATATCATACTTACTTTTAAAAATAGTTTTGAAACATTACAAATACAAAAAGCAATAGTTTATTTATAAATAGCTCTGCCATAGAAATAAAAATTAAAATTTTGTTGGACTTAACAACAATAGTTTGTAGATCCATTTAGAACAATGAAATTACCATAGGAACTAAGATTTATAGTAATTAATTAAACATTTACTTCATATGTTCTGAAGCTTGGAGCAAGAGTGTGAAAAGATTTACGAAGCAGAATTAACCATTTTCTAATAAAGGATAATGTCCCCAAATGGGATACTTCAATTTAAAACCTTTCAAAAGTCATGTCAAAAAAGGAAACTTGATCAATAATTATAGAAAATGAGTATGCTCAACAATTGTAGAGACTTGGTGGTGGAAATAGGGTTGTTCACTGTATAAGCCTTTAAAATTTTCTGTATGAGGATTTTATGATAAAGTGTTGGATAAAAAACAAGCAGGTCCAATTTTTACATTGTGTACCATTCCTGATAATCAAAATGATATGTACAGGATATTGTAGTAAGTAATGGGAGAGCTGAGAAAATAAACATAAGATCAGCCCCTCAAAGAATTTACAATTTAATAGAAGTAATTTGCAGGAGACTGTACCAATACAAGAGAATCAATGCTGGTGCTAAATAGTCAATGCAGGCAAAGGTTTATCAGTCTTGGAGCAAAATAAATAAATAAAAATTATCTTCAAGAAAAAGTCTCAGAGAAATAAGACTTGAGTTACCCTTCTAGGGATAATAAGGATTAGATAAATTGTTAGGAGGGAGCAATAGTACGTGAATAAGGTCATAAAAAAAGTTACAAAGTCAATGAATAGACAAATCTGGCTAGAATGGAAGACTCATAAGGAAGGAGAGTGCCTGGAAATATCAACGGTTCTTGAAAACAATTCCTGAGTGACAAGAAAACCATTGAGAAATGATAGAAGAAAATGATTTTGAGGTGGGGCGATTCTTTTGCAGTATATATATAGCTAGGTTTCCCTAGAGATACCACAGAGGTCACTGGACAATGAGGAGAAGGCAGAGCTGAGGCACAGAACATAGTGATAATCAGCACCAGGTGAAACAGATCAGCTGGGCAGGTGTCACAGGCACCAATCTGTAACTGTCATATTTTGAATTATATGCCTACTATATGCTAGGCACTGTACAAGTTCAATCATTTAATCATCATATAATTAGATCTGCCTAAAGCTTATGTTGTACGTTTTTATGATCCCCAGTTTGTGCATATGGAGACTGAGGCTCAATAGAGTCTCAAGAACTTTCAAAAGTCAGCAGGCTAGTAAATAATGGAGCTGAGATGAGATCTAGAAAATCTCATTCCAAAACCTGCTCCTTTAACAATTATGCAGAATAATAAAAAAATCTCTGAAAATAAAAGTGATGGAAAAGGGGGCACTGTAATTCATCTCAGGAAGATTGTCTTGAGCAGATGGGAAGGATTACTTTGATAAAACACATTGGGTCAAGAATGTGAGGCTCCTTGAAGCACACCCAGGTAAAAACAGTCACTAACCCAACAACCCAATCAAAAAACGGGCAGAAGCCCTAAATAGACGTTTCTCCAAAGAAAACATACAGATTGCCAAGAAGTACATGAAAAGATGTTCAACATCGCTAATCATTAGAGAAATGCAAGTCAAAACTACAATGAGATATCACCTCACACCAATCAAAATGGCTATCATCAAAAAATCCATAAACAATAAATGCTGGAGAGGGTGTGAAGAGAAGAGAACCCTCCTACACTGTTGGTGGGAGTGTAAATTGGTACAGCCACTATGGAGAACAGTATGGAGGTTCCTTAAAAAAACTAAAAATAGAGCTACCATATGATCCTGCAATCCCACTTCTGGGCATATGTCCAGAGAAAAACATGGTCCAAAAGGATACATGCACTTCAATGCTCACTGCAGCACTGTTTACAATAGCCAAAACATGGAGGCAACCTAAATGCCCATTGACAGATGAATGGATAAAGAATACGTGGTACATATATACAATGGAATATTACTCAGCCATTAAAAGGAATGAAATAATACCATTTACAGCAACATGGATGGACCCAGAGATTGTCAAACTGAGTGAAGTAAGTCAGAGAATGAGAAATATCATATGATATCACTTATATGCAGAATCTAAAAAGAAATGATACAAATGAACTTATTTACAAAACAGAAACAGACTCACAGACTTAGAGAACGAACTTATGGTTACCAGGGGGGAAGGGTAGAGGGAAGGGATAGTTAGGGAGTGTGGGACTGACATGTACACACTGCTATATTTAAAATGGATAATCAACAAGGACCTACTGTATAACACAGGGAACTCTGCTCAATATTATGTAACAACCTAAATAGGAAACTAATTTTAAAAAGAATAAATACATGTATATGTATAACTGAATCACTCTGCTGTACATCTGAAACTATCACAACATTGTTAATCAACTATGCTCCAATATAAAGTAAAAAGTTAAAAAAAAAAAAGACAGTCACTAACCCACCTTCTAATTAACTTAATTCTCTGAAGGGCAGATCTGAATAAACTGGTAAAGAAAAAGAATTTTGTTTTGATGAGTGGAGCATGAATGTTGGAATTGTTCTCATTGCCCCTTTTTATCCACACTTTCTCCATCTGAAAAGATGCTGGGCAAATATTCCAATAATATTCATTTGAAGGGGTTCCAACTTACTGGTGTGCCTGTTGTGGTGTCCACATGTCTCTGCTGGGTCTAGTTAAGCACAATTCATTGCGAACCTTTATATAAAAGTTAGCCATTCTCATTGCAGGTAGGTTCAGAACTGTGAACTATTGCTACCATTTGGAAACCAGAGTCAGGAGCTCAAGGGTTGCTGGGAATCAAGTTTATACTCAAGGAGAATCACATCGGTTTTACTAACAAAGAGTCAAAGCAAAGAAAATGAGGAATCTTTCACAGGGATCTTTCCCTCTTTCTGATCTGTGCTAATGTTGACACACTTCACCAACCTTGACTAATTTTGTCTATCATGTGTTTATCTATCATGTGTATGTGATAACTTCCTTTCCATCCAAATTACAACCACGAGCATTTTAATAACCAAGGAATGTTAGGATATATGGAGGCATGCTATTTGGTTTACCACGGCTCTGAAAATGCTCTATGTGCATCAGAAAAGTTTGAGAATTTCTCATTAAAATCTCTCTCTGGAGTTTCTCGCTCATCATCAGCAGGGACCAGAAAAGTTATTGCAGACACAGTCTAAAAGCAGAGATGAAATACTCCTAAGGAATGCATCTTAGAAATCTCACATGCTAACTTCTTAGGGTCAGTGGCATGCTGATAAATGATACAACAACTGGCTACCTGGGGTATTAAAAACAAACAAACCTGATCTGTAGCTCTTGCCAATTTCAAGCTACCATTATGGCCAATTTCTAGCTAGGAACGTGTGATATCACAGAACTCCAGAGTTGGGAAGCAATATGTACAATTGGGTCTCGTGATTGGCACTGCTGGGGTCTCAATATGTTCATTCTGGTGAACCAATGACACAGAGATAGGTCAGTGCCCCTGAACCCAGAGGGCAACTCTCCTGTGGGAAGGACCAGGTGCCATTCCCTGTTCTTACCATAATCTGAGTTACTCAGAAATTTCTGGATTTGTGACTAAGTTTTAATGGTTACCTTTTAAAAACTGGTTATGCTTACCAAAGTATTTGATAAAGTAATAATCCAAGGAAACTTTCTAGGACATATTAATCATATGCTTCTATTTTTAAAAAATAAGCCCATATGAGCCCTTAAATTATACCTAATTTTTAAATATGGGAAATTGGGAACAATTAGTGTAGAATTATTGGCAAAACTATACCATGTGAATATAAAGTAAGGCAAAGTATGCTAACCAAGTCTTGCTCAGAAGCAAATGGAAATAATTATAGCCATTCAATCCTGAGTCAGGCTTGAAATTGGGGACAACTGAGACTCAGCACTAAATATTATTATGAGGATTGTCTTATGAACAGGGATAAAAGCCTTAAATATAATACTTATGAATCTTAAGAGGCCGTCTGGTGGGATTAATTAATCCAAAGTTTACATCTGACAGTAATTAAAAATCACCAAGCCAATGAGATATAAGCAGGAAATTCAACTGTAATAAAGAGAAAAGAAAGAAGAAGGAAATGAAGGTTATTGGTACAAAGGAGAAATTTAAGAGGTCTAATTCTTCCAAAAGAATTCAAAATCTCAGAGTTGGAGTGGATTTTTTTAATGAACAGACCACAACTAGCTCCAAGAAGTCAAGGAAGCAAGAACTAAAACTGACACAGGTGACTTTTCAGGCTATGGATTGGGCTGGGGCAGTAACTTCTTGTACTGTCAATGAGGACACTGTGCATTTGGGAAATTAGTAATACAACGTCTAGGAAGAAAAATAGCATTTCTAATTAGTAAAATGACACTTCTGCTAAGGAGGGGTGGTCACATATTGAGTTTTTACATTACATTAAATAATTTTAGTTACTCAACAATCTTGAACGTTATATACTTGGCTTGTTGTGCTGAGAAGGAAACAGAAGTTCAGAGAAGTAAAGTAAATTTCTCAAAGCAACACAGCCTATTTGCCCTGTGCTAAAGCCTGTGCAACCCAATGAATGTATTATGTAGTAAAACCACAAGGACTTGCTCTGAACAGAGGGAAAAGAAATCTTTGTCATTTATAGAGACTGGAATGAGGGATCATGCTTAAGAATTTGATAAATGAAAGAAATGAATATCAAAGCTTCTGCTATTTCTTCATTAATGCTGATAGGTGAGAATCTAAAATAAATAGTCATTTGTTTAGCAGAGAACCTTCATCATTTTGAGACAATATAAAAATATGCCCTGAGCTCAGGGCAGGTGAGGTAAAGGAGACAACTCTGCATAAGGAATGGGATCGTAGAGCTTGGAGGAGAGATTTCTGGAGAGAAAAGTAAAAAGAAGTTCAACAACAGGGAAATGAAAGTGAGAGCTTAAGAGCAGAAATTTCCCATGTCCAGCAATGCCTGATGGCATTTTAGGGCAGTGAGGTTTAATATTCCATTTTATATTGTTGCATGTAATCCTCTACTGTCACTCCCAAACCAACCTTCAGTAGTAGTCCACTAAAAATAGCTTTGTGTTAGTGAAGCTTTGGGGAAATGAGGAATCCAAAATGTGTTCAGGCTAGTTTGTTTGTAGAAACACTCAGAATAATCACTTAAAGTGGCAGAGTAAATAACAGGTAGGAAGCAAGATGAGGTGGGTCCCTTGGAAACTCACTGAAATATTAGATGAGACTAATTCAAGGAATCGTCGTAGAACACTAAAGCAAAGAGTGACCTCAGAAAGCTGGAGGTGGGACTTCCCTGGTGGTGCAGTGGATAAGACTCCACGCTTCTAATGCAGGGGGCCCGGGTTCCAACCCTGGTCAGGGAATTAGATCCCACGTGCATGCCACAACTAAGGAGCCCGCCTGCCGCAATGAAGACCCAGTGCAACCAAATAAATAAATGAATATTTAAAAAAAAAAAAAAGAAAGCTGGAGAACACTGAGATATCTGGGTCACAAAAGAAAAAGGCCTGAGCAAAGATTATTCTCAAATACTGTTGGAAGTTAGTTTCTGAAGGATGGGATTAATTTTACCTAGTTCTGGAGAGTAGCCCAGTTGCTGAGAAGACTTGATGCTGTTTCTGATAATATCTCCTTCACTAGTCTACGGAACTGAGATCTTGAGAGAACTACCTTTATGATAAATGTCACATCATATACATTAAAATTTTTCTAGTCAGAAAGCCATAGTGTTCCATAAAGGTTTCACAATGTGTCATTTCAGAAATGAGAGTGAAACACAGATGCAAAGCTATATTATTTCTTTTGCCCCCAAAAGCAAATTCTTAAAAATACTGTCTATAAATGTTTCTGAGTATTGCTCATGGAAGCTCTGAGAAAAGTGAATTTTGAAGCCTAGAAACTAAAAACAATTTCCAAAATCTGTGACTTTTAAATAAATAGGAAAAATTATTTTAAAATAGGAGTATTTAGCAAGAGAGTGGATGTTTTTTTACTCATGGAGTCTGTCCTTTTTGGAACATCCCCAGGGCAAACAAACTTCTCATTGAATTAATGACTGATCCAATAAAATTAACACACTCCTGTAAGTCACATGAAGCACAGGTCCAAAGAACAGATGGCTGAATATATCTGTAGAACCACACTGACAAACTACAGATAAAGACCTAATGAAAACTATTAAAATAATTCATAAATGAGTCAAACATCTGTTCTTTTACATCTAGAGCAGTAACAGAACAGCAATGGAATCAGTTTTGTCACTCAAATAATCATTGCATTGTTTAAATCTTGACATTAACCAGATGCTTAAAGGAGGACTCATAATTTTAAAAAAGTTTAGGACTATTCCTTTACAAAAAACTTAATTAAAGGAATAGGAACATAAGGTGACAGCTAATTTTCTCATCTGTATATTTTCAAAATATTCACAATGCTATATTTTATACACATTATCCACAAAGAAATAATAGTTTTATCTTCTTATCACTTTAAAAAGTTCCATCTTTCACGGAGTCCTTTTTACCACTCTTTATGCAGTTTACTGACAGACATCAAGTGTCTATGGACATCAGGTCTGGTACATTTGGTTAAAGATAGAGGATAAGTTGTTTAAAATTTCTAAATTAATTCAAGATTTATTTTCAAAGGAAAGATAAAATTTAGGGTAATTACAAGTTTTCACAGTCTTCTCTCTTTTCACAAGCTTTTTAAAATCCCTATTAATTTACATGAATTTAAAAGTATGCAGAGAGAATGTCTCATTACAAACATTGAGTACATCTGAAATTAAATATGGATTTTTTTTAATCCAAATTACCACTTTCTACGATAAATACAAATCTGGGTAGAAAGAAAGAATTTCGGAGTATACTAAGACAATTTACGACATAATTTGTTACTTGGTTACTTACATTAGGAGCATTATTCATGCCTCTGGACATCTATGATCTCTATTCTATGAAATTCTGAGGGTCAGATATTAAGCTGCATTGCTATAGTTTTCAATTAAAACATCTTTAATACAGGTCAGATCAATTAGCAAGATTCTAAGAAATTCTCAAAAGCTTTTCAGTTTTACTAATGATTAAAATTTAGTTAACTTTTTCCACACTGCTAATAAATTCAAAATAGCAAAATAATGTACATGTTCTGCCTATTAACCCAATGAAACATAATGCTTATAAATAACAACTGTTTTCCATGGATATTGAATTCTATTTAATATTTTTATGGCTTATCTCCAGTTCACTAGGACTAATTTTATGATATAATATTTGGAAATTAAACTTTAATAGAGATCTAAATAGTTTAATAATTAAGAATTAATTAATTTAGAATGAGCAGACAATTGTTTCTTTCAAATAGTGTTCATTAATACCATTCTATAGAGAGAACATAACTTCCTAATACAGCTTAAGAGTACATTCAACAATTTTCAGGGTCACAAAGTTGAAAGAGATATATTGGCAATAAATCAACATCTCTCATTCCACTGGTTTGCCATTTTTTAATGTTTCAAATTTTATAAAAATACTATGAGACTATACAATAATAAATGAAGAGAACACTGAGATTGATTCTTTTAGTTGATTCTGTACAAACATATTTTTCCCTAAAATATGAGACAAAAAAAAATCCAAAATTTTTCTATTTTACTGTTGATATGAACCTGAACAAAGAAAAGGGGAAGACAAACTAAAAAGTTAATCTCTAGGCAAAAATAAGTGTTTAAATAGCAAGAAAATTCAACCAGTGTTATTTTAAATTGCTGTATTTTGTTAATTATTATTCAAGTTACCATAGTTTGTTCTGAATTTTAAAGAAAGAATAAATTATATTTAGAATAACTTTAGAGTTATAATGTATTACTGCAATCCTTTTTAATGAAAATTAGAGATCACTGTATACTGTAACTAATCTTGAAAAGCAATCTTTTAAGTAGTAATACCATATCATTTAAAAATTGGAGGTAAATATGGGTTTCCTATATAATGAATGAGAAACAAAATTTTAAAATATCTTTTTCTTAGATTTTTCAAAATTGTATTAAAATGTTTCAAATGTACAGAAAATTTTAACCTTGAAAATGGCTGTCAGATTTTAAATATTCACTCAGTCACTACCCTGTAAATTATCTGGAGAGCTCTGACTAGACATAAAGACTACGTATTTAAATAATGCTAATTCCTAAAGAGGCTTACAACATTTTTGATGATTTAACCAAATGAAAGAAGGGAACAAAGCAAATCAGATTTATAAATAGCACTTTCACTTTTCTTTGCTTTCTATTGTTCTGTCTGATTAAAGCTTTTCATAGCTAACCAACCATATAGATAAGGGAAGTGTGTATGACTAATATCAATGTGTATGACTGTCAGGAATGAAACAAAGCATCGGTAAATAAATTCACTGGGCTGTGATGAGGCTCATATAAGATAATGTACATGAAAGTACTTAGGAAACTGTGAAGCAAGATATAAATGTAAGGTGTTATTATCATGATTAGATGCTCCAGTCAGAGAAAAATGGCAGTCAGATCTATTGTAAAGAGGCATTCTTAGAAGACAATGAACATAATACCCTATTGCTGATTTCCAGGTGTCTTGTATTGGAAACACTGAGCAAAATGAGCAAGCTGAAAAAATAATTTTGAGAAAACTCACAGTCCAGGATCTCTCTCTCATTAAAAAGAACATTTGTCTTTATTTTGTCACAGTATGTGGGAATTTTTTATGTCTATTTAAAATGTTTTATACAGATTAAAAAAGAGTCCAAGATAGGGTATTAGAAATATAGAATCTGGCCCTAGTTTTACTTCTAGTTTATTACATGACTGCAAGGATACTTAATCTCTCAAATCTTGGTTTTTGCATTATTAAGTGTCTAAAATGCCTATTTCACAAAGCTTGATAAAACATTTGAGCACCTACCACTGATCTTGGCATGCAATATATGTAAACAGTTAAAATAGTCTTTAAGAACTTTTTTCCCTCCTTACTAGCCTGTTATAAACCAATGTTAAGTTAGTATTTATTCACAAATTTACTGGTTTATTATTCCCCACTTGCTCACATATGATATTACCCCCTACAACACCTTTTCTAGCTATTTCTGAAAATTTTCCTGGGCATCTTGCTGGCAGCACTAGAAATACATGGATCTGAACTCCAGTGAGCCCTCAATAATCAGGCATATTTTCCACTTCTCTCTGGGTCAGGGTGCTCTCCTGTACCCCATGACATTTTTTCCAAACTCCACTACCCCAGACCATTGACTCAGCCACTTCCCATCTCACTTTCAGCAGATGACATTTGGCCTACTTTGCAGAATAAATAGAAGCCAATAATACTTCCTTTTCTTGTACTTTCTTCCTTCTCCTGACTTAGAATGCAGTATTGTCTAATCACTCTACCTGTGCTCTAGAGCATAGTTTCTCAAACTATCTTTAAAAAATAAGATTTTTCTTATTGCCAATCCATCAAGGGCTTATATATTTTTAAATATTCAACAAAAAAGCAATAATTAGAAAAATAAAATAAAACATAGGTATAAAATGCAAGCCAAAATTTGTACTAGGTTCAACTAACAAAATTATTTTGTCAAATTACTATGAAAGTTTCTAAATGTTTATCATCAATTTCTTACATCTGCATCAAAAGTCAGTAAAAGACAGTTGAACCAGCACCAGTTTTTAGACCTGAGTTGAGTAACACTTATGAGTGTATGGAATCTCCCATCTTTTCAGGGATGTTGAGATTATCCTCTTTCCTGCATCATTTTCCTCCTCTATTGGCTTCTTCTCATTTGCATTTAAGCATGCTCATGTTTCTGCCTTAGAACTACCATTGCATATCTCAGCTCTACTTTTCAGCAAAACAGTTTTGAAGAGCAATCTGCTGGGTAACCAGCAGGCTGCCCTCTCCTCCATCTTCCTCCGCAGCTCACTGCTGTCCAGCTTCCATCTCAATCACGTCACTAGAACTACTTTTGCCAAGCTCACAAATATCCAGGGATGATTTTAACACCCCCATGGGACACTTGGCAACATCTGAAGACATTTCGGTTGTCACAACTGAGGGACGCTACTGGCATCTAGTGGGTAGAGGCCAGGGATGCTGCTAAACATTTTACAATACACAAGACAACAACTCTCAAAACAAAGTATTATCCAGCTCAAAATGTGTGGAGGGACATTTCAATTCTTGTGTATCTCATTTCTTCCAGGATCTGACACTGTCAGATAATCTTGAATTCCAGATTCAAATGCTTGAGCAGAACATAGAATTCATTGAGTTCAGCTCACACACCTGGGATCTAGATAACAAGCAGCTTGGAGAAAAAAAATATCTGCTTCCCTATTTCCTTTCCATCTTAGGATTTTCTTCTAATTGGTGTTCAGATGGTGGGTAAACAAACATGATGAAGTTTTACTGTAATGACCCAAGCCAAATACACATTTCCTCAATTCTTCTATACCAAGCACACTGAAATATTCTAAAATCATGAAGTTGTCCATGCCAAACCTAAGCCTTTTCCTTTGATTCTTTCTCTCCTTCATCCCTAACATCCAATTGGCAAGCCATGCTTATTTTTATTTAAAAAAAATTTTTAAAGGTTATACTCCATTTATAGTTATTATAAAATATTGGCTATCTTCCCCATGTTGTACAATATATCCGTGTGGCTTATTCATTTTATATATTTATATAGATATATTTATTTATTTAACATCTTTATTGGAGTATAATTGCTTTACAATGGTGTGTTAGTTTCTGCTTTCTCATATCCATTCTTTTCTTTTTATCCCTATCCCTAACATCAACATCAATAGGAAAGGTGAAGAAGCAGGCCTTAAAAATGGGCAGAAACCACTCAGAATCTGGAGTGAATGCCCAAAGAAGCAGGAGATGGTTTAGAATTCATCCTAGCACTGATGGTGGCGTGGCAGTCATGGCTTCCAGTATCTCAAGGACGTGGTACTGAGTTGTCCAGACTCAATGAGACTCTTCCTGTGACATGAGTTGTCACTGATCATCATTTTGCAATTGTACTATTATAAAAGATGCCTGTGTCCTGGTTTCTTTCCCCAGAGGTAACTACTTTTACCCCTCCACCAGCATGTATGTAAAGGTAACATTACACTATACCTTTCCAGTCAGAGTTTTATTTTCTTAAACTCTCCACACTCCCTTTTACTAGTAATTTTTTTTATATAAGATGTTCTCTTTATCTGGAATACTCTCCCTTTTCCCAGGCAAAATCATATTCAACCTCCAGCCATCTGACAATATAACTTCAACATGCCATCCTTGAACTCCTAGATCTAGATTATTTCCCCTTTTATGTTCTCACAGAACACACTCTACTTCTCTATAATACAATTTAATATGCATATTGTATGTACATATTTATTCATGTTTATTCCTTCCCCCCTTTCCTCTGGAGAGATAAACTCTCTGACAGTAGAAATTCAGTATGTCACATTCCTTGCTTTATCTCCTGTCCCTAGTTTACTGTCTGGTACATGAGAAGCGATAGATAACTACTTTACATGATACTAATGCCTGAGTGGTATTCTATTCTAACACTGCTACTTATTTGCCGACAGAATTTATCTTCTCTTGTACCTTCCCACGGTCTTCGTGATTACCGTGGACTACCCAAGAACAGCACTACTCTTCCCAGGGAATACTTTCCCCATGCTTACCCAGTGCAGAAGTATGATGGTAAGGGGTGACAAGATTATGCTACATTCTTTCCATTCCTCACTGAATAGAGCCACACTTCCTTTCAGAGAAGTGCAGAAAATACATCTCTCCCTGGCACAGTCAGAACAAGTACCTGAGTCCAGGTTGGGACTATATGATACATCTCTCCCTGGCACAGTCAGAACAAGTACCTGAGTCCAGGTTGGGACTATATGCTCTTCCTTCCACTTCTAGTCTGTCCCTCACCCCTACCTTTTATTTGCTTCAAACAATATCTTCAGAAAATATTCTCCTGATAGGCCTATCTCATATTCTTCATATAAATTTTTTATGTAAATCAGACACCAGTCCTTAGCTTAGGCTGAACCAGGACCGCTGACAGACTATATTAAATTTCATTCTTGCTCATATTTTTTGATTCTTATAAATGGAAAGAATAAGAAATATGCCCTCAATTGAATAAAAATTAAAATGTATGTGAGCAGATACAAGCAAAAACATTTTTATATTGGATGTATACTAAATTTCCATTTCCATTTACCAGAATCACTTTCACTGGTAAACGGACCCTGAGCAAAGAATATGGATCCTTGACTGAAACACAAAAATGTAACAGAGATCTTACATTTTACAAATAGTCTATAAAAATTAATAAAAATAAATGGCAATGCTTTCAGTACTGTATACCTAACTAATAAAAAGTATATATATATATTTGATAATCCAAAGCATTACACTCATGACATCCACTCCAGAATGTTTCACAATTCTATATTCTTACATGAGAAGTAAAAAACCAAGCTGGGAGCCAAAAACTGTAATCATTATCTATGATGTAACATCAGTATTTACTTATTATACTGATAACTTTGATTTTTCTAACATAACATTTTATTGACTTCTAGGTTTTCAAGAAGTTAAATAATATTTTTTAACTGCTTATCCCATTCACAACTAGTAGAGGGATACTATTTCCATAAATTATGTAAATTATCTGTATATATCTTTACCCACAGTGGCATACCAAATTATGAGAGACTAGTAAATTATTTGTCGAGGAAAATACAATAACTGTATTGAAGAAAGACTCCTGAATGTTCATAGGGTAAGCAAATTTATTCCCATACTGTAGCAATCTCTGGCGTCTAGTCTATCTGCTTACATGTGTTACAGGATTGCTATTCATTACCTACTTCCATGCTCTGTGTCTAATTTCACATCGGTTTAATTGTCCCGGGATATATTAAACTATTGTATTCATAGTTTTGGCTCACCTATACAAAATCTGGGAAATTTTGAGTCAGAAACAGATATTCAGTGACTATTTCTCCTTTTCACTCTTTGGTTTCTCTTAAATTCTTTTCAGCTGAGCTTCCCTAATTCCACGCTCTCCCAACAGCAGAAGGGCATGTTTCTGACATGTTTCAGTGAAGAGAGAGACTAGCACACTGATTTATTAAAAATAATTTTTTGTTTATAAACCAAAGCCAGGCTAGCAGTGCTTTTCTTTTCTTTTTTCTTCATTTCTCTCTTTCTCAATCTCCCTACCTCTCCCTCACCTCTCTCTCACTTTTTAGTGTGTGGGGAATTTGTTTTCCAATTACATCACAAATATGTGTTTACTAACTATATTCATTCTTTCATACACCTGTAGTCAAATCAAACGCTATTGTTTATTTCTGATATGCTGGCCTTTTGTTTTCCTACTACATAAATGATCACCTATGGCCCTTTGGATTGTACCTCCAAAACTACAGATAGCTGAATGTATTCTCCTAGTTAGCAGATATCTGTAAGAAATCTATCAGACAGAACAAACCATATTTTGTAAACTAAATTATCACATTGGGAGTTGCTTCCTTTTTTATTCAAACTTCTCTCTATCTAGTATTTACCAATATGTTCTTATATTTGTTTTGAAGTTTCAACTTCAATTTAACAATGCAAGATACAAATTATGAAAGGTTTATATAGCTGAAGTGTTTTACCTGTTACATAATTAGCATCTTTATCCCTTAATCCATTCCCACAAATAATTGCTTGCCCTGGTACATATGAATTTATAAGAATTCAAAGTTACTTTGTATTATTCCCCTAGTACCTCAATATTTGCATTTTTACTAACATGGATCTTCTTTTCTCTTGCTTGTTTTTTATTGAGGATTTGACATGGCTTTCCATTTTTTGTCAGATTGGTAAAATTTGCATGTATTTATCTTAAGCTATAATCACCTCCTAGGCTCAGGACAAATACCTAAGCACCATCATTGCTTCTTCTTTCTCTCTCACTCCCCTCCTTAACCCATCAAAACAAACTGTCTACTCAAACTTCAAGATACACCCCAAGTCTCACACTAACTTCTGCCCCAATCCTATTCACTATCATATCATCTGGATTACAACAGTAGTCTGTTTTTATTCTTACTCTCACGCATCTATTCTAAACTCAGCAGCCAGAAAAATCTTTATAAAACTTCATTCTTAAAACCTTCCTATTGATTCTCACAACACTTAGAATAAAATGGAAACTCTTTACCAGGAGCAGGAGGCCCTACCTAACACGGCTCTTAGCTGCCACTCTGCCCTCATCTCCAACAATATCTCTCTTGCATACTCTGCTTCAAACACACTAGCCCTCTTGCTTTTCCACAAACATGCCAAGCTCCTGCCTGCTTCAGAGCCTTTTCTATATTGTTCCCTCTGTCTGGAACACCCCATCCCCAGTTCCTCATATGATCTATTTCCTTGCATTATTCAGACCACCCTGACCATATGTAAGTTATACTTACTTACTTCACATCATTCTCCCATCCCCATCCCCTTACCTTGTTTTATTCCCCTTGTAGTCTTTGTTATTTCTGAAAACATACCGCTTGTTTACTTGCCCCTTATTTATTGTCTATCTTTCTTTTAGAATGTAAGCATTTTTAGTGTAAGGATTTTTTCTGTTCTTTTCTGTGTCCCTTGCACCCAAAACAGCACCTGATACATGGCAGATAATGAATGTGTGCTAAATAAGTTGGCATAAATGCCATCTGAGATAGACGTTATTCTCATTTTTACAGCCTAGTTAGTGGCAGAGCAAGGATTAGAGGGAGCATGGGCCCTTGGACTGTTAAGACAGTTGTTACTTTGGTCCCTTCCAGCCATCTCACAAACATTCTCAAATGTTTTCGTAATTATGAGGAGTTTATTCCCATCAGTGATATTAAAAAGGAAAGGGGGCTTCCCTGGTGGCGCAGTGGTTGAGAGTCCGCCTGCCGATGCAGGGGACACAGGTTCGTGCCCCGGTCCAGGAAGATCCCACATGCCGTGGAGCGGCTGGGCCCGTGAGCCATGGCCGCTGAGCCTGCGCGTCCGGAGCCTGTGCTCCGCAACGGGAGAGGCCACAACAGTGAGAGGCCCGCGTACTGCAAAAAAAAAAAAAAAAACCAAACAAACAAAAAGGAAAGGACTTAATCCTAACCCCTATGGCAGCCCATTAGATAGCACGGATGATAAACACAGTCTTCTCAGTCTCACTATTGTACTGAACATTTTTCATGTTCTTGTCATTGAAGAACAACAGAATGTTTTCTGGACGTAACTCATTAATCTTCACAAGACCTAGGCAAGGTTAGTAAAATTAATTATCCTTGCTTTACACCCAAAGAACTGAGACCCACCGAGATTATTAGGTATGTTCAAGGCCATATACGGTAAATTTGGGACAAGAACTCACAGAGATCTGTTCCTCTTTTATTCTAGCAGTTCCCACATCTTTATTAGAGAAGCTTTCAGCCTATATATTAGCATCCAATTTAAACTAACAGTGATTTTTTTCATTTCTAAAGAAAGAGTTTACATCATTATTAAAAACCAAAATGTTAGCTTAGTTCATACTATCTATTATTTTGATTAGTAACTTAAAAGAGGAATGGAGTGGGAGCTGATATTTTCTAAAATCTCTTCCATTTCTATGCTTTCAGACATACTCTGAGTCATGAAGCTAGTCGAATGCTTTCTTAAATTTTAATATAATTTCAATAAAATAACAAAAATATTGATGTTAATTGTTATGAAAACTCAGTGATATTAGTGAGGCAGTACAGTATGGAGTTTGTAATCATACAGTCCTAGGTCGATATTCCACTTCTATCAAGTTTTGGTTTCATATCTATGGGTTAGCATTTTAAACCTCCTAATCTCAGTTTCTTCATCTGGTAAATATGCGCAATGATAGTACCTATCAGATAATTCTTTTGAGTATTAATGGCATAATGTATTTTCAGTACCTGGCACTTAGTAAGCTCTCAGTAATAAGTCATACTTACTATTATATTTTTACTATATCACTATTACTATTATTATAAAAAGGAGCTGTGATTATTTGACATAGATGGAATAGAAATTTACATTTTAGATATCTGCAAAAAAATTTTTGAAAGGCAAACATGTAGTGTAAATATGTGTAGAGAAAGTGTTCAGCTTCCTGATGGGCAAGGTGTTTTCCATTACTTTATACTAAATGTTGGCATCCATTTGCTTTCAATCATGTGCTTTGTATAATATTGTATCTCTTAATACAGCCAGGTAGGACATAGCTACTAGTAATGATATTCACTACTTACTCCAAGTAACCACAGTTATGTCAAGGTATTAAATCCATTTTTATTTATATTAATTTTTTCCCAATTTTAAATGCATTTTTTTCAGCTATTTTGAACTTCTAAGGGTTTGCACTTTGGGTGTCAAGCTTGATCTTAGAGATAGTGTGGCTGCTGGATGGAAACCAACTCAAGTCAGATTTGGGATAAGGATCTGGGGAAATCTCAGACACCCCAACAGTAAGAGGTTGTGTGAAATTTCACAGGAACTGAAGCGCTGTCAGGCAGCTGCTTTCACATCGCATGGAATCTCATGCCTGCTCCTGTGTGAATGTTTGTGGATTTCATTCACCTTTGTGAATCCAGGTTCCTCAGCAAAGTGTTCGAGTTTTGCTTCCCCATCTCTATACTTTTTAAGTGGCTTTGCATTGCCAGGTCATCTGATCTGGCCTGATCTCACCATGATCTTTCAGTCCTAGTACCTAACACCATGCAATCGATTCATACTTGGAGGTTACTTTCAAATTTCTTGGAGACATAATCTGATTGAACCAGAAATTCTGTTATTCTCCCCTGATGTGATTATCCATGTCCAGGACATGGTATCATCTCTAAAATGAGTGGTATAAACAGGGAGGAAATGACAGCATCTCCACTAATGGTTTGTAAAATAATGACTGCAAAAATGACTTTGCTTACATATTTCTTATAGAACCATTGTTTACTTCTTTCAAAAATGTCTGGCTTTTCCCATTTTCTGCAGTTGTGAAGAAGATCATGTGTTAGCTTAAGATCGAGATGAAACCCATGCTTTCTACGCACCAGTATCCTATAAATATATACTGGCCATTTCTACCAAATTTCACATGCCACATCCTGCATGGACCATGCAGAAACAGGGATTTTAAAAATGCTGTTAATAACCCAGGTTATTCAGTAGGAACTGGATAAAATATAAATAAATGATTAGTAAGTCAGAGAGTTTTTAAAGGAATGGGTCACTATTATTGTTTCATAACTGAAAAAGCCATAGGCTGCTCAAATGATCGATGAAAGTCAATTGCATCAAAATGAAAATGGAAAATGTATAGCTGTAGTGGGCTGAACTGTGCCCACCCAAAAGATATGTCCAAGTCTCTACCCTGGTACCTGTAAATGTGACTTATTAGGAAACAAGGTTTTTACAGATATCATTAGGGATCTCAAGATAAAATTATGCAAAATTTAGGGTGAGCCCTAAATCCAACGACTAGTGTCCTTATAAGAGAAAGATGAGGGGGATCTGAAAAACTGAGACACACAGAGGAGAGGGTCATTATGAGGTTGGAGGCAGAGATTAGAGTTACATAGCCTCAAGCCAAGGAAAGCCAGGAGCTACCGGAAGCTGGTTAAAAGCAAAGAATTCCCTGCTAGAGCTTTCAGAGGAGCATGGCCATGCTGCCACCTTGATTTCAAACTTCTGGCTTCCAGAAATGTGATAGAATACATTCCTGTTGTTTTAGCCACCAAATGTGTGGTAATTTGTTGTGGCAGCCACAGGAAACTAATATGTTGGTCCTTTGATCCATAATTATAATTATCTCCCATTGTGCTCATAAAATAATAAGTGAGATATATATATACTTAGTTATAATTTATATAAAGTATATAACTTTAATTATATATATATTATATAAAGCTACATATATATATATAATGTTATATAAAGCTATATACACATATACATACAATGATGGACTTAATAGAAATAAGTAATAATCAAATGATTCCCCAAATGTGTGGACTATTGATATTATGTACATCAGTATTCCTCAAACCCATCTGTGTAGTTACTCAAAGAGCATCTTAAAAACTGGCATTTCGGGGCCTCAGTCCAGAACCATTAAATAAGATTTCTAGGACATGAGTTTAGGAATAGGTATTTTTAATCTCTATGGGTAAATACTGAAAACTATGCCTGAAGTACGATGACAAAGTTCTGAAAAGCTGTCTCCCTCTCTTTCTCTCCATATGTATGTGTATATATATATATATATATATAAAATATTTCCTAAAGAATGCACATTATTTTCCAGGATCAAAAGATGACCTGTAATGGATGTACCTCATAACATTAAGTTTTCAGAGAGAACATTGAGAGAATAGGGTGTATTTAAAGAATTTATTAATTTATATAAAAAATGTAAATGCTTATTTCATGCATTTCTGAAGGAAGAGCAGAGAAGCTTCTAACTCTTATTAAATAATTGACTTGCAGTTGTAAGTCACATCTACTTTCCAAAGAAAATTATCTTTTGTGTTACATCTGACAGATTAAATACTACCCAGAATCCCTACTTCTATTCATATTTTAATGAGAATTATCATCCTCCAAGTAAATTCTCTTATATTCATCCTTTCGAATATCTTTAGCCAAGCAGAATACAGACAATTTTAAAGAATCTGAGTAACTTAAAAGAGAAAAGGGATACATAAAATTCTAAATCTTGTAGAGTGAAAAGTAATTCTTTCAGATCTTAAAAAGAAAAAAAAGAAAGAAAAAAATCTCCCAAGTGCAAAAATAGAAAAATCATTCATTTTTGTTGAAGATGGACACTAACTATAAGAATAAAGGGAGAGAAAAAAAACCAGAATATAATAAAGAAAATTCACCGACCAATAAGTAAAGTCTGTGGATCTCCTGTCCATAGACAAATAATCGTGTATCAGATATAGAGAGTTTGGATATAAACTATGAGATAATTCTATGAAAATTCATGAAGTTTTCAAATTTTGATTCTAGAGCTAAAACGCATACTCTAATGGATGTGCATTAAAGTAGAATTAGCAACATTCCTCAGGAACTTAACATGACCTGAATTATCTTTCTTCTTCCTTATTACACCCATATGCTCATGTGACACCCGAAACAACCATCAAAATAAAGTGGCTCAGATCCTCAGTCTACAAAGTAGACTAGATTGATAATCAGAAGAATAAAATTGTTTTGAGCTGTATACTACTTAAACAAACCTAAATAAAGTTTGCATCATGCCTACTATGTACAAGACATCAGAAAACTTATTATCAAACACATTTGTTTTTTAATAATTGTATCCTACCTCAATTTATGTTAACTTCCATCATCCTCTCAGTTTTTCATGTCTTCTACTACTTCCCATTTTCACCAGGCTCAGCTTAACTTGTTTAACATTCAAGATCAGATATCCTTATTCTTGAAACTCTAAACATACATTTCAAATTTAATAAAACATAATCATTTAGGTAAATAAAATTAAACAGGATGAAATCAAGAGCACCTTCTCTGCCTCTCCTTCATCTTGAGATATATTTTTCAAAGGCTGATGCTTTCAGGTTCTCGTTCAATCTGGTGAGCTACAGATCTCAAGAACTATTAAATGATACAGAAAACCAGTGAGGAAAGTTAGTGGCACTGATAAATCAAGGTAGAATTAATGACAACTGCTCAAGTCAAAAATATATTTGCTAGGTACCATTAGGACCCAGTGTCAATTCTGTCTGTTAATATCACTACCACAATCTGAGCTTTCTGCTGATAGCATATATACATTTTATGTCTAAGTAATGAGAATTCTGCAACTGGATAATTCCAAGCATTATTTTATTAGATGATATTTCAGGAAAAAAAAGAAAAACCACATTGATTTTTTTAAAACAAATGCCTCCACCTCACTGCCTTTAACTGATGCCAAAGGTTAGATTAACTAGTTATCAATAATTGCAGTAAGGGGCTTCCTTGGTGGCACAGTGGTTGAGAGTCCACCTGCCGATGCAGGGGACATGGGTTCGTGCCCTGGTCCGGGAGGATCCCACATGCCGCGGAGCGCCTGGACCCATGAGCCATGGCCGCTGGGCCTGCACATCCGGAGCCTGTGCTCTGCAACGGGAGAGGCCACAACAGTGAGAGGCCCGCATACCGCAAAAAAAAATTAAAAAAAAAAAAATTGCAGTAAAAATTACACAGCCTTATAATTTGCATAAAGAATATTGATGAAATGTCTTGAACAAATTTACTTTTTCACCTCTGAAGAACCCATCATCCATCTCCTCTATAAGAGTAATTACCTTAAACAACCAAAACATGACCCAAGGAAGAATAAGTTTTGAAAATACCACATCTTGTCTCCTTCAGAAATTCACTAGCGAAAACAGACACTGGAAAACGTACTAAAGGTAAATGACAGATCTCATATGCACTAAACAATAGGATAGTCCTTTATTCATCTAATGAAAAAGTGTGAGTCCCATAGTTGGAAAACTTAATTTCATGTAATAATTTCACTATAGGTTTTCAAAGGAACATACAGGAAATGTTGATTTGGGGAAATTCACGTGTAGAAAACAAATTTTGTGAATGGTCTTTGACAGCTCTTCACTTTTTATGGAACTAATATGTCAGCCAGAAATAAAAACAGGAAATCTCAAATCCTACCATTTAAATAAGTTAAATGTTAATTTAATAAATTAAATATTAATAAAAATTTAAACTTTTTATTTTTTCTAATTTTTCTCCCAACTCCTGTGTATTTACATTCACTTATACATAGTTGTAACATAATTCTTTGTAAGAGTGTTTATAATTGATTACATAGCTTTTAAAATTCAATTAAGTTGTATCATTATTTACATAGCCATTTTTCAATGTTTGGACATTTACTCTTACGATAACTTTTTTGACAAGTTTGACTTTTTAGTTTTCTAAAATGCCTTACCCAATAATTTTATGTCCCAGAGAAAAACAATACTAATTTTAATGTTTTCCTATGAAAATCATGATTAATAGAGAAAATTCTTTATTTGAATATGTGTAACTTAGACATTGCTTCATGATATATTTTAAAAAGTTTTAAATTATCTTCTGTACTAAATTACATGTTTTTCTCCTTCCAACAGCAGAGATTGTCAGCACTCGACTATGGTTAAACAAGACAGTCTTTTATTTCACATGAACCAGACTATTTCAAACATTGAAGGCATTTATGCCTAAACAATACATATTTGGCAACATCACATTAGGATTTAAGTCTTCACATGCAGTATAAAGGTCACAGTATGGATCCTTTATTTCAGCAGGGTTTTTTTCTCTGCCTGTATTTCTTTCATTTTCTCATTTAATAAACATGTGCTGAGTTTCTAATATGCATCAAGCACTAGGCAAAAGCCATTCTTGTGTGTTTGAGTGGATCATTCATTGTCATCTTCTTTCTTCTATGTGTGGTTAAATATGAGTTTACTTCTAACTTATTTTAGAATCGCTCAGTCTCTGACTTTTTATGCTTTTCTATCCACCCATTTGTCTTTTTTCCTTCTCCTTTCTTCATCTGCTATTCATTGTTATTTACTCACTCTTTTAATTCAAAGATGTGTTTAGTCTTTGTATTTACTGACTACTTTTGTAGTTTCCTTTCTGTAGGGATACCCTTCCCTTTTTTTTTTTTTTTTTTCACTACACGGGCCTCTCACTCTTGTGGCCTCTCCAGTTGCTGAGCACAGGCTCCAGAGGCGCAGGCTCAGTGGCCATGGCTCACGGGCCTAGCTGCTCCACGGCATGCGGGATCTTCCCAGACCGGGGCACGAACCCACGTCGCCTGCATCAGCAGGTGGACTCTCAACCACTGCGCCACCAGGGAAGCCCTCCCCTTTTTTATACATATGCTAATATTTAGTATAAGGAAGATAACAGTAATTTTCATGAAAGTAAAAACAAACCTAAAGTTGATACATGATTGTTGTCCAAATAAATAAGCATAATCTGAAGTGTAAAACACTATTAAAAAATTACTTATATATGGGCTTCCCTGGTGGCGCAGTGGTTGAAAGTCTGCCTGCCGATGCAGGGGACGTGGGTTCGTGCCCCGGTCCGGGAAGATCCCACGTGCCACGGAACGGCTGGGCCCGTGAGCCATGGCCGCTGAGTGTCCGGAACCTGTGCTCCGCAACGGGAGAGGCCACAACAGTGAGAGGCCCGCATACCGCAAAAAAAAATAAATTACTTATATGGTTATAAGTATAATAAACTAAAATGTTACTTATAATAAACTAAAATTTTAAATTGATAATTAGTATATTGAATATTAATTTATTGACAATTAATGACCTTTTATCAAGCACTATATTGTTCAAACTCAAGTAAACAGAATTTCTTTATAAGTTCACAGTGATCCCTACACCCTGCATACATATAGCGCTAAATTCAGGCTAAATCAGAACATCACCACTGAGGCTAGTCTTTGTGAGTTTCAAATCCTCAAGCCCTGAAAAACTCAGGGCACAAAGTTAATGCCATAAACATAGGTTGGGAAAAATGAAAGAAACCCAGGTCGTCTATCCCCTAGAAAAGATAGTATTTAACAGGTTAGAGGAAAGCAGGGGAAGTGAGGGAGGGGATGAATAACAGAGATTGGTAGGAAAAAAAAAAAAAAAAAGCTTATTAGAAATGACCACATGGCCAGGAGAGAGTACCCCACCTCCCCTCAACCTTGCACCATCAGTTGTCTTTTTAAGAATTTCAGCACAGCTGAAATAGCACCGACATCTCAGATGCCTCTGAGTGTGCACTTTGTGCAATTAGGGGCAAAGAGCCATTCTGGCTTGTTTATGGGTGCTGTGTGGTGAGGACTTCCCAGTTTGCTGATCAGTGTCTGCTATATCTGCCCTGAGTCTTTTCTCAGCCCCATTTGAATTATGCTGGACTAGCCTTCTTTGTGGCCCAGGACACTCATAATCCTCTTAACTAGAGGGTAGGGCCCTAGATACTAAGAAGTGCAGGAGGGCTATGTGCCCTAGCGGAACAGAGTGAACCAGGTTTCCCCAGAGCCAGGGCAGAGATGGAACAGAGGCACTGTTATTATTAGTACAGAAGTGTAAGTGATGTAAGAAAGGAAAGAAAAAGTGCTCTTTTTGACTTTTAGGGGACTTTATTCTGATCCTCTGAATTTCTCCTTTATCTTATCTCTATTTCACACTTCTCCACATGCTTAGCTAGAAGCACACTGGCAGAGTGGTCAAAATCAATGTTACTTTTTCTCCTCCCAATATTTCAAAGTCTCAAAACAATGATAATATGAAAAATACCACAAATTACAATGTTAGGTTCCTCAGGGCTAGATTTCTGACATATACGTCAATCAAGTGATGAGGGATTGAATCCAGCACAATACTAATTTGCAGGAGTGCTAGGTATGATGGTATTTTGTACCAATTAACATATTTCAAGAAAGAACTCAAGTACTCACTAAATAATTACTAACTCATATTCACATCCTCCCTGATGAAAAGATGAAGTGATTTCAAGATTAGGCCACTGACTGTTTTATTTTGTTTGGGAAAGGGAAGAAGAGCTTTACTTTCTGAGGTCTAATGCAGAACACCTGTTTACCACAACTGAGTGAAAACTACTGTCAGTAAGAATTTTGTAATTTTTTTCATGAACTAAAATTTATATCAGTGAATCAAAGAATACACACCTTACATTTAATATTAACATTGTGCAAATCTTGAACAGTTTGAGTCTTTATATAAAGAAACGTATATATAGGAAGTGGAATACTTTTTATTCCATAATTTTATTCAATAATACAACAATGATGTAATAATAGAGATTACTACATTTCTCCACCCAAATGCTCAGAGACTGCTCTCTGTCTCTCACAAATGTATACACAGCCATTCATCCATTAAAAAAAATTCATCTTATTATGTGCCAGGAACTAGTTGAGGTACTGAGGATACAGTGAACAAGTGAAACAAAATTCCTACTGCTGTGGCTCTTCTATATTTTTAAGTAAATAACTGCTCATGAAGGTTTGTATATGACTATATTAAACAAGCAACAATCTTTGAGAATGGTAGTAAAGGGAGATACTTCTGTTTAAATCAATAATATAATAATTATACTTGTGCTTTTATTTAATGACATACATAACCATGATTCTGATGGAATTTAAGAATACATAGGCGGGTTGGGTAAGGGGGTGGGACGAGGTGGGCAGTGTGCTGCGTGTAGGGTCTGTGAGGCCGCCAGGGTGGAGCCAATGGAGCCAGTTTGGGGTCACTCATTCTGGGGAAGGCAGATGTCATGTCACTGGAGACATCCAAGCAGCTTCACAGACAGGTCCACAAGGGACCAGTGACAACCTCTACCTGAATGACAGATACATTTGAGAACCACAGCTAACTTCTTAAAACCCTTCCTACTCCCAGATAAGGTGTCAGAAAAGGATGCTCATAATGAGGGATGTGAGCAAGAATACAGAACTGTGAACTGAAATATCTGGGAACAGACATTGGCCTTCCTCATTCTGAGCTGCTGAGCGCTCTCTCCCTGCCCACCGCTGCTCAACTCCTTTCACCATCTAACTCCAGCTCACCATACAGCTGTGTGGCTGACAGGGTCTTGGTGCTCTGGCCGGGTGGCAGGCCTGAGTGCCTGAGGTGGGAGAGCTGAGTTCAGGACATTCGTCAATCAAAGGCCTCCTGGCCCCACGTAATACCACTCTGCGAGAGCTCTCCCAGAGATCTGTGTCTCAACTCTAAGACCCAGCTCCACTCAAGGACCAGCAAGCTACAGTGCTGGATACCCCATACTGAACAACTAGCAAGACAGGAACATAAACCCACCCATTAGCACAGAGTCTGCCTAAAATCATACTAAGTTCACAGACACCCCAAAACCCACCACCAGATGTGGTCTTGCCCACCAGAAAGACAAGATCCATCCTCATTCACCAGAACACAGGCACCAGTCCCTTCCACCGAGAAGCCTACACAAGCCACTGAACCAACCTTACCCACTGGGGGCAGACACCAAAAACAATGGGAACTATGAACCAGCAGCCAGCGAAAAGGAAAACACAAACAAAGTAAGTTAAGCAACATGAGGACAGAGAAATATGCAACAGATGAAGGAGTACGGTAAAAACCCACCAGACTAAACTAATGAAAAGAAAATAGGCAGTCTAACTGAAAAAGAATTCAGATAATAATAGTAAAGATAATCCAAAATCTTGGAAATAGAATGGAGAAAATACAAGAAACACTGAACAAGGACCTAGAAGAACTAAGGAGCAAACAAGCAATGATGAGCAACACAATAAATGAAATTAAAAATTCTCTAGAAGGAATCAATAGCAGAATAACTGAGGCAGAAGAACAGATAAGTGACCTGGAAGATAAAATAGTGGAAATAACTACTGCAGAGCAGAAGAAAGAAAAACGAATGAAAAGAATTGAGGACAGGGCTTCCCTGGTGGTGCAGTGGTTGAGAGTCTGCTGGCCTATGCAGGGGATGCGGGTTTCTGCCTCAGTCTGGGAAGATCCCACAGGCCACGAAGCGGCTGGGCCCATGAGCCATGGCCGCTGAGCCTGCACCTCCAGAGCCTGTGCTCAACAACAGGAGAGGCCACAACAGTGAGAGGCCCGCGTACCGCAAAAAAAAAAAAAAAAAAAAAAAAAAAAACAATTGAGGACAGTCTCAGAGACCTCTGGGACAACATTAAACACACCAACATTCAAATTACAGGGGTCCCAGAAGAAGAGAAAAGGAAAGGGACTGAGAAAATATTTGAAGAGATTATAGTTGAAAACTTCCCTAATTTGGGAAAGGAAATAGTCAATCAAGTCCAGAAAGTGCAGAGAGTCCCATACAGGATAAATCCAAGGAGAAACATGCCAAGACATAATAATAATGAAGCTATCAAAAATTAAATACAAAGAAGAACTATTACAAGCAACAAGGGAAGAGCAACAAATAATATACAACGGAATCCCCATAAGGTTAACAGCTGATCTTTCAGCAGAAACTCTGCAAGCCAGAAGGGAGTGCCAAGACATATTTAAAGTGATGAAAGGGAAACACCTACAACCAAGATTACTCTACCCAGCAAGGATCTCATTCAGATTTGATGGAGAAATTAAAAACTTTACAGACAAGCAAAAACTAAGAGAATTCAGCACCACCAACCAGCTTTATAATAAATGCTAAAGGAACTCTTCTAGACAGGAAACACAATAAAAGGAAAAGACCTACAATAACAAATCCAAAACAATTAAGACTATGGTAATAGGAACATACATATTGCCTTAAATGTAAATGGATTAAATGCTCCAACCAAAAGACATAGACTAGCTGAATGCATACAAAAACAAGACCCCTATAATGCTGTCTATAACAGTCCTACTTCAGACCTAGGGACAAGTACAGACTGAAAGTGAAAGGATGGAAAAAGATATTCCATGTCAATGGAAATCAAAAGAAAGCTAGAGTAGCAATTCTCATTTCAGATAAAATAGACTTTAAAATAAAAACTATTACAAGAGACAAAGAAGGACACTACATAATGATGAAGGGATCAATCCAAGAAAAAGATGTAACAATTGTAAATATTTATGCACCCAACATAGGAGCACCTCATTACATAAGGCAGATGCTAACAGCCACAAAAGGGGAAATCAACAGCAAGACAATAATAGTAGGGGACTTTAACACCCCACTATCACCAATAGAGAGATCAACGAAAATGAAAATAAATAAGGAAACACAAAGTTTTAAATTACACATTGAACAAGGTGGATATTTATAGGACATTCCATCTAAAAACAACAGAATACACTTTCTTCTCAAGTGCTTATGGAACATTCTCCAGGACAGATCATATCTTGGGTCACAAATCAAGCTTTGGTAATGTTAAGATAATTAAAATCGTATCAAGTATCTTTTCCGACCACAACGTTATGAGACTAGATATCCATTACAGGAAAAAAACTGTAAAAAATACAAACACATGGAGGCTAAAAAATACACTACCAAATAACCAAGAGATCACTGAAGAAATCAAAGAGGAAATCAAAAAATACCTAGAAAAATCTGACAATGAAAACATGACATCCCAAAACCTATGGGATGCAGCAAGAGCAGTTCTAATAGGGAAGTTTATAGCAATACAATCCTACCTCGAGAAACAAGGAAGATCTCAAATAAACAATCTAACCTTACACCTAAGGCAAATACAGAAAGAGGAATAAAAAAACCCCAAAGTTAGCAGAAGGAAAGAAATAATAAAGATCAGATCAGAAATAAATGAAAAAGAAATGAAGGAAATGATAGCAAAGATCAATAAAACTAAAAGCCTGTTCTTTAAGAAGATAAACAAAATTGATAAACCATTTGCCAGACTCATCAAGAAAAAAAGGGAGAAGACTCAAATCAACAGAAGTAGAAATGAAAAAGGAGAAGTAACAACTGACACTGCAGAAATAAACAGGATCATGAAAGATGAAGACAAGCAACTATTTGCCAATAACATGTACAACCTGGAAGAAATGGACAAATTCTTAGAAAACCACAAGCTTCAACCACAAGCACTGAAATTGAAACTGTGATTAAAAATCTTCCAACAAACAAAAGCCCAGGACCAGATGGCTTCACAGGCAAATTCTATCAAGTATTTAGAGAAGAGCTAACACCTATCCTTCTCAAACTCTTCCAAAATATAGCAGAGTGAGGAACACTCCAAAACTCATTCTATGAGGCCACCATCACCTTGACACCAAAACCAGACAAAGATATCACCAAAAAAGAAAACTATAGGCCAATATCACTGATGATCATACATGCAAAAATCCTCAACAAAATACTAGCAAACAGAATCCAGCAGCACATTAAATGGATCATACACCATGATCAAGTGGAGTTTACCTAGAAATGCAAGGATTCTTTAATATATGCAAATCAATCAATGTGATACACCATATTAACAAACTGAAGAATAAAAACTATATGATAACCTCAATAGATGCAGAAAAAGCTTTTGACAAAATTCAACACACATTTATGATAAAAACTCTCCAGAAAGTAGGCATAGAGGGAACTTACCCAACATAATAAAGGCCATATATGACAAACCCACAGCCAACCTTATTCTCAATGGTGAAAAACTGAAACCATTTCCTCTAAGATCAGGAACAAGACAAGGTTACCCATTGTCAGCACTATTATTCAACATAGTTTTGGAAGTTTTAGCCACAGCAATCAGATATGAAAAAGAAAAGGTATCCATATTGGAAAAGAAGAAGTAAAACTGTCACTGATTGCAGATAACATGAGAGTATACATAGAGAATCCTAAAGATACTACCAGAAAACTACTAGAGCTAATCAATGAATTTGGTAAATTTGCAGGATACAAAATTAACGCACAGAAATTTCTTGCATTCCTATACACTAATGATGAAAAATCTGAAAGAGAAATTAAGGAAGCACTCCCATTACCAACCACTGCAACAAAAAGAATAAAATACCAAGGAATAAACCTACTGAAGGAGACAAAAGACCTGTATGCAGAAAAGTATATGACACTGATAAAAGAAATTAAAGATGATACAAACAGATGGAGAGATATACCATGTTCTTGGATCGGAAGAATCAACATTGTGAAAATGACTATAATACCCAAAGCAACCTACAGATTCAATGCAATCCCTATAAAACTACCAATGGCATTTTTCATAGAACTAGAACAAAAAATTTCACAATATGTATGGAAAAACCAAAGACCCTCAATAACCAAAGCAATCTTGAGAAAGAAAAACAGAGCTGAAGAATCAGACTCCCAGACTTCAGACTACACTACAAAGCTACAGTATGGTACTGGCAAAAAAACAGAAATATAGATCAATGGATAGAAAGCCCAGATATAAACCCACATACATATGGTCACCTTATCTTTGATAAAGGAGGTAAGAATATACAAGGGAGAAAAGACAGCCTCTTCAATAAGTGGTGCTGGGAAAACTGGACAGCTACATGTAAAAGAATGAAATTAGACCATGCCCTAACACCACAAACAAAAATAAACTCAAAATGGATTAAAGACCTAAATGTAAGGCCAGGCACCATAAAACTCTTAGAAGAAAACATAGGCAGAACACTCTATGACATAAATCACAGCAAGATCCTTTTTGACCCACCTCCTACAGAAATAGAAATAAGAACAAAAATAAACAAATGGGACCTAATGAAACTTCAATGCTTTTGCACAGCAAAGGAAACCATAAACAAGACGAAAATACAATCCTCAGAATGGGAGAAAATATTTGCAAACGAACCTACTGACAAAGGATTAATCTCCAAAATATTCAAGTAGCTCATGCAGCTCAATATCAAGAAAACAAACACCCCAATCCAAAAACGGGCAGAAGATCTAAATAGACATTTCTTCAAAGAAGGTATACAGGTTGCTAACAAACACATGAAAAGCTGGTCAACATCACTAATCATTAGAGAAATGCAAGTCAAACTACAATGAGGTATCACCCCACACCAGTCAGAATGGCTATCACCAAAAAATCTACAAACAATAAATGCTGGTGAGGGTGTGGAGAAAGGGAACCCTCTTGCACTGTTGGTGGGAATGTAAATTGATACAGCCACTATGGAGAACAGTATGCAGGTTCCTTAAAAAACTAAAAATAGAATTACCATATGATCCAGCAATCCCACTACTGGGCATATACCCAGAGAAAACCATAATTCAAAAAGACACATCCACCCCAATGTTCATTACAGCACTATTTACAATAGGCAGGTCATGGAAGCAACCTAAATGCCCACCGACAGACGAATGGATAAAGAAGTTGTGGTACATATATACAATGGAATATTACTCAGCAATAAAAAACAAAATTGAGTGATATGTTGATATGTGAATGGACCTAGAGACTGTCATACAGAGTGAAGTGAGTCAGAAAGAGATAAACAAATATCGTATATTAACGCATGTATGTGGAACCTAGAAAAATGGTACAGATGAACCGGTTTGCAGGGCAGAAGTTGAGACACAGATGTAGAGAACGCATGGACAGCAAGGGGGGAAAACCACAGTGGGGTGGGGATGGTGGTGTGCTGAATTGGGTGAATGGGATTGACATGTATACACTGATGTGTATAAAATTGATGACTAATAAGAACCTGTAGTATAAAAAACAAACAAACAAAAATACTAAACTTTCTTTGGGCTATTTGTATGGAAATATGTTAATATAAATGTTTCAGACATTACATGAAATTTCTAAAACTCTTATATGTTCTGGTATAATGTTATAAGTCATAATTCTAGTTATTACTTTAAAATGTATATCTCAGAAGTAAAAAAAAAATTTTTTTTAATTTTTTAAAAAGTCACGTACCTCAATGTTCAGTGCAGCACTGTTTACAATAGCCAGGATATGTAAGCAACCTAAGTGTCCCTCGACAGATGAATGGATAAAGAAGATGTGGCACATATGGAATATGTGGAATATGGAATATTCCTCAGCCATAAAAAGAAATGAAATTGAGTTATTTGTAGTGAGGTGGATGAACCTAGAGTCTGTCATACAGAGTGAAGTAAGTCAGAAAGCGAAAAACAAATACCGTATGCTAACACATATATATGGAATCTAAAAAAAATTTTAAAAGGTTCTGAAGATCCTAGGGGTAGGACAGGAATAAAGACGCAGACATAGAGAATGGACTTGAGGACACAGGGAGGGGGAAGGGTAAGCTGAGACGAAGTGAGAGAGTGGCATTGACATATATACACTACCAAATGTAAAACAGCTAGCTAGTGGGCAGCAGCGGCATAGCAGTGGGATATCAGCTCTGTGCTTTGTGACCACCTAGAGGGGTGGGATAGGGAGGGTGGAAAGGAGGTGCAAGAGGGAGGGGATATGGGGATATATGTATAAGAATAGCTGATTCACTTTGTTATACAGCAGCAACTAACACAACAATGTAAAACAATTATACTCCAATAAAGATGTTAAAAAACAAAAATAATACATGGGTGGCAGCTTATTCAAAAGGCAGAGACGAACATTTCATTTGTATAGTAGTAATGCCTCATTTTTTCTCTTTTCACTTTGATGATTCATTATTTAAACTTCAAATTTTCCGACGCCATGTACCTGCATACTCTTCAATATTCACCATAATTTGCACATGTACACACACACACACACACACACACACACACACACACACACACACACACCACACACAATGGGTCACAGATTCCTGACTTTATTTCCCACCAGCTGTACTTTGTGTCCTGGACCCACATCCTTCCTTTGATGTACCCTCCTCCATACAGTCATCAGAGGATTTTGGAAGCATCTACTCATTCTAAATTCTGGTGCTCTAGGTGCTGGCCTATTTAAAGCCACGGGTCACTGAGCTATAGATGGCTTCCATTAGCTAGCATTAGCACTGAGGGTGGGGAGAGGTAAAACCTCTGGAGCCCTAGCTTTGTGATATTAGGGACAAAGGATGAGAAAGAATAAGATAACAGAATAGGAAAGAGAAAAGAAATGAATAAGGACAGTTCAGTGAGCCTCAAGGCCTATCTAATCCATTCTAAGAACCAAAATGAATAAATGTAAGTTTACCTTCAGAGCTATTCATATACATGATTTTGAACACCAGAGAAGTGGTCTAAGCTTAAATCTGCTCCCACACAGGATCTAAAATTCCTTCAGTGGAGGGATCACAGGTACCAATGCCCATGGGGCCAGGCAGGAAATATAAATAAGAGCACCAGGCTGGGATTAAGGCAAGAGCAAGAGGTGTTTATTGTGGAAAGTAGAGATTACATGACTCAGTAAAGGATGCAGCTACTTCTCAGGTCTTTCTGGTTGTTCCCTTTCAAATAGTGGGGGCCTAGAGTTGCCAAACCTTATTTTTCAAGAGGAGTACTGCAAGTGGACATAATCCAGTTTGGAAATGCACAACTTCTAGGTTTTTCCAGACAGGAGCGGAGGCCAAAGAAGTCTGGGGTGATGCAGGTTAGCTTCTCATCTACAAACTCACTACCAGGCTACAAGGAAAGTAACTTTTAGACCAAAATCTGCCACACACAGACTTTTTTTTTTAGACATACACTGAATGGCAAGCAAGGAACGAAAAAGTTAATATAACATGTTCTTTCTAGAAGTATCACTCTGGCCTTTTAGGTGCTCTGATCACAGCCTTATTAAAGGTTTACTCAAGGCAGGAACTGAAAGATTCCTGAGGTACTGTTCTGTACCCTCTTCCTGGTATGATGCAATCCTAAAAGCTCCCAAACCAATGGATATACAAGGATGGATTAGAGAACAACCTGGGGTGCTCAGGTATGACCCATAATCATCTTTGCAGGATTTTAAAACATACATGAGCAGCTGGTGCATACATCCTGCTGAATACCTTTAGTTTCACTACTGAAAACTAGTTCTAATATTCATTCAAGATAAGTAAAAAGACCAGAATTTCACCATTAAAAATCCATTTTTGAAAGAAAGCAAAATGAGGCTTAAAACAGTTGTCTCAGGTACTTGGCCCTTTCTACCAATTACTCGATTTAGCTGATCATCTCACCCACCAAGGACTAAAACTTGGCTAATATGCCAGATCTGTAGCACAATACTGATTATTCTGAAGCATTTTCCATTACAGACATTTTACCAAGGAGGAATTTCATTTTTTTTCTAAAATATCTCCATTTTAAAATACTGGCACCTAATTCAAATTATTTTTTAAAATATCATCTACCGAATAAAACATACATTTATTTGGCAAGCTGCTGTTTTGTGGTCCCTGCTTTTATAAGAGTTAAAATATATTTTTTGTTTTTTTAGAGTTAAATAATTAGAAAATGGTAATAAGAGACTTAATAAACTAGAATGAATGGGTTTTAGTCTGAATATAAATGACTACCAGCCCCTTTCTGTGTGAGGAGATGTATTTAAAGAGTGAGAAGGGAATGGAGAGAAAGATATTCTAATATACAAAACGGAAAGAAGGGAGAGTAAAGAGGAGTTGAAGACCACAATGAGTAATTGGCAGCTGTTCCAATTCTGCAGCCAGTTATCCCACTCATCCTCCTCTGTATGGGGCAAGGAGTAACAGCTGGGCCTAGAGGGGTCTTCTCTGAGTAGTGTGCATCTTAGCATTTTAGCAGGAATAGGTCTCATTGTGTGCTCACTTCATGGCATATTTTGTGTCTTTAAGTACTCTTGATACTAAAATACGTTACTCTGTTTTCCAAAATCTAATTGCAGTGTTTTTTCAACCTTTTAAAAGGAGTCCCATATAAGAACTATTGAATCGTGATCTTTGGGAGCTATGTCTAATCATATAAACTTTTAAATGCTCCACAGACAATTTGAATCATACTAAAGTTTGAAAATTACTACTCCATATATTAATTGGATTAAACAGTCAACATAAGGCACAGGTGGTTTAAAGCAGTGTCCCACCATGCAGGATTCATTATGAGAGAAAGATCAACAGAAGAGACTGGAAAAAATGAAAGGGATGGTAAGGAGACCATATATACAGGATCTCCTTCACAGGTCCAAATCCCCAACCCTGATCATTTGAGTGCCATTCTTGCAGCCCATGTCCTTTATTTCACTATTTCTTTACTTCTTCTCTCTTAACCACCTCTTTCTTCCTCCCTTTGTACAATCAGCCTTATTTTCTCATGGCTTTGCTCACTCTAATTGACTTACTCCATTTTACCGTTGCAATCATTCCTCAACTCACTCCTTCTCTAAGAACTTTTTAAAACAAATTGCCCATGTTTGTATTCTACAGCTTGACTGTGGTGGTGGCTACATAACTCTATATATCTGTCAAAACTCATAGAACTGCACACCTGAAAAAGATGAATTTTACTGTATATAAATTATACTTAAACCTGACTATAAAAATAAATTACATATTTTTAAAAATCCTATTTTCAGTTCCATTTGCTTCTCTCTGAATCTACAAACAAGAATAAGAAGAGGAGAAGCAGGAAATACTGGGTATAAATTTTGCAGTGCTAACTGAAATAGCATGTTGTATTTGTGTTTTAATATACCTTTACCAACTTGGATAGTTAAAAATAAATCCAGACATATAGCTTTTCTTTTACTCTGAAATGAGGACTACTGGCACAAGCAATGGAGTGTAGCCAAAGGGGTCTAAATTAGGAAAGAAGTGGTTAAGACACCCTTTTACTATTTTACCATTTGAGATTCAATTTTCTCTTGGATTGAAAGAAAAGAATAATCTTCCTTTCACTGCCAACTTATTTTTTTAGAGGAGGAAAATTACCCCTTTTAAGTAGAGATGAATTGGAGTCTTCCTTTGATAGTAGACAGTCTTCCCTTAGGGTCTCATCAGTGCAGCTATGAGATAGTGAAAGGATAACACAATTAGTAAAGTTTGATAAACATGCTTCCTCCTCAGAACTGTTTCATTAGGTGCTTTTATCACCAGAATTACGAGAGCCCTGGAACTACAGCAGAGTTTGGGGAAATGATTCATCAGGTTATGCAGCTCTTACAGGGCTCCAATCCCATAAATTGTCTTTAGTGCCCTATCTTGGCTGAGTTCTAATTACAATAGGTCATGTTAATGTGCTCAAGGTTTCTATGTCCATGCAGATTTGGAACTAAAGTACCTTCTAGAAATATTATTTCTAATCTCATTTGTGTCTATATACTCTTATGATTAATTGCTAATAAGATTTTGTAATACTGGAATTGTTTGTTTTGAACATTTGGGAGGTTTGTTTTTCATAATACCATAATAAAACATTGCCACTTGCCATTTTATTTCCCTCAGTGTAAGTCAATATTTTAAATCCTTTCTGTGCATTTATTTTTTTTCTATGCCCACATCTAATAGTATGCTCTTATTTCCAAGTTACAATGTTGACTGTCTGTTTTCCAATAGCATGGCATTCATAAGAGAGAAGTGCCAATACTCCCACTGACTCTAAGTAAAGGTATTTTCCCAGTTTGATTTTTCTTCATAATTGATAACTTCACTAGTCTGTTTCATAGTTAAATTTCAGATGGTCTGTGCTCGCTTCGGCAGCACATATACTAAATTTCAGATGGTCTGGGCTGAGATAATGTAAACACAAGGAAATGTGACTAGCTGACCAAATGATGGCCTTATAAAGTGAAAATTTTGATAGTTCCCAGTATGATGTGACTTCTGAATCCTGGGAAGACACTTCTTCCCCAAACTTGTTCCCTAATTATTAAATTCCTTTCCCCAGAAAACTCACTTCATGAAATTTCAAGTTGACCACCTGTCATCTCTTCCATTTTTCCTGCATTTCATGCTTCAAAATCTTTGAAAATTTTTTATTTCAATATTTTAGATATTTGTCCAAAAAGCCTTTAAAGTGCAAATATGCTCAGGGAGAAATATCAACCACTGACACCTTAATGAACTTAGTTTCATTAGACAACAGAGTGGAATGAGGAGGAGAGAAATGAAAGATTTTTTGCAGTTCAGAAAGTTGATTTTTATTTAGGATTTCAAGGCTCAGGACAGCCAGAAGTCCATTTATCTTTTACTCATTTGTAACACTGAATAAAATTTCTATCTCTTATTGAAAGGAAGTTTTCGTAAGTAGACAAAAGGTGAGACCTTCATAATCAAGAGGGGAAGACCTGCAGGTAAGAAGCCTGGAGTGAGAAAGTTGGGAAAATAAGTTAACAATTCAGAAAATTTTTAAGTGATGGAATAATATGTGGCATAAAGGTAAGAATTATTAAAATTGTGAATCCAATGGTATTTCTTTTCAGATACTTCAGGTACAAGTGTGGTATAAAATTTTCTATATTGTCCATAAAATTCAATAAATTGGCTTGGTTTGAAATATCATTTAACCAAGTTTTTCTTATTTTCTTGGGATTGAGGCTAAAAGAATTTCATTGCATTTCCACTAGAAATGAGTTTGTTCAGTCAGTTCCTTTAAATGTAATTAAAAGCTACCTATGATCTGAGTAATCTATTTTTATCAGAAAAAAAGAAATATGCGTTAAGTTACCAGATAATGGGTTTTTAGATCTCCATTAACAGCCATTTGGTAAGATTTCATGTTACTACTTCAGTGGCTATTTTTAGGATGTTGTTTAATGAATCAGACTAAGTGGCAGCTCAATTTCACAATCTAGGTCATGGGATCATAGCTGTGGAGGACAAGAGTGAGTATCTGAACCATAGAAACATCCTTTGCCACAATTTCCATGTTAATTATATTATATGAAAACAGATTCAATTGGAAAACTCTGATTCAGATTTTTTGCAATATGTAACAGTTTATCGCTTGTTTTCATTGCTAAAATAGCTAAATATTCGTCCCCCAGCTAAAAATCTAGAAGTTTTCTTTGCTTTCCCTCTATTCTTTATCTTTCATATTGTAACAATTTCCATGTCAATATAATCCCATCATTATTTTCTTTTCATATTTCATCACTACTATATTCAAGAATATTCTAGATCTTCCCAGTATCAACTAAAAAGAAATATATATATCTCCTTACAAATTATTTATATTCTGCCATCAGTTTCTTTGCCCTTTTAGAGCCAAATGGGTCACTTCATCACTCCACAAATCCAGTATTCCAGATAATGCTATGAAACTTCCTGCTACCATTGTTGGCTCTTTCAAGCTATTATTCCTGCTTTTCTCTGGGTATGAAAATCCATCTTATCTTGTCTACCTATTGAAGGTATACTTATACCAGACTCAAGATTAAACATTTCAATTAAATATACTTCATATGCCTACCTGAGCACACTATGCTAAGTGCTAGGTGCTCACATGTTCCCTTCCCTGTGAAGTTATCTCCACACTCCCACATCAGATTTAAGACCTACATTTCTGTGACCAAACTACACATTGTATGCGACTTCCTTTCAGCTTTCATTTCACCTTGACTTGTGCTAGTTACCGGTTTAAATGGTTGCCTCCTTCACTGTATTGTAAGCTCCTACAGAATATGCTTAAGCCCTAATATGATGCTTTATGTAAGACAATTACTTGTTGAAGTAATAAGGAGATAAATGAGTAAATGTTGATTAGAATGTGGATGAATGGACTTCTTGTTCCAGAATATAGATACTCAAGTTTACTCCTCCCACCTAAACACTGAATGATTGTAAATGTATTAAATTACAAACAAATTCATTAAAGTTCTGAGAATGAAAGGAGGGAAACTATTAAACTAATATTAAGACATATTTCAGGAAAAGTATTCACAGGAGAAAAATGCAGCAAAGGAAGGAAATTTTGTTTCATGCTGTATTTTGTTCTGTTCTTTTGTTTTCTATGAAGAAATGTTCTGGAGTCAATAAATTAACAACTTAGAATTGGAGGAGGAACACAAAATGAGATAATTGATCAAAAACTACAATTGCATAGGCAGCACAAATCAGCATGCCCAATAAGCACAGCAGCTATGTTTGTTCCTGGACTGCAGGCAGGCACATACTAAGGAAACTGAACAGCTGATGCAGGGGAAGCTAGAGAATTATAAGACTGGAAGTTATTGCTACATGACCAACTTCTCCAAAAGTGTTTTAAACAATAACTATTTTATCTTCTCATGGGTTCGGATATGGGTCAGTATTATGATGCTGCTGCACAAGGGCCATTAAGTCAGCAGCAGTCAGCTGGTAACTGGGCTGGGCTTGAAGATCCAAGACGGCTTCACTCACATTGCTGGTGTCTAAGGGTTCCTCCACATGGCTGTTCTCGCTCCACATGGCTAGTTTGGGCTTCTTAACAGCATGGTTGTCTTGGCATAGTGGGGCTTCTTATAGGGCTACTGGCTTCCAAGTGGTGAAGACAGAAACTAAAGACTTTTTAAAGCCAAGAACTGGGAAGATACAAAAAGTCATTTCTGCTGTATTCTATTGGTCAACCAGGGACCAGGGATAGCCCAGATACCCGCAGAGGAGAAACAGACTCCATAATTAATACAGTCAAGGAAAAGTCACATTGCAAACTAGCATGTGGGATGAGAAGTATTTTTGTGACCAATTTTGGAAACACATATTCTGCCCTCTGTCCACAATTCCTTCCCTCAGGTAAAATACACTCAACCCTCTCCCCCAAATTTCAAAATTTCATTCTATTATAGTATCAGGCCCAGGCTTGAGGACCAGGATTTCTTTATCTACATCAGGTCCAGATGAGAATAATTTCTTCAAACCCAGTTCTTTGGGTGCAGCATCTTAACTTCAGAGACATATGAATAAAAACCAAAAAGGGGTCTTCCCCTACTGTCACCCAACCATATAATGGGGAAACAGAGACAATAACTGAAGTAGACCTTCTCATTCCAAAAGGGGGGGAACAGGAGACACACAATAGTCACTCATCCATAACAACCTTAAAATCCACTGAGCATATGTCACCAATTCCTACTGCTCTGAGGACAGGAAGTGTCCATTAATTACAATCCACCTCTGCTCCCATGGAGTGATTCTCCTCAGAGCATGATTTCACCCTCTGTTTTATGTTCCATAAAACAGTGCCCATGTCTTCAGTTGAGTGGTTTTCTCTGCTTGCTTCTTGCCTGTAGAATTTGGGGGCCCAGGGGTCTTCTCTTTTCATTTCAAACTCTTAACCCTTTCAGTCCAAACTGGTACAGTTCCTATAAAATAAATATGACTTTCCTGTATATCAAATTACAATGTACTCCATATCCATTCATCTGCTGGTGAGCACTTAGATGCTTCCATATTTTGACTATTGTAAATAGTGTTGCAATGAATATAGGGGTGCATATATCTTTTCGAATTAGTGTTTTTGTTTTCTTTGGATAAATACCCAGAGATGGAATTGCCAGATTGTATGGTAGTTCTATTTTTAATTTTTTTAAAGAACCTCCATACTGTTTTCCATAGTGGCTATACCAATTTACAGTCTCACCAACAGTGCATGAGGGTTCCCTTTTCTCCACATCCTTGACAACACTAGTTATTTCTTGTCTTTTTGATAACAGCCATTCTGACAGGTGTAAGATGATATCTCACTGTGGTTCTGATTTACATTTCCATAATGATTAGTGATGTTGCACATCTTCTCATGTACCTGTTGACCATCTGTATGTCCTCTTTGGAAAACTGTCTATTCAGGCCCTCTGCCCATTTTTAAATTGGGTTTTTTGTTTGTTTTTGATGTTGAGTTATATGAGTTCTTTGTATATTTTGGATATTAACCCCTTGTCAGATATACAGTTTGCAAATAGCTTCTCCCATTCAGTAGGCAGCCTTTCCATTTTGTTGACAGTTTCCTTCGCTGTGCAAAAGCTTTTTTAGTTTGATGTAGTCTCATTTGTTTACTTTTGTTTCCCTTGACTGAGGAGACATATCCAAAAATTATTGCTAAAAACAATGTCAAAAAGTGTACTGCCTATTTTCTTCTAGAAGTTTTATGGTTTCAGTTCCTACACTTAAGTCTTGAATCCATTTTGAGTTTATTTTTGTATATAGTGTGAGAAAGTAGTACAGTTTGGTTCTTTTGCATGCAGTTGTCCAGTTTTCCCCCCACACCATTTACTGAAGAGTCTGTCTTCTCCTTGTTGTATATTATCACCTCCTTTGTTGTAGATTAACTGCCCATATAAGTGTGGGTTCGTTTCTGGGCTCTCTATTCACATAGAGCTTCATTGACCTATGTGTGTGTTTTTGTGCCAGTGCCATACAGTTTTGATTACTGCAGCTTTGTAGTATAGTTTGAAATCAGGGCGCATGATACCTCCTATTTTGTTTTGTTTGTTTGTGGTATGCAGGCCTCTCACTGTTGTGGCCTCTCCCGTTGCGGAGCACAGGCTCCGGATGCGCAGGCTCAGTGGCCATGGCTCACAGGCCTAACCACTCCCCAGCATGTGGGATCTTACCAGACCGGGGCATGAACCCGTGTCCCCTGCATCGGGAGGCGGACTCTCAACCACTGCGCCACCAGGAAAGCCCCCTAATTTGATTTTTATTCTTAAAATTGTTTTGCCTATTCAGGGTCTTTGCATTTACATACAAATTTTAGAATTATTTGTTCTAGTTCTGTGAAAAATGCCATTAGTATTTTGATAGGGATCGCACTGAATCTATATATTGCCTTGGATAGTATGCTCATTTTAACAATATTAATTCTTCCAATCCATTAACACGGTATATCCTTCTGTTTGTGTCATCTTCAATTTTTTTCATCAGTATCTCAGCTCTCTGAGTCCAGGTCTTTTACCTCCTTAGTTAGATTTATTCCCATGTATTTTATTCTTTTTATGCAATTGTGAATGGGATTGTTTCTTAATTTCTTTTTTTGATAGTTCATTGCTAGTATATAGAAACACAACAGATTTTTGTATATTAATTTTTAATCTTGCAAGTTTACCAAATTTGTTGATGAGTTCTAGTAGTTTTTTTCATCGTGTCTTTAGGGTTTTCTACATACAGAATCATATCACCCACAAACAATGACAGTTCTTCCTTTCCAATTGGATTCCTTTTATTTCTTTTTCATGTCTTGTTGCTGTGGCTAGGACTTCCAATATTATGTTGAATAAAAGTGGTGATAGTGGGCATTACTCAGTCATAAAAAAGAATGAAATCTTGCCATTTGCAACAACATGGATGCACACAGAGGGTTTTATGCTAAGTGAAATAAGTTAGACAAAGAAAGACAAATACTGTATGATTTCACTTATATGTGGAATCTAAAAAACAAAACAAATGAACAAATATAACCAAAGAGAAACAAAGTCATAGACACAGAGAACAAACAAGTGGTTTCCAGACGGTGGGTGGAGAGGAATAGGTGAGAGAGATTAAGAGGTATAAACTTTCAGTTACAAAATATATGAGCCACAGGTATGAAATGTAAAGTGTGAGGAATGTAGTCAATAATTATGTAATATTTTTGTATGGTGACAGATGACAACTAGACTTATCATGGTGATCATTTTGAAATGTAGAGAAATACTGAATCACTATGTTGTATATCAGGAATTAAAATAGTGTTGTAGGTCAATTATACTTCAAAAACAAATAAACAAATTCATAGAAAAAGAGATCAGATTTGTGGCTACCAGAGCCAGGGGTGGAGGGGAGGGGGAATTTGATGAAGGTTGTCAAAATGTACAAACTTCCAATTATAGTACAAATAAGTACTAGAGATGTAATGTACAACATGATAAAGATAATTACAACTGCTGTGTGTTACAAATGAAAGTTGTTAAGAGAGTAAATCCCAAGTGTTCTCATCACAAGGTAAATAAACTTTTTTCTATTTCTTTACTGTTGTACCTATATGAAATAATGGGTGTTCACGAAACCTATCATGGTAATCATTTCATGGTGTATGTAAATCAAATCATTATGTTGTACATCTTAAATTTAGACAGTTTTATGTCAATTATATCTCAATAAAACTGAAAATAACAACAAAGTGAAAAAAATAAAATTAAATAAAAAATTATAATGTACACCAGTAGACAAAGGCCACATCTACAAATATCTTCAAGACATGCTTCCCTCTACTTTGGTTTGTGAATAAGGTGTCATGGGACAAATCACTTAAGATTCGTAGAAGCTCTTCTGTCAAACTGAGAGGTCAAAGCACTATGTTTTCAAATTTTCTGAGATCCTAATAAATACCCTTGACTTGATATTGACCTTGAGGTCACATTTTACAGGCAAGCACCTGGATTTGATCTTGGTTCTGTATCCAGAGAGCCTTGGGGACTTTGTACCAGTTAGAGAAGCTGAGACTGAGAATCAGTTTTATTATCAGCCCTGGCAAGTCCTAAGTTACATGTAGTTCCTCTAAATTCTACTTGAAAATCAAACAGCTGCTTTTTTGTTGATTTCTCTCACCTTACTTCAAAATAGGTTCTTAAATGAAGTCAGTTAGCATTTTCAATATGGGAGAAACACCCATAGCCAGATCCATGAGTTAATTAGATACATTCCTCTCTTCCAGGATATCATAGGTACAGTGTTATCAAACATTCCACCAACAAATGAAACAGGCTGAATTTTCTCCACCCTCCAAAAACAATCCTCACTGCCTTTCTATTCTCCACAACAGGCTCTTCTCTATCTTGCAGGCCTTCACCTGTATTTGGTCATTAAGTCAATAATGCACATATAAAGTCTTTGTTAGTGCAAAAGACACTGAATTTTATTTCAGTTGATTATCTGTTCCAGTGTGATTGATTGACAGCCCCAGCTGCTACACCATGATTGCAGTCCTCTTGCAGGCTACTCATAGCCAATACCTGAGTGTGGCAGGGATGCTATGGCAGATTCATCTTTATGGTAACAAGTGCACCCAAAACTTAGAGATTTGAAAATCACAACCACTGTATTTGTTCATAATTCTTTGGGTCAGGATTTTGAGCAGAGCTTTCCCAGGCAGTGCTTCTGCTCCATGCAGTATTGGCTGAGGTCAGTCTCTCAGTTGCATTCCTGCTATCTGGGCTGGGAAATAAGGTCCAAAAAGTCTTTGTTCACCTGTTTGGCAGCACTGTGCTCTTCTGTGTGGACTTTTTTTCTTTATGTGGCTAAAGTGGGCTTCTTCATGGTCATCTCAGTGTATGCAGACTTCTTATGTGGCATCTCATTTCCAAGAGAGATCACTACAAGCAGTGAAGGAAGACACTGCAGACCTAAGGCTCAGTCACAGAAGTTATACACAGTCACTTCTGTTGCACTGCATCAGCCAAAACAGCTCATAGTCCCAGCACAGACTGATGCAGAAGGGAAATAAATTCCACATTTGATGGGAGTGTGTAGCAACCATGAAGATACAACACTTGGAATCTTCTGTCACAGGGAAAGTCACAGATTGACATTTCCAGCTGCTGCACCGTGAACCAGCACTACATACATGCAAAGGCCACACCACCGCTATACACGTTCCCAGCCAATTACTCAGAGAGGCAGAGACCCTGAGGCAGGCCCATCCTACAAGATATGGGAATTCTCTGACAGCCTACTTTGGACTGCGAGCTCCTCAAGACCCTGACATAAAGTTGCCCTCCTAAATCAAGTTCCATTCTCCAGTTCCAGAATAATTAATACATTTTCTGGTTCTCAGTAATACACTGGTTAGTTAGAATATGTTACCAATGTTGGAAGGGCGACAATGCTTTTTACTGCTTTGACTATAAAAGAAGTTAACTAGAAAAATGAAAAAGAAGAAATTATTCTAAGAAAAAAGCAGGGTAAAGTACCCAACATTATTAGCATGGTTTCAAGTCCTATCAAATGAAAGTGTTTATTATAAAATTATGGGTATAAGGTGATTGGAGGATGATTAGTGGGACAGATGGAAGGTGCTTGAATTTTGTCACCTTTTCCCTCAAAGCTGAAGTTCCTCATGACAGGCTATTGGGACAGGCAGAGTAAGAAAGAAATAACTCATTGTCTTTATGGAAATGCACACATTACTTTTATAAATATTTCTATAGCTGAAAATAATGACCACCAAGGAGAAATGAGGAAAGACCAGCTGGACTTAGCAGAAATCTGGTAATGCTCCTTTCTTCCATCTAAGGTAGGGGCCTCACTTTCCAACAACAATGGTTATCAACCTCACCTTACTGGCTTTTAGTGTAACAGAGAAGAACAAACCCAACTCCATATTGGATCTATTCCTTTAGCTCTAAAGTTTGTTCTCTGTTGCCTGTGCTCAGTCATGCTGGCTCTGCATCCTTGTAAAAGAATGTTGCCTATAGCCTAAAATATACACGATAGCCCATTCTCAAGGCTCTGTCTCCCAGGCTTGACCTTTAAAGGTATAACACTTTTCATTCATATAGATATAAAAAGTTGTGGTACAGAGAATAACATTTGTCTTTTTGGAGGTTTATAGGAACATTGTGACCAGACCTATGTGGACAGCTTTAAGAACAAATGTTCTGGCACCCAGAAGTTTTCAACAATGAGCCACATCCCCTCCCCTTTTAGTATAAAATAAGCTTGAATTCTACCTCAAGTAAGATGGTTGTTTGGGACACTAGTCCACCATCTTCTTGGTCTGCTGGCTTTCCAAATAAAGTTGCTATTCTTTGCCCCAACACCTCATCTCTCAATTTATTTGCCTTTGTACGATGAGAAGTAGGAGCTTGGACTCAGTAACATTAGTGTTGTCACCTGTTCCTATGAGGGGTAGGGCTAGATGAGCTCCCAGGTTCTTTTCAGTTCCACTATTCTTCTGTTCAGTTATGTTATTCTTAATAATGTTTAAGAACATTATTACAACTCCATTTGGACTGGACCATTTCCATTTTTAATTCCAAAGCTGTAATCAGATTTCACATAGATGCCACTCAAGTGCAATCTATTCAATCAATATATATAAAATCAACAGAGCACCTCTAGCAACTACAGTGCACTAGCTATATTCTATACAGCCTCAATTCAAATTCCAATCTTATGGACAGAGAGTACTCTTTCTTTTTGCACTTAAATATAAAAGGCAAACAGATGGAGTAGGACAGAGCATCTTTACAATCATAAAAATCATCATATTGCCCTAATTAGCATACACATAAACATACACTCATCTCAATAGACAACACCAAATTTATGGGTAGACATGCTATATGAAAGTTTCAAGTATTTCTTCTTAAAGTGGAATGTTTTAATATTGATACATTTTATTGTTTTTCCATTACTCATTTATAATTTTGAATCGAAAATGATTTGGAAAACACCCAAATCTTAATGGAAATAAATACCAGAGTTCTGTCTACAGAGATGATTTCATATACAGAGAGAAACAGGGAAACAAAGGGAAAGGAGGGAAAGGGAAGACTTTGCAATGCTTTAAACTGGCTGCCGTTATCTTTATTCCTAGGTAATTCTGAACAGCACTAACAGTTGTGCTTTTTTATTCAATAAAATGTTTCTTTGCAATTACTGATGTTCTAATTTTACCTTGAAGGAGTTTGTAAATGAAAGAAACAAGGGTGGCACTGGTGGAAATAACACAAAAACATATTTTTTTAAGTTAGATACACTTGAAAGAAAAGAAATGGAAATGCTCAGGAGATCTGTTTCTGCACCTAAAGCTATGTGCAAAAGAACACATCTGAAAAATAGAGCTATGATTCCAAGTTGTGGTTTAACATCCAGGATTTCATAGGGTTATTAAGTGTACCACAGTATCTATTAAGTACTGACCTTTGCCACAGAAACTTGGCATGAACTGTTCTCTTCAGGAAACAGATACAGCCAGAGAACCTCTGGTTTCTGTTAGATTTATGCAGAATATTGAGCTGATCAAGCTGTGTTTATGGTAGCTGTCTAAATACAGACTGTGGAAAAACATGATAAATTATCCTAAAAAGGGAAAGGTCGAGTGCTTATTAATTAAGCGGTCTGAAAATTAACTTTCAATTAAACTATTTTTAATGAATTTCCTGGTGATTAAGCAATTATTCACTTAGTTTACCCTATTATTCCAAGAAAACCATAAAAATCCCATAATGATAAAGGAAATAGCAAACATAAAGGAAGATGTCTGCTCTGGATGAGAATTTATATACGGTGACATTTTTCCTGCTTTAAATTCTTCAATAGTTAACTTGGCATCTATCCAGTACTTACTATGTCAGGCACTGTTTTATGGGCGGTATATATAAAACCATTCTATTCTCACAAGTACCATATGAGGTAGCCAGCATTATTATCCACATTTTCCATATAAGGACACTAAGGCACAGAGAGGTAAATACCTTCTCACTAAGTCACACACATCCTCTCAGAAGCTTAAAAAGGTGTATTTGGCTTAACTTACAAGACCTGCTCTGATGTGGTCGCTGGTCTCCTTGGGAGCCAGTCTTCCCTTCTTCTCAAATCCTCAATGTCACCTTGCCAACCTGCTTCAGTTCCTTGAACAAGAAATATCCTCTCAAGTTCATCACTATTTCCACCTCCCAGTCAGCCTTAATTATCCTTGAAAATGCAAGGATACCATATCCTATGGTTTTCTCTGTCACTGAACCTATCAACTGAACTACAAGTTACCTATTTATCTCTTCTGAGGTAAAAAATTGTCATCTTCTCTATATCAGACTCCATAATTACTCAGCTGTACAATGCCACTGATAACTGAATTCACCTTAAACCTATTCCCAGCTTTGAGCATAAAAAAATATATAACATGTACAGTTCAGTTGTAATGTGGAAACAAAAGCATGTATTAAACATACTTATCCCCCCAAAGAGGGCACAGCATATTATAGTGCAAGTACATAGTGCCTGTTTGATAAGGTTTGTAAAATGACTAAATGAAAATGAAGAAAAATAAACGACTTCTGACTTCATCTTGTAATGGTTATAATAATCTTGAATAATTGTTTGATGTAAAATAATACTAGGTGGATTTGTCCATCTTGTAAAAATGTATCTTTATACAGAAGTTTTCAATTAACAGACAAACAATAATATTGTTGTTTCCCCCTTATCACCCTGAAATACAGCAGAATGAGATGAATGGTATAAAATTTAGAAAAATGTAGAAAATATTTAGAAAAAACTTTAGAAGAAAAGAACAATGAAATTTTCCTGAGAGGTAAATAAGTTTGCCAAACCCAATGTGTGAAAGAAAGCTTTAATTATCTACCAAGTACCTAGACATCAGAAGAAAGATTAGAGTAAGGAAGAATTAAAAGACTAACTAGATCTCTGGAAGCAAAGTGTATCTTAGTGATTCCTGGGTATAGTTTGTTACGGGGCTTATATGTGACTTCTGGAAATGCTGATGAAAGAAACTGGTTCCTGACTGTACGAGCAAACCTACTTATAAAATCTGACATGTTTAAATGTTTCGATACCTAAGGTCAATGTCTGTCAACTTCCTCAGAGAAGAAATAAATTGTGTGAAATACCTTCATATGCTAGGGAAATGCACTCCAATAAAGGAGGGGCACCAGAGAAAGACAATATTCAAGAATAGTTGCCCATAATGATAAATCCTCACCAAGGTGCTACATCATTTAGGTTGGGTTAACTGAGTCATTTTCCTCTAACTCCTGAAAATGAAGAGATATTGGTAGTAACTAGGAAGATTCATAACTACAATAACATATTTCAGAAACATCTTCAAGATCTTGAACAACATTTCATAAGATAACAGCTATCATCATGTAAACCAAGAGTCTTTCATAACAGAGAAGACAGATTGTAAAAGGAGTTAAAGTATCCGACACCCACCTGGTCAACACATAACTGTTTAAAAGTATCATTTTGGCTACTTAATCATTGCTTTAGTTCCAGCATGTCTTTCACTTTTCAATCTCAAATCAAGAAATCTTTCCATTCTCTTTTATTCTTTTCTAAACTATGCCTTAACATGTTCTTTCCGCTGGTTTTAAATTATGACATTTTACATATTTATTGGGTTTATATGTCTTAAATATTTGAAGATAATAATCTATACCTGGTCTAAGAATTTGCCACATAAATATGAACACCTAGTTAAATTAACAATAATTCTCTAGAACCCAATGACATGCCTACAATTACCTTAGATGGGTGGGATAAAAATCTCTGTCCACTGACTCAAATATATAGTTATCATAGTTTGTTCAAATTATTTAAATGATTGTGTATTTTGAAACACCTGAACTCAGAGAAAATTGTAATGAGCTGACTTTTTCCCTTGTTTTTCTGGATCTAGGAGATTTTTATTTGAGAGGAATAAAACCAAAATAAATCAAATCAAATATTGGCATTTCTGTGCAATTATTTCACGTTTATAACTATTTTAAATTTCAAAAAATATACAGTGGAGGCATAGTACATATTATTAAAGGAATCAAACTTATAAATGAAAGATCCTATTCAGGTTGTAAAATGTGTAGGGTAGAACCAAATGATAACCAGTAATAATATTAATGGCTTCATATGATCTTCTCTGTATATATTTTATTATACTTCCAAATTCAACAAGCACTGTACCCAGGGAGGCTAATCTACATAGACTACATCAATAGGTTCCTTTCCCTATGGCTTCCAGTTGGATTGAGCCAATGGGAGACACTGGCAGGAGAAGAGAGGTTAAAGAGGGTATATGGTAGTCTGAATAATGGCCCCTCAAAGATATCCACATATTAATCCCTAGAACCTGTGAATATATTACCTTTTACGGAAAAAGGAAATTTGTAGGTATGATTAAGAATTTTGAGATGGGGAGATTTGTCCGTTCTATCCCAGTTGGCCCAATGTAGTCACAAGGTTCTTTATAAGAGGGAAGTAGGACGGTTAGAGAGAGAGAGAGGAGAGAAAAGCCAATGTAAGGACAGAAGCAGAGGTCTGAAAGTCAGAGAGAGATTTGAAGATGCTACCCTACTGGCTTTACAGCTAGAGGAAGGGGCCAAGAGCCAAGGAATGCCAGTACCCTCCAGAAGCTGAAAAAGGCAAGGAAACAGATTGACCCCTGAAGTCTCCAGAAGGAACACAGCCTTGCTAACACCTTGACTTAGCCCAGTGAAACACATGTAGGACTTCTGACCTACAAGACTGTAAGATAATAAATTTGTGTTGTTGTAAGCCACTAAGATTGTGTAGATTTGTTACAGCAATAAGAGAACACTAATACACAGAGCAAGTACAAGCTATTCCTTCTCTCAGCTCCCTCCTTGCAAGTTTGCCATCAGCTGAATGAGCTCCTCTACAGAAGGCCTCAGCTCCTATCAAATGGCACTCTTCATACAGCATCTAGCTTCTCTGGGGTCCAGTAATTACTCCATCCCTTCCCCTTTAGGCCTCAGGGCCATCCTGAACATCCCTTGTTGGTTTCTTTAAAACTGGCCCAATCCTATGCAAGGAAACAAACTAATTACCCAATGTTTCCTGTTGAGATCCTAAAATCCTGCAATATGCAACTGTGTCTTGAACAGACAATTAACCAGATTTAGTCCTGCCAAGTATTACTCTGTGTACTTTACTTATGTGTCTATTACCATTTTATTCATGTGGCACCATTTTCATCTGTTTAAATTCATTCATTCTTTTTTTTTTCATTTTAACATCTTTATTGGAGTATAATTGCTTTACAATGGTATGTTAGTTTCAGCTTCACAACAAAATGAATCAGTTATATATATACATATGTTCCCATATCTCTTCCCACTTGCGTCTCCCTCCCTCCCACCCTCCCTATCCCACCCCTCCAGGCGGTCACAAAGCACCAAGCTGATCTCTCTGTGTTATGCGGCTGCTTCCCACTAGCTATCTTCCTTACGTTTGGTAGTGTATATATGTCCATGCCTCTCTCGCTTTGTCACAGTTTACCCTTTCCCCTCCCCATAGCCTCAAGTCCATCCTCTAGTAAGTCTGTGTCTTTATTCCTGTTTCATCCTTAGGTTTTTCATGACAATTTTTTCTTAAATTCCATATATATGTGTTAGCATACGGTATTTGTCTCTCTCTTTCTGACTTACTTCACTCTGTATGACAGACTCTAGGTCTATCCACCTCATTACAAATAGCTCAATTTCGTCTCTTTTTATGGCTGAGTAATATTCCATTGTATATATGTGCCACATCTTCTTTACCCATTCATCCGATGATGGGCACTTAGGTTGTTTCCATCTCTGGGCTATTGTAAATAGAGCTGCAATGAACATTTTGGTACATGACTCTTTTTGAATTATGGTTTTCTCAGGGTATATGCCCAGTAGTGGGTTTGCTGGGTCATATGGTAGTTCTATTTGTAGTTTTTTAAGGAACCTCCATACTGTTCTCCACAGTGGCTGTATCAATTTACATTCCCACCAACAGTGTAAGAGGGTTCCCTTTTCTCCACACCCTCTCCAGCATTTATTGTTTCTAGATTTTTTGATGATGGCCATTCTGACTGGTGTGAGATGATATCTCATTGTAGTTTTGATTTGCATTTCTCTAATGATTAGTGATGTTGAGCATTCTTTCATGTGTTTGTTGGCAGTCTGTATATCTTCTTTGGAGAAATGTCTATTTAGGTCTTCTGCCCATTTTTGGATTGGGTTGTTTGTTTTTTTGTTATTAAGCTGCATGAGCTGCTTATAAATTTTGGAGATTAATCCTTTGTCAGTTGCTTCATTTGCAAATACTTTCTCCCATTCTGAGGGCTGTCTTTTGGTCTTCTTTATGGTTTCCTTTGCTGCGCAAAAGCTTTTAAGTTTCATTAGGTCCCATTTATTTTTGTTTTTAATTTCCATTTCTCTAGGAGGTGGGTCAAAAAGGACCTTGCTGTGATTTATGTCATAGAGTGTCCTGCCTATGTTTTCCTCTAAGAGTTTGATAGTTTCTGGCCTTACATTTAGGTCTTTAATCCATTTTGAGCTTATTTTTGTATATGGTGTTAGGGAGTGATCTAATCTCATACTTTTACATGTAGCTGTCGAGTTTTCCCAGCACCACTTATTGAAGAGGCTGTCCTTTCTCCACTATACATTCCTGCCTCCTTTATCAAAGATAAGGTGACCATATGTGCATGGGTTTATCTCTGGGCTTTCTGTCCTGTTCCATTGATCTATATTTCTATTTTTGTGCCAGTACCATACTGTCTTGATTACTGTAGCTTTGTAGTATAGTCTGAAGTCAGGAAGCCTGATTCCTCCAGCTCCGTTTTTTGTTCTCAAGATTGCTTTGGCTTTTCGGGGTCTTCATTCTTTCAAAATACCTGTATTCATTCTTTCAAAATACCTGTATTGATTGTCAGCTGTGTACCAGCCTTTGTGCTATTACTGAGCATATAACATTGAATGAAGGTAGGCAGGGAATTGACCTAATACAGTTTGCAACTTTATGGGGAAATCCACATGCAAATAAATGAATCTAGATACAGACCTTAAACCCTTCACAAAAATTAATTCAAAACAGATCACAGACCTAAATGTAAAATGCAAAACTATAAGACTCCTAGAAGATAACAGAGAAAACTTCGATGACCTTGGTATGGTATAGACTTTTACACACAACATCAAGGACACAATTCATAAAACAAATAACTGATAACTTGGTCTTCGTTAAAATTAAAAACTATGTCAAAAGAATGAGAAGGAAAGCCACAGAATGGGAGAAAATATTTGTAAAAGACACATATGATGAAGAACTGTTATCCAAAATACACAAAAAACTCTTAAAACTCAACAAAATAAAACAAACAACCCAAATAAAAAATGGTCAAAGACCTTAACAGACACCACATCAAAGAACATATACAGATGGCAAATAAGCCTAGAAAAAGATGCTCTACACATTGTAAGTCAGCAAGGAAATGCAAGTTAAAAAAATAAGATATCACTACACATCTATTAGAATGGCCAAAATCCAGGACACTGACAACACCAAATGCTGATGAGAAAATGGAACAATAGGAACACTTATTCACTGCTGAAGAGGATGCAAAATTGTACAGCCACTTTGGAAGACAGTTTGGTGGTTTTTTACAAAGCTAAACATACTCTCACCATATGATCTAGCAGTTGTGCACCTTGTGCTCTTTTGGATTTGAAAACTTGTGTTCACACAGAAACCTGCACACAGATGTTTATAGCAGCTTTATTCATAATTGCCAAAACTTGGAAGCAACCAAGATGTCCTTCAGTAGGTGAATGGATTAAAAAAAAAAAAAAACTGGTACATTCAGACAATGGAATATTATTCAGCACTAACAAGAAATGAGCTCTCAAACCCCAAAAAGACATGGAGGAAACAAGTGCATATTAAGAAGTCAAAGAAGACAATCTGAAAAAGCTACATATTGCATGATTCCAATTATGTGACATTCTGGAAACAGCAAGACTATGGATATGTAAAAAGATCAGTGATTTCCAGGGGGTAGGGAGAGTGGTAGAGGGGTGAGTAGGCAGAGCAGAGGGGATTTTTAGGGCAGTGAAAATACTCTGTATGATACTATAAGGATGCATACACTTGTCCAGACTCATAGAATTCAACAACAGTGAACCCTAATGTGAACTATGGACTTTGAGTGATTATGATATCTTAATGTAAGTTCATAAATTGTAACAAATGTTTGACTATAGGTGGTGTTGATAATAGAGGGGTCCACGCATGTGTGGGGACAGGAATTATAGAGAAAATCTCTGTATCTTCTTCTCAATTTTGCTGTGAACTTAAAACTTCTCAAAAAAAAAGTCTTAAAAAATAGAGTAACCTATTTTTTTAAAAATAAAAAGGGAATACTGTTGAGACCCAGATCAGAGGGTTGTTTTGAGCAACATACATAAAGTATTTAGGTCAGTGCCAGACACATAGTAAGGGCTCAGTGTGTCTTAGGCACAACTATTATTATTTGCCCTGAGTGCATACTCATTTTCAAATCACACAAAGCACAAATAAATGTTCATCCTACAAAGTCTCACAAACTCAGATAAAGGGTGGTCAAACAATGAAAAGTATTTTAAAATGTAATGTATTTAAGCAACATATAATATTTCCAAAATATACATCCATCAAGACATAAAAATGAAATAATCATTTTTGTTTTAAATAATTTGCTGTTGTCTGAGCTAGCAATCCAGAGGCACTTTAGTAATGGTAAAGAGGTTTCCCTAATCAACATTACAGAATTTGGAACAAGCTGAGTTGCAATGAGGATAGACTGTCTTTATGGTCCTTAAGTGTACACTTTTGAAATGCTGTAAAATCCACTTAATTAGATGAGGGCCTATAGTATAATACAAATGTTATAGGTATATCTCCAAGTACTCTATCTAAATCAAACTATTTATTTCTCTCATATTTTCATAAGTTGTTATAATAAACATAAATCTGTAATCCAGGCCTGTGAGTGAAACACATTTTGTACACATAGGTAAAATAATACAAAACAAAAGAAGGCAGCATTCCCACTTTGAGAGAGGACAGAAAGAAGTGAGAGCTCGGACAGTAAATCTCCATTTGGTTGAATTAATTGTTCCATTTATCCAGATGTAAGTCAATAAGCTAGCTTTTCAAGATGCAGAAAAAAATTAGGTATAAGATTCCTGTCAAGTGCATTTTCAGCCAATTTTTTAATGTTTCCACAAGATATTTTGCAACCTGCTTTCTTGTTTTAATTCTATCGTTTCTCAGAATCCCAGATCAGGTTTTACCAAGGTTTTCTTTTGTGCTACTTATAGAAAAGAAGGGTGAAACAACCTTTACAAACAGTCAGTAAACAGTCAGCCTAAATTACCATAAGGGTTGGAAAATATGAGATTCTTTGTGTCCATATGAAGAACTGAATGGTCCCAATCAGGGATGATTTCATCAGACTAAAACCCAAAGTGGCTAGAAGGAACAGACCTGGTATTGGTAGCAGGCCAATTCTGTGCACTTTTGGTCCACATATTTCAGACTGAAGTAGAATAGGTCTTTAAGCTGGCCATTGCATGAAATCAAGAGCAAAGTCACTAGTTTATTAGGAAAAAAACCAAAAACACCCCAAAAACTCACTACTTAAAACTCAAGAGTTTTCTAAAAGTGTACTACCGGGACTTGTTTTGAGCAGTTATAGTAAGACACACAGACACAGAAATAATTGCCATGAAGGAGGAAGTTTTTTATTATATTCACAGTCTCCTAGAAATGGGAGACATGGCACATCAGGTATGGAAGCACCTTACAGAGATGAGCAGGCAGACAGACACTGGAACTGAGGGTGGGAGCTTCTACTGCAGTTTCAGATTTCCAGGAAAGGTATGGGCAAAGCAAGGTAAGCAAGCAGAACAAATTATGATTGGATAGTTGGAATAATTTCAGTGGGCTCTAGCTATAGGAGTGGTCTCCAATTGTCCATTACCTGGCCCTGTAGCGGATCCAGATTGTATAACTGTGATAAAAGGAGTGATTTGGGGGAGGGAGGTGGTATGGACTTCGGCTGGGGATTGGTTGGTTTGGATACCAAAGGCATGATGGCAGGCAATTGGTTAGCTCTTCGAATTGGTTAACCGTGGTAGGCGTTAACCTACCAATCCTCAAGTTCCAAAATGCCAGAGTACCAAGAATAGAGAAAGTGAGAAACTACAGTTAATTCACAGAGAAAAGGAAGTAAAGGAAGGTCCTTTTTTGCTCCATACTCAAGAAAATATATTTTGCCATAAAGTACAAAAATTGGGATAAGGAATAAGAGCACATCAAAATGCCAATACTGGAAAAAGCATTTTCTTTGTTTCCCTTCTTTCCTGGATTTTGTCCCTCAACTTCCAGTCATGCTGTTGTCCCCAAACTTTAATCTCAGTCTCCTCAGCCTAGTAAGAATCCAATCACAAGTGTAAACATTTTTCCCTAGTGCCCCCAGAAAATGCTTTCCCAGGAAAATCCGTAAGTGTGAGGCTCACCTCACGTGCTTGAATTCTTTCAAGGATTACAGCAGCCCTGCAAATTCTTTCCTGTTTCCCTTCAGAGCCCAGCAATTGTTTTCTTTTGGTGTTATTTTTTGTCAAGCTTTTATAATTGCTATAATTAACAAGCTTCTTTATTATGCTCTCTGAGCTTCCTTTTTGAAGGATGTTTTTACTGGATAGGCCACTTTCTTTCAGCACTTTGAAGATATTATTCCAGAGTATTATGCTTCCATTGTTTCCCTTGAGAAGTCAGCTGTTGGGATAATTACTGTTTCTTTGAAAATAATCTTGTTTTCTTCTCTGGTTTCTCTTAATATCCACTCTTTCTTTTATTTCCTAGTTTTACTGTGAAGTGCCAAAATATGGATTTCTTTTTATTTATATTGCTTCTGATCCTTTAAGTCTTCTTAAATTTGTAACTTAGACTCTTTCTTCATTTTTGGAAAATTTTCAGCCATTTTCTTCTCCAATATTGATGCTGTCCTATTCTCTCTCCTCTTTTTCTAGAACTCCAATTACATAAATATTATATCTCCTCTCTGCAAATCTTACTCTCTTTCTCTTTTCTATTTTCCATTCTTTTGTCTCTCTGTGATTCATGCTGGTAACGTCCTTCAGTTCTTTCTTCAAGCAATTTTTAATCTACCATTAAACATATCAATTAAATTATTTCTTTTAGCTACTTTTTAAATTTTAGAATATATACTCATTTAATACTATATTTTTTAGCTTGCTAATAAAATTCTCAATTTTGTTTTCTACTCCTTTGATCATATTAAGCTAGTTATTTTAAGGTCTGTTACTGATACTATATCATCTATATCCTCTGTGGGAATCTTCACACTTTCTTTTGATTTTCTAACATGATGGCTTGTTTCCTCATGAGCCTCATCTCTCAGTGAGTTCACTGGATTCACCGACCCATCCATTGATCATTTTCCTAGTTCCCAAATATATATTTGGAATGGATATACATAGATATAGGCAAAATTCTCACAAGACAAAACCTTCACCTTCAAAGTAAGAGCCAAGTAAAAGCCCCTGAAACATCGTAGTAAAGATAAGATGCCAAGATAGTAAATCAATAATGCATCCTGGGAGAACAGCAGGGATTAATGCTACTCTCAAAGACTTAAATGATATTGCCATAGTAGCCTCATTTAATTCACTAGTCTGATCAATGCAAAAATTGAATAAATCATGGTGGATAACAATAGCCCACTGCAAACTTAATCAAGTGAGAGCCCCAACTGTAACTGCTGCTCTAAATGTAGTATCTATTCTAGAGCAAAGTAACACAATTCTGTTCACATGGTATGTGAATACTGATCTGGTGAGAATTTTCTTTTTGATAATTATTAAGAGGAAAAATCAGAATTGGTTTTCATTCACCTGATGTAGACAACAATCTATACTTCTGGTTTTACCTGAAGGCTATTAATTACCTTGCTCTCTATCAGAATACTGTGTGAAGGAACAAGAACTACTTGGGCATATGAATTAATGTAATCCATTTGGTGGATAATACATTAATCCACTATATTGATGATATTATGTAATTGATCCTGACGAATAAGAAATGGCAAGGGTTCTGAATACCTTAATGAGAGACATACACTCTAAAGAGTGAGAAGCACTAAAAAGGCCAGGTACATCAGTGAAGTCAAAGGACAAGTTTTGTACCTTGCATCTCACACCACTAAGAAAGAAGCAGAACTCTTAGTAGTAGTAGGATTCTTTGAGATTTGGAGGCAGCATATATTGTACTTAGCAAGATGGCCTTGGACCATTTTTTGGATGAGGCAGGAGGGCCTGGCTTTGATTGGGCCTCAAAAAGGGTCCTAGGGCTTCCCTGGTGGCGCAGTGGTTGGGAGTCCGCCTGCAGATGCAGGGGACATGGGTTCGTGCCCCGGTCCGGGAAGATCCCACATGCCACGGAGCGGCTGGGCCCGTAAGCCATGGCCACTGAGCCTGCGCATCCGGAGCCTGTGCTCCGCAACAGGAGAGGCCATAACAGTGAGAGGCCCACGTACCACAAAAAAAAAAAAAAAAAAAATAGGGTCCTGTACCTCAGAACATACGATTCAAAATATTCAATGGTAGTATAAGTACCTGTGGTAGAGAAGGTACCAAACAAAACCATGCCATATATAGGGAAGAACTATATATCAATTGATAAATGGCTCTTATAGGCCAATGAGTTCTGATAGAATCTGAGTGACTGACTACAGGATACCATGCAGCCAGTGCTCATTATGAAGTAGATATTATCGAGTTCACTGCTACAGACTGAATGTTTGTGTCCCCTTAAATTTTTTTTTTTTTTTGTGGTACGCAGGCCTCTCACTGCTGTTGTGGCCTGTCCCGTCGTGGAGCACAGGCTCCGGACGCGCAGGCTCAGCGGCCATGGCTCACGGGCCCAGCCGCTCCGCGACATGTGGGATCTTCCTGGACTGGGGCACGAACCTGTGTCCCCTGCATCAGCAGGCGGACTCTCAACCACTGCGCCACCAGGGAAACCCTCTTTTTTTTTTTTAAATTTCTTTTATTTACTTATTTTTGGCTGCGTTGGGTCTTCGTTGCTGTTTGTAGGCTATCTCTAGTTGCAGCAAGCAGGGGCTACTCTTCATTGTGTTGCGCGGGCTTCTCATTGTGGTGGCTTCTCTCGTGGCAGAGTGCAGGCTCTAGGTGTGCAGGCTTCAGGAGTTGTGGTACATAGGCTCAGTAGCTGTGGCTTGTGGGCTCTAGAGCACAGGCTCAGCAGCTGTGGCGCATGGGCTTAGTTGCTCCGCAGCACGTGGGATCTTCCCAGACCAGGGATCGAACCTGTGTCCCCTGTATTGGCAGGCGGATTCTTAACCATTACGCCACCAGGGAAGTCCCTGTGTTCCCTTAAACTTCATATGTTGAAAACCTAATCCCCAGTGTGATAGTATTTTGGAGTAGGCCTTTGGAAGATGATTAGGTTATGAGGGTAGAGCCCTCATGAATAGGATTAGTGCCTTTAAGAAAAAGATCCCAGAGAGCTCGCTTGCCCCTTCCACCATGTCAGGACACAGTGAGAAGGTGGTTGTCCATGAATTAGGAAGTGGTCCCTCTCCAGACACCACATCTGCTGGCACCTTGATCTTGGACCTCTAGCCTCTAGAACTGTGAGAAATAACTTTCTGTTGTTTATGAAACACTATAATATTCTGCTATAGCATCCTGAATGGACTAAGTTACTTACCAAGTCACAAGATTAGGGAATGGAAGAAGCTGTGAAACGATGTCATGTTATGGGCAGTATATTCGGAATTATGATTAAGCAAGTCCAGAGACCACAAGTAAGTAGTGAAAATAGAAGGCCAGTAACCTCCTTATCCCTTACCACTCTTTCACTGATGCCTCTCCATCAACTCACATACATGGCCCTAAAGGAGTTTCCCTGTAATGAAATGACAGAGGAGGAAAGAGACCAAACTTAGTTTAAAGATGGATCAGCTTGGTAAGTGGGTGCAAGCCAAAACTAAACTACTATTGGACTACTCCACTCAGGAGAGTCCTGACGGACCACAGTGAGGGAAAACTCTCCTGAAGGTCTAACTTTTAGACAGTGACTCAGGTCATCCATTTTATTTAGAAAAAGAAGTGGCCAAAGGTATACTCAGATTCTTGAGCAGTGGCAAATGCCTTAGATGGTTGATCAGGAGCCTGAAAACAACAATATCGAAAGATTGCGTTAGAAGCATGAGGATGGAACTATGAGAATAGGTACAAAGCATGAGCATTTTTCCATGAGAGACTATCCCATGGAGAAGAGTCACTAAAGAAGCAAATTGCAGGATAAGTTCATGTGCCCTCTCCTGTTCCTTTCACTCTTCTTTTCCTGGGAGATTTTCCCCAATAAATCATGTTAACAAGGATCTACATTTCACATTCTGCATCTAGTGAACCTGACCTATGACAATTGGAGATAAAACTATCCTGTCATCAAACAAAGACAAGAAACTAATCCTCTTAGACTGAAATTTGAGTGATGAAAAAAATTCTCTGAGAATGTGGAACCATAGGCCTTCTATCATATGGGTTTAAAATCTGAACACATATTACCTTTGCGGTCCAGAAAAATCACATGAAAAAAATAAATAAATAAACTTCAATAAATGAACTTTATGTGGTCCAGGTTGGCAATACTCCCATGTGCCTCTGTTCTTTCAGATAGAAAAAAAAGAAAAAAATTCTTCTTAAAGGGATACATGTTCCATCAACGTCTGCTATCTTTCCTATATTTAAAACCTGTTGAATAAGAGTTCATGATCCACAATAACAAAACACATTAAAAAAAAAAGCTATTATGCATGAGAGTCAACAGAAACAATAAGTAGTATGGATACCCTGTAGGCTGTTATATAAATATATATACATACAAATATATAATGTGACACATGATATGAAGTAATGATATTAAAATATTTCGATAAAGAGGCATACAAATAGGCAAAGAATATGACTATAAATAAGTAAAGAAGATTTTAAAAGACACACACACACACACACACACACACAATGCAAATAGGACCTCCATCTCTGTCTACATATAAAATCATTAGAATTCAAATCTAAATGGATGTGCATGTCAAGAAACTGATTCTGAAGTTTATATGGAAAAGCAAAGACCCAGAATAGCCAATACAATATTGAAGAAGAGCAAAGTCAGAGGATAGGCACTACCTAACTTTAAAACTTACTACAAAGCTACAGTAAGGAAAACAGTGTAATACTGGCAAATAAAGCAATGTAACAATGTACAGAGACCAAAAAAACACCCACATAAATGTCATCAACTGATCTTTGACAAAGGAGCAAGGGCACTCCAATGGAGAAAGGATAGTCTTTTAAACAAATAGTGCTAGAACAAGTGAATATCCACATGCAAACAAACAACAAGAAAAATTAATATATACACTGACTTTACAACCTTCAAAAAAATTAAATTAATTCAAAATGGATTGTGACCAAAATATAAAATGCAAAACTAAATAACTTGTAGAAAATAACATGGGAGAAAATTTAGATGACTTTGGGCTTGGCAATAAGTTTTATCCATGAAAGAAAAATTGATAAGTTAAAATGCATTTAAAAAAAAAAAAAAAACTGCTCCAGGAAACAAGGACGAGATAAGCCACAAATGGGGAGAAAATATTTGCGAAACACTTACCTGAAACAGAACTTGTATTCAAAATATATAAATAACTCTTCAAACTTAACAATGAAAAAACAAACCACCTAATTTTTAAAAATGGGCAAAAGATATATGCAGACATCTCATTAAAAAGATACACACATGACAAATAAGCACATGAGAAATACTCAAAATCATCAAATAATTTCAAATTAAAATAACAATGAAATACCAGTGCACACCTATTAGGATGGCTAAAATCCAAAACACAAATGAACCAAGTGCTAATGAAGATATGGAGCAACAGAAACTCTCACTCAACACTTATGGGAATGCGAAATGATGCTATAAAGGTAGAAGAGAGTGTAGCTGTTTCTTACAAAGCTAAAAGTAGTCTTGCCATACAATCCCAACAGTCATGCTCCTTGATATTTACCCAAATGAGTTAAAAACTTGCATTCAGGGACTTCCCTGGTGGCACAGTGGTTTAGAATCCACCTGCCAATGCAGGGGACATGGGTTTGAGCCCTGGTCTGGGAAGATCCCACATGCCACAGAGCAACTAAGCCCGGGCGCCACAACTACTGAGCCTGTGCTCCAGAGCCCGTGAGCCACAACTACTGAGACCGCATGTCACAACTACTGAAGCCCGCATGCCTAGAGCCCATGTCCACAATAATAGAAGCCACTGCAGTGAGAAGCCCGCGCGCCACAACAGAGTAGCCCCCCACTTGCTGCAACTAGAGAAAGCCCGCACACAGCAACGAAGGCCCAACGCAGCCAATAAATAAATAAATTTATTTTTAAAAAAACAAAAAACTTACGTTCACACAAAAATCTGTGCACAAATGTTTGTAGTATAAAGCCAAAACTTGGAAGCAACCAACACGTTCTTCGATTGGCCAATAGATAAGCAAACTGTGGTACATCTGTATAATGGAACATTAATTATTTAATAATAAAAAGAAATGGGCTACCAATCCATGAAACAGAAGGAACCTTAAATGTATATTGCTAGGTAAAAGAAGCCAGTCTAAAAAGGTTACACCCTGTTTGATTCCAACTATATGATGTTCTAAAAGCAAAACTTTAGAGACTTTAGAAAGATCAGGGTTTGCCAAGAGTTTGGTGGGGTTAAGTGGGGGAATGGGAGGGAAAAGCGAAGAGGAATAAATAGGTAGAGAAAAGAGGATTTTCAAGGCAGTGAATTTAATCTGTATGTACTGTAACAGTGGGTAATGACATCATGCATTTGTCAAAATCCATACAACTGTACAATACAAAGAGTAAATGCTACTGTGAACTATGGACTGTAGTTAATAATAATGTATCAATATGGGCTCATCAACTCTAATGTGCAACACCCAAGCAAGATCATAATAATAGGGAAAACTGTGGGAAGAGGGAGAGGAAATATATGGGAACTCTTTTTACTTTCTGCTCAATTTTTCTTTCGTCTTTTTAAATTGTTTTTCTTAATTTTTTGGCTGCGCCACACAGCATGCAAGATCTTAGCTCCTCAACCAGGGATAAAACCTGTGCCCCTTGCAGTGGAAGAATGGAGTCTTACCCACTGGACCACCAGGGAAGTCCCACCGCTCAATTTTTCTATAAACCTAGAACTTCTCTAAAAATTAGAGTAATTAAAAATTAGTTGATTAATTAATCTCAATGGACAATTATAATTAGATATTGCTAAAAATAAAATTAGTGAATTACAAAATAGACCTTTAAAATTGCACAGAATACAGCACAAAGACATAAAACTATAAAAACAGTAAAGAGAGGATTTAAGACAAGAAGATATAGTAAGAAAATTCACCATGTGCTTCCAATTTAAGCATAAGCAAAGAGTACAGAGATAGTGGATTAGTTGCAATATTTTAAAATATATTAGCTAAGAAATACCTAGAATTGATTAAACATATAAATCCTAAAATTCAGGTAATACAAAAACTAGAAACAGGATTTTTTTTTAGTCCACAACTAAACACCTAGTAGTAAAATTGTGGGAAGCCAAAATTAAAGGATGGAACTTTAAACAGCCATTCAGAGAGAAAAGGAATGACAATTAGATTGACAGCAGATTCATAATTATCAACAATGCAAACCAAGAGACAATGAAATATTTTCCAAAAGTGAATAAATGTAACTCAATATTTAAAAATATACATATCAATGTATATTTACCTAATAGAGAAACTGACCAAGATTTTAATACACAAAAGAATTTCATGTAATACATATTTTAAAATATCACTGACATAAATAAGAAATATTTTAAGAAAAACTTGTAGCTAGATAGCAAAATATAGAAAAGCTTTATAATGGCTGAAATGATGTCCTCTTTCATAATGAGGCGTAATAAAATTGTGCAATTTAGCCAGGCTGATGTCAATTGGAAGGAAAATTACCTTAATAAAAAAGAGTCATTATTTAGTGAGCCTAAACAATATTAAGAAAAAAAAAATAATGCATGTCAAGATTCAGTTTAAAAAACTGTTAAAAGATAATAGAATCTTTATAGGAAAATACAGATTCAGACATAATTTTTTAAATAATATAGAAAATGAAACGGATTATTACAATAATCTTAAAGCACAATAAATTTGAGAAGGATGTGGAGAAATTTAATCAAATAAAACCAAATTTGAAAAAGGACTAATGAAACTGATAAAACTTTGTGTTAAATGTATCTATATCTGAAACAAAAAAATAAATGGCTCTTTATCTTAATTTTCATTCTTTTCTAATGAAAAACTAAATATATACACATGACCAAAGGGAGCATGAACATAGCACAGGGAGAGGGATGTGAGAAATGAGCAGTGTTTTATGAAAAGTAAAGACCCTACAATAGGTTATAAGGTATTAAAAATAATAGGAAATTTGAAATGTGAGTAAAAGGGTTTTATTTAGGGCTTTGATACCAGCAGATCCCTTGAGAAAAAGCATCATTATAGGAAAGACATGAAAACTATAAAAATAAAGAATAAATCCATATTTTTCTATATAAAAATGAAAATTCAAATGTATTATGTTAGGATTAAAGATTTGTTCACATTTTTTTTTTTTTTTTTTTTTTGTGGCACGCGGGCCTCTCACTGTTGTGGCCTCTCCCGTTGCGGAGCACAGGCTCCGGACACGCAGGTTCAGCGGCCATGGCTCACAGGCCCAGCTGCTCTGCGGCATGTGGGATCCTCCCGGACCGGGGCACGAACCCGTGTCCCCTGCATTGGCAGGCGGACTCTCAACCACTGCGCCACCAGGGAAGCCCCCTGTTCACATTTTTTACATGGTTTTATAAGGTAAAATATAGTGAATGAAGGGAAATGCAGAGAAAATGCAGCCTGCTCTGTGATTCAGAAATGCGCATCCTGGGAGGCAAGAAACACAAATCCAGTAACTTCAGGTAACTCAATAATTCACAGTTTGTGGAAATTTAAAGAAACAATAACTATTGGAAAAGAAAAAGTGACCAAACATTGTTAACATTAGTGGTCTTCAGAAAACATTGTAGCAAAGTTAACAAATGTAAATAAAAAGAAAACAAACCACATTTCAAACAGATGTTTCACACTCAGACACTCTGGGAATGAAATAAATGGCAAGCCAAAAACTAGAGGCTCTTTACTTTATCAAGTCATTTATACAATGGGAGGAGAGGAAAGTCTGCAACCTAAAAAGAAGGTAAGAATTTCTTTATAAATGCATTATTTTATCAGGTACATTGATTGATTTAATATAAACACCAAAGACTTAAAATATATTTATATGTACATGCATGCATACATATCTGGACTTAACCAGAAAAGAGGATCCAGCAAAATATCTCAAAATTAAAGAGCTGCTCTGTTTGAGTAAAGGTTATCCATAAGTGATTATGTTATAAATTTGCAATGATATTTGTAAAATAGCTATTGTTTTAAACGTTTTAAAAGAGATGTTATTAGCTCAGGATAAAAATAGTAAAATTCATTTTAAAAATATACCTGTATAAAGATGTGAATATACAATAAGATGTGAATTTACAATATTCTTCCATACCTTCCTCCTGTAATCAAAAAAGCATATAAATTTATTTTTTCAAAAGTGGCGATGGTGAGTAGGAAATGGTGTCATGGTGCAAAAAAGTACATAAAGAAGTTTGCCTTATGTTTAAAGAGATGCTAGAACATCATGGGCCAGCTAGGAGGCCTCTCTAAAACAGACATGAGGTATAAAAGGACAGCAGGATACAATTGCTGAGCAGGGAGAATACTTCCTGTATTAGACATGTAAACAAGACTCCAGGAACAGCAAAGTAATGGCCTACTTGTGCCTGGTATATAGCGAGAGAGAGGCCACATATAGCATCAGTCCTGAAAAGGGATGGATTCTTAAAAAAAAAAAAAAGCCATAAGCTTCTGACAGGAAAACCATGATGGAAAAAAAAAATGTGACTAGATCAGACATAAAGACTATATATATAGTAACTCATGGGTCATGGGAGTCATTTCCTGTTTAGAAGAACTTTATTTCTATACCAGTGCTTCTCAGGGTTCTTGTCATCAGTAAGAATAGAGGCAGTTGATTCCACCACAAGTAAACATTCCCAAAGGAATGACAGAGACTGGATGAGAAAAGAATGAAAGGGAAGAGATTTATAAATTGAGATTGCTTTTTGGTTAACATTGTTTCAGTTTGTTGGCTCTTTGGTTAGTGGTTTCATTTGCGGGGGGGGATATTTCAGGGGTATATTGACGTTATTCTGGATATCTGAACGCTAACACTGGAGAAGTATCTTTTAATAATAAATGATACACAAGCTCCAGTGAACCTAAATCAAATTTGAAAGCAAAATATTGGGACTCACGTGTAAAGCAAAGGTCAACCAGTACCTGGTATATACTGGCAAACATGCAGTTCACAATATAACAAAAGATGGTGGGTTTAATTTTTTTGTGAAATGGAAAATGCATATTTTAAATAGTGAAACAAAAAGACTTACCAAAGATTCACTTAATGTGTATATACACACATGAACATGCACATGCACACACACACACACCACTCCCTCCTCAAATTTAAAATGTGCATCTATTAATTAAATGCAAAATTGCATGAATTTGTCTTCATGGAATAAAGTTAATGCTCTTTTCGAACTTTTTTTCATAGTTTTAGCTGTGCTTTAATTTACTTTCAGCTCCCCTAACATTGATTCACCATGGATTCTCATTGCAGCTTAAAGTATATCCACTGAGTGTATTTCACATTTCAGACACTTAGTATGCTTTACATTTTTACAGTAAATGCAAAATATTCATTCAACCAGGTAAGTCAAGATATATAGGGACTAAAATACATTTAAGAAAAGATCAGATCTTCCCTGGTGGCGCAGTGGTTGAGAGTCCGCCTGCCCATGCAGGGGACACGGGTTTGTGCCCCGATCTGGGAAGATCCCACATGCCGCGGAGCAGCTGAGCCCGTGAGCCATGGCCGCTGAGCCTGCGCGTCTGGAGCCTGTGCTCTGCAACTGGAGAGGCCACAATAGTGAGAGGCCCGCGTACAGAAAAAAAAAAAAAAAGAAAGAAAACATCAGGTTGCAAATTATTAGAAGAGATAATTTTTTCTGTGATTTGGAAAAAAAAATCCTTGATATTCACAACATGTAAATGCTAAAATTAGAAGTGTATAAAATATTTTCATTTTCTAAAGTCAAAGGCACAAAATGACTGTATTATACTTTGGCCAGCCTCAACAAAATAGCAGTAATAAATTAAAAATAAAAGTAAAACTAAAATGCTAAACATCCTCAAAGCTTATAGAAGCCATCATGTAACATAAATTGCCATAAACTCTGCTTGATACTTTAAAAATTGTAACTTGATTATTAGGTCAATACTGATTTTCAGCAAATAACCTTTCAAGAAATTGGTCATTTGGAATATTGGCTTTTTGAGGATTTATATTTTTCTACCCAAGAAATCTGACTTACAATCAAATTGTTACTTTCTCTCACCATGCTTTAGCCACACTAACACATGTCCGTCCCTTCAACACATGCTCCTTCCATAAAGCAGTCCTTTTGGATATTATTCCATTTGGTTAAACACTTTCACTCTTTCCTATTTGCCTAATGAAATCCTAATTATTGTCAACCGTATTGTCAGGTACGGAAAAAATTACCTCAACCTCACAGTAGATGATACAACCTTATACCTAAGCTGTAGTTACACATTTATTGGTTTCATATTTGACTGATTTTGATAGATTGAATTATTTTTCAACAAATATTTATTATCATCCCCCTTGATGCAGAGTATATTTCCCTGTTATATTGACGTTGAGATTGGTCATGTGAATCCTTTAACTAATGGAATACGCGCTAGCCTGAGCCAAGACCTTAAGAAGCACTATTGGTTTCTGCCTGCCGTCGTGCTATTGCTCTTTTGCTTTTGCTATGAGAAGAATGTGAACTGGATAGCCAGAGAATGAGAAATGTTTGGAGTCAAACTGCCTCCAATCTGCATCCTGCGGTCAAGTTCAGCATAGCCAAAGCCAACCCAGAGGCTGTGCATGAAAAAAAAATAATGATTTGATTTTAAATCGGTCAGTTTAGGGGTGAATTGTTATATAGCATTACTGTGACAATTGCCAACTACTACAATGACTATTTCTGAAACTATACTGAAATAATTCTTCAATAAATGAATAAACACATAAAAATAGAAATAACATAAATTGGTTTCCATAGCTTAATGGTTAAATAAAACATGGTTCATTCTTTTGAAGGTAACTGTACATTAACTAAAGATTCTGTTTTCAATTTTAACTTTTAATACCTGTGCTAACAAAATAATAACATTTTGGGCAAATAATACAGCTCGTTATAAAAAGTCAGTCTATATACAGAATTCCAAAGACATTTTTCAAATCATCCAAAATGAATTATTCACACACACAATTATTAATATTCTGGAGGAGTATGTATATCAATAGATAAATAAATACAAAGGTAGAAATAATTTTATAAATAATGGGGTCACATTATATAAGTTATTTTAAAATTAAAACATTATAACTGCATTTGAATTGAGCAGAAAGAAATATATTGAAGTAAAACTGAAGGAAATGCTAAACCCCATAAGAATATTATCTCCTAAAAATAAAATCTTCTCTATTTAGAAGAAATAGTTTAAAAATTAAGAGGATTAAATCATGTCTTCATATTACATTTTTCAAATGTAGATAGTATATATTTATTTTATGAATTATTAGATAATTGACATTCTCACAGTTATCAAAAATTTTCCCCATCTCAATTTTTCAATTAGCCTCACAAATGTCAAGGTTTATTGCATTTCCATTCTATTTTGTAACCAGTTTCTGCATAGTTGTTTAGACTTAGGTAAATTTAATGTTCACTACTAGTTCTCTTTCTTAGATGTCATTACTGAGTTCTTTATTTAAATTCATCTCTCATCTCAATTTTCTTCAAAAGGGAGTCCTGAGTGCATTATTACATGAGTCTTTCAGGATTTAAGAATGTTTATCAGTTGTTTCTGAACTTGAATGATACATTGGCTTAAAATAATTTTATTCTGTGAGTTATATTTTCATTCACACATATCCTAATTGTCTTATGTCACTGGGTATTTCTGCTTAAAAATCTAAAGCCAACTGAACATTTTTCCTCTTCACTATAATGTTCATAGAATTTATCAGAATTTTTGATGATTTTTTTCTGAATCAACATTTCTTGGAATTTAATTTTGCTTTTTGATATGCAGATTTAGTTGTATTTTCATTTCAAGGATTTTTTTCATACTATTGATGTGAGCTTTACAAATTTTTAATGAGATAGGAAACTGCTTATATTAAAACTGTAGGTAAAAAATTGAGGTTATAAAACTGATGTGAGAGAAAAGACACTTATTTACACAGGAGAAAAAGCAAAAAGATTGTGTAGAAATACACACTAAAATGATTCAATGTTTATACTGGATTGGCATGGATGATTTGTGTTTACATCTCCCTCCTCCATGACACAGGTATTTTGTTTGTTCTGTTTTGTTTAGGATAACGAGCTTTTGAGGTTTCAAACAAACACGAAAGAGAACAAAAGTTATAGCCAGACTGGTTGGAGGTCAAAATTCAGCTCAAGCTTTTATTAAATTATCTTGGGAAAGTTTCCTAGTTTCTCTGAGATTCAGTTTGCTCATCTGAAAGTTGAGGTTAGAAAGAACTGTTCCATAGTCATATGAGTTAAGTGGGATAAAGTAAAGCACTCAGTATCAACAAATAATAAATAACCAATAAAATACCTCATATTTATTGTCTTTTCAATAACTCCATTGCTACTACCTTAGTCCAAGCCACCTTTATCTATTTCTTGTCTACTCATATGACTTCACTAAGTCATTCTCCATACAGCGATAATGGGGAAGAGAAGTTAATGAGGGGATATATACTAGGCTGTCAGTAATTTTTCTAATGTTGCAGAATAGAGTGTGTGAGTGAAGTTGTTTAGCTTTTATGTTTTCACTGTCAACTGAAATCATCAACGCCGGTTCATCCACAATGAACCATTAAGAGAAGAAAGGCTGATAAATAGTGAAGATGAAAAGGGGTGTGGGAGGGTGTGGAGAGAGAAGGCCGACTGATGCAGATCTATGTATACTCTGGCAGATTTACTTAGCGGGTAATGGTATATAACAAGACACAAAATCACCAGTGATCCATTTGGAACAATAAAAGTAGAGTGCGCCTGAAGGCTGTACAATCTGTCTAGCAAACACTGTGCATGTCTGGAAACGAGGTGTTCCACATGGAAGGGCACAGTTAAGCCATATTTACAGGAAGCACTCTATCAGCGTGACAGGGTGAAATGAGGAGTCTGACTCCGTGTTTTGTTGTTGTTTTTACTTCTGACAGCTTTTAAACCACTCAAAAGCACTGTGCTAAACAGAAGAAGCCAGATACAAAAGGCTTCATATTGTATGATTCCATTTACATGAAATGCCTAGGGAAGACAAAACTATAAAGAAGGAAACCAGAAGAGTGCTTGCCTGGAGCTGGGAATGGGAACATAGGGTGACTGCAAAGGGGCACAAGGGAACTTTTTGGATCATCGAAGTGTTCTAGAACTGGATTGTGGTCATGGTTGCAAAACTGCATACATTTACTGAAAAATCATTGAGCAGGACATTTATACTAAGTGAAATGTATGTTATGGAAATTATACCTCAACAAAAAAAATGAACTACCAGAAAAAAAGAGATCTACAAAATGCAACCTCCTTTCATATTGTTAGATTCAAAAGACATGAAACTACATTTTAATAGTCTAAAAATAAAATAGGAAAATGACACAACTGTATACATTGTTTATTGACTATATGCATATAATTAATACAGAGTTGCTATTACACCCTGGTTTTTAGAGTGATTCCCCATATTAAGTGATTACTTATATTAAATGGACACTTTAATAAACACTATTTTTCAATATTAAAAAATATTTTATGACAAAAAATTTTTTTATGACAAAAAATTAAGTCATGACAAATGCATGTGCTTCTTGTTTTTTAACTCATCTAGATTGGGTTGACAATAATGCTACTAAAAATGGGTTGTGCAACCTAAACTGTTTTTATGTTTTACTTCATTAGCACTCATGGTAGCAAAAGCCAGTCTTAGTAGCAAAAGCCAGTCTTAAAAGTTATATTGACTAGAAGGAAAGAAGATATTTTAAAGCCACAGTGGGAAACTCAGAATATTTATTTTTACTTTCTTTCTAAAATAGGAAAGATGTTGCCTCATAACTTTAAAACTTTCATTTTTTATAATTTTAAACTGAATTTAAAATAATCTTCATAAATTTATTATTTATTTTTAAACTCTGTCTTCAATCCTTCACCAGTAGCCAGTCCAACTATTTACTTTATAATGTAAAAGTTAAATTTAGTGCTCACTTCGGCAGCACGTATACTAAAATTGGAATACAGAGATTAGCATGGCCCCTGCGCAAGGATGACCTGCAAAGTTGTGAAGCATTCCAGATTTGTTATAAAGCAGAAAGTAACACACCATTGTAAAGCAATTATACTCCAATAAAGACGTTTTTTTAAAAAAGTTAAATTTAAATTAATTTAAATTATCTATCAATAATAAAAATGGTTACACAAATTACCTATCAAGATTTTTGATTGAAAATAAAATTCTAATGTATAAGGGGTTGTATGATAACTTTATCTCCTATTTCATTTGGCAATTGTTAAATTATGGAATATGCAATAATATACGGAGAAATTCTGTTTTAACTTTCTAACTTTTGTTGATAATCCTTACATTTTTACTCATTTTATTTATACACCCATGACAAATTAAACTTAAGATACTACACACTGAAGCACAGTCTTAGTGAGCTCAACTAGTATGCATGTCTGGCTACTTTGACTCATCACATGGGCACAGTAACATCCAAACTGGTCTGTACAATCCTGTTCACTAATGCTTGTTAACTGATCACAGGCTTGGATGTTGCATCATCAATTCCTATAAGTTTCTAAAAGCATATTCACAATTTTTGTACTCATCTCTGTATGAATCATTAAGCCACCATTTGCAGAGCAGCACTAGTTCACAGGCTACCCTTTGAGTTGCAGTGACATAAAGATATAATTTAAAAAGTAATCATTAGAACAAAATCTCTGGAGAAATATAAAATAACCTAGAATTCTGTGACATAAATTGTACCAGTGTTTTCTTAGGTCAGTCTCCCAAGGCAATAGAAATAAAAACAAAAATAAACAAATGGGACCTAATCAAACTTACAAGCTTTTGCACAGCAAAGGGAACCATAAAAAAAAAAAGAAAAGACAACCTATAGAATGGGAGAAAATATCTGCAAATGATACAACCGACAAGTGTTTAATCTCCAAAATACACAAACAGCTCATACAACTCAACAACAACAAAAATACAAATAACCCAAATGAAAAATGGGCAGAAGACCTTAATAGACATTTCTCCAAAGAAGACATACAGATGGCCAGTAGGCACATGAGAAGATGCTCAACATCACTAATTATTAGAGAAATGCAACTCAAAACTACAATAAGGTACCACCTCACACTGGTCAGAATGGCCATGATTAAAAAGACTACAAATAACAAATGCTGGAGAGGGTGTGGAGAAAAGGGAACCATCCTACACTGTTGGTGGGAATGTAAGTTGGTACAGCCACTATGGAAAACAGTATGGAGGTTCCTCAGAAAATGAAAAATAGAACTACCATATGATCCAGCAATCCCACTCCTGGACATATACTCAGACAAAACTATAATTAAAAAGATACATGCACCCCTACGTTCATAGCAGCACTATTCACAATAGCCAAGACGTGGAAACAACTTAAATGTCCATCTAAAGATGAATGGATAAAGAAGATGTGATACATATATACAATGGAATACTACTCAGCCATGAAAAAGAATGAAATAATGCCATTTGCAGCAACATGGCTGCAGCTAGAGACTATCATACTAAGTGAAGAAAGTCAGGAAGAGAAAGACAAATACCATATGATTTCACTTACATGTAGAATCTAAAATATGACACAAATGAACCTATCTACAAAATAGAAACAGACTCACAGACATAGAGAACAGACTTGTTGCCACAGGGGAGGTGGGGAGGGAGAGGGATGGACCAGGAGTTTGTGGTTATTAGATGCAAACTATTACACTTAGAATAGATAAACAACAAGGTCCTACTGTATCTTACAGGGAACTATATCCAGTCTCCTGGGGTAAACCATAATGGAAAAGAATTTTTAAAAAGAATGTATATATGTGTATAACTGAGTCATTTTGCTGTACAGCAGAAATTAGCACAACATTGTAAATCAACTATACTTCAATAAAAATAAAATAAAATAACCTAGAGACAAAAATATGTTCCTTGGAATGAAAGACTCAAAAAGAAGCAATACACTCAGAAAGTATTACATAAAATATGTTTCTGGGACTAGAAATACTTATATCAATAAGTATAAATAGAGAAAAAGGCTTCCTTAAAATGAAAAAAATTCTCAGAGTGCATCACACAGTATGTATAAACATAGATGCAAGATGATAAAAATAAAAATATGAACAGTCACATAAGATAATTACAATGTTTAACAAGGTTGAAGTAGAAAAAAAAGAGACCAAAAAAAAAAAGGTAGTTCCTATTGTTAAAGAGTACCATCAGTAGTCAGTTCTAGAATTTAAAAATATCTATGCACCAAATTACATAGCATCAATATTCTTACACAAAAACATCAGGAAATTTAAAAAGAAATAAGAAAAAGAAGTATTTTTTCAGTATGTGACAGATCATATGAACAAAATTAAGAAATATGTAAATGCCCAAACAGTATACTCAGTAAGTTAAATCTGAAAACTAAGAATATACCTACTTTTCAGCTTCCCCAAGATCATTTGTAAAAATAGCCATATAGTAAGCCTCACAAAACTCTCCATAAATTTCAAAATAAAAATAATACAATATCCTCTGAGCATAATTCAATTAAAGTAAAAATTAATAACACCCAACATAAACAAGCATGCAAGAAATGTTTTAAAGTCCCTCTTAATCAGTTATTAAGGCAAAGGAAATATATAGACATACAAATATTTTATATACATAATATATATGTCTGTATATATATATATATATATATATATATATATATATATATATATGAAAGGGTAACAGGAAACATCCAAGGATAAAGATTACAATGATTTGCAAATACTGTCGGATTTCTTAGATAAACCAAGGAAAATCAATATTATTATTACTACACCTAGTACCACTACCACTAATAATAACAATAATAGATACTATTACAAATAACAATAAGAATATACATTATAAAAAATAATTTAATGTGATATTTAAGATTTGCAAATACATAAAAATCAACAGAAAATATGATTAAAAACTGTCTAAAATGACTGCAAAACATAAATTCAGATAAAATAATAAAAGACATACCTTACTCTTGGATAGGGACACTCAAAGTCAGAAAATTGTCAATGCTTCATGAGTTAATCAATAAATGTAATTCAATACCCCCAAATATCAGACTCTATTATTTATATGTTAATCTTTATATCTGACTTTTTTTTTTTTTTTTAACTAGAGGGTCAATTCAATAGTAGTTCTGGAAAAATATACATACTAGAAGAGCCAAGAAAACCTGACAAGGCAATAGGGTCTAGCTTTACCAGATATTAAATATTATTCAGTCTGAATAAATAAATGTGGTATTGGTTCATGGAAGGACTGAAATTTCAAAGGAATAAAATAGAAATCCAGAGATAGTACTCTATACATCTGGGATTTTTTTTGGAAAGGTAACAGTAGTGTTTTTTTTTTTTTTTTAATTGCACACGTCTATAAACCTAATAAATAGGTTTTCTCTATTTTTTTATACAGTAGGTTCTTATTAGTCATCAGTTTTATACACATCAGTGTATACATGTCAATCTCAATCTTCCAATTCATCACACACACACACACACACACACACACACACACACACACACCTGTGGCTTTCCCCCCTTGGTGTCCATACGTTCGTTCTCTACATCTGTGTCTCAACTTCTGACCTGCAAACCGGTTTATCTGTACCATTTTTCTAGGTTCCACATATATGTGTTAATATACGATATTTGTTTTTCTCTTTCTGACTTACTTCACTCTGTGTGACAGTCTCTAGATCCATCCACGTCTCAACAATTGACCCAATTTGCAGATCAATTTGTATATTATACAACCTGAGTGTGTGTGTGGTGGGGGAAGTGTTATATATGTTTGTAACTAAATGGAATAACTGGAAATCTCTGGAAAATGTCACATGGTTGTTGCTAATCAATAGGGCTGAGTGGCTGGAGGACAGGCAATTAACTTTCAGCTTTATAATTTTTTTTTGAGTTTTGAATTTTGTGACATTGCCTCTATTATCTGCTCAAACAAATAAAATTAAACAAAGCAAAACAAAAAGAATGAAGTATATTTCTAAGTGCAGGATTGGAACTATCTCCAAGATGTATGAATACACAACAGTACAAAACATTGTCTCTAATGCAAGTGTGCATCTATGTTTAAATTAAACATAGGTGTACATTTACTTGCTTGCATTTGTGTAAAACATTTTTAGAATGATATTCTCAAACTGTCGCAAGGATTACCTCTAGGAGAGAGTCTGGTATACTGAGGCCAGCTGTGGGAAGATGACTTGCTTTTAATTTTTTCATTTTGTTACTGTTTTAATTATTTCTTATGGACATATTACTTTTCAAAGAAAACAAAGATAAATATTCTCTAAAAATCCCTCAATTTTATCTCTTTCTTATATCTTTTTTTTTTTTCCTAACAAAGCTTTACCTATAATACTCCAATATACAGGTCTTTCTATCTCATTATCCCCCTTTTTTTTTTTTTTCATTCCAATATGTACTTTATTCTTTCGGATGGAGATTTTGGTGCTAAAGTAGAACAATGACTCTGTAACTCTATAGCAAAGGCAAGGTTTACTTTTTTTTACTTTTTTCTTTTTTTTTTGGCACAAAATTTTGTATTACTATTGACTGTCTAATTGTTAACATTCCTTCTAATGTAGTTGATATTACACAATAAGATATGTGTATTTTCATGTAGATTAAGACAAATTTAATTAAAAATAAAATGTCTCCAGAACAAACTACAAAAAAAGAATATAGTAGGTAGTTAACTTTGTTCAAAAGCACCTTATGATCATTACAAAAAGAACATCAAAGTAAATCAAAAATAATTTAAAATTTTAACATGTATCACTTGGTGTGCTAAATTCACAATCACAATCAAATTAAGGTAGACAAAAGATCATTGGCCTTAACTATTTTGAAATCGGTGTGTTTATCACTTACTTCTCAAAGTCAAACAAAATAATAAATTATGCTACCAAAATAATTCAAATTTTGATGGGAAATACCACTGTTCCAGATGGAACCATATTTCTCATAACATAAGGATAAGCTGTATGCCTGGGTGGTACATGTATACATACAAGTAAGTTAATCAGATTCAAGCAGGCAGGAAATCATTTCTATGGCTTGTTTTAATATATTTGGCAAAATTACACTCTCCTTAGGTTGTGATTTACTGTCATAAATGGGGTTAATATGATTGCATACTTCAGTGTCATCACAGTATAAATTAAAAACCAGCCCTATCAGGTTGCTCGACCATCCAAACACAAGTAAAAGCATCATGGTTGCATTGACCTTCTGACTTCATCTATTTTAATGAAATAATTGTTACTATTTTACAATATTCCTAAATTATTTAGTAATAGTTTTAAATGGCAATTGTTTCATTCTTATATAGTTATATTTCTTTGCCAAGGTACTTTTCCCACTTTTAACTTCTTAAAACGATATTCTAAAGAGCTTCAGTGCTTAGCATGTGAAAAAAAAAGGGCCTCTCTCATCTCAAATGAGTTGTTATGCTTATCTTTTTTGAAAAGGAGAATGGCCTATTTACTGGCTGTAATATTCACAAACCAGGCATAACTGCTAGTTGAAATATTTACTTTCTGATCCAGGACCAGTTTGCTACTGATAAATCTTGCTATGGTTGGCAAAATAAACTTTGTTTTAAAGTTTGATTTATTCAGAACAGTCTTAAAGTGCAATGGTTTATCATGCCATTTTAAAATTCCTCCAGGTTAAAAAAACTGTAAGTGCTACTACTTTTCAGCAGACTAGGAGTTGGGAAATCTACTTCTCCTATTCGTCTAAAAGATAGAACAATATAAAATATGCAACTACAGAAAACAGTAAATAATAAAAGAAGAAATGCATAGAGAAATAAAGTGTTCGCAGCTAGTAGACATTACTGTGGAGGAGCCATATCCACAAAAGAAAACTCCACTGGATGCTGCACTTCTTTTTTTTTTTTTTTTTAACATCTTTATTGGAGTATAATTGCTTTACAATGGTGTGTTAGTTTCTGCTTTACAACAAAGTGAATCAATTATATATATATACATGTTCCCATATCTCTTCCCTCTTGCATCTCCCTCCCTCCCACCCTCCCTATCCCACCCCTCCAGGCGGTCACAAATCACCGAGCTGATCTCCCTGTGCTATGCGGCTGCTTCCCACTAGCTATCTACCTTACGTTTGGTAGTGTATATATGTCCATGCCTCTCTCTTGCTTTGTCACAGCTTACCCTTCCCCCTCCCCATATCCTCAAGTCCACTCTCTAGTAGGTCTGTGTCTTTATTCCTGTCTTACCCCTAGGTTCTTCATGACATTTTTTTCCTTAAATTCCATATATATGTGTTAGCATACGGTATTTGTTTTTCTCTTTCTGACTTCACTCTGTATGACAGACTCTAGGTCTATCCACCTCATTACAAATAGCTCAATTTCGTTTCTTTTTACGGCTGAGTAATATTCCATTGTATATATATGCCACATCTTCTTTACCCATTCATCCGATGATGGACACTTAGGTTGTTTCCATCTCCGGGCTATTGTAAATAGAGCTGCAATGAACATTTTGGTACATGACTCTTTTTGAATTATGGTTTTCTCAGGGTATGTGCCCAGTAGTGGGATTGCTGGGTCATATGGTAGTTCTATTTGTAGTTTTTTAAGGAACCTCAATACTGTTTTCCATAGTGGCTGTATCAATTTACATTCCCACCAACAGTGCAAGGGGGTTCCCTTTTCTCCACACCCTCTCCAGCATTTACTGTTTGTAGCTTTTTTGATGATGGCCATTCTGACTGGTGTGAGATGATATCTCATTGTAGTTTTGATTTGCATTTCTCTAATGATTAGTGATGTTGAGCACTCTTTCATGTGTTTGTTGGCAGTCTGTATATCTTCTTTGGAGAAATGTCTATTTAGGTCTTCTGCCCATTTTTGGATTGGGTTGTTTGTTTTTTTGTTATTGAGCTGCATGAGCTGCTTGTAAATTTTGGAGATTAATCCTTTGTCAGTTGCTTCATTTGCAAATATTTTCTCCCATTCTTAGGGTCGTCTTTTGGTCTTGTTTATGGTTTCCTTTGCTGTGCAAAAGCTTTGAAGTTTCATTAGGTCCCATTTGTTTATTTTTGTTTTTATTTCCATTTCTCTATGAGGTGGGTCAAGAAGGATCTTGCTGTGATTTATGTCATACATGATGCTGCACTTCTTACACATCAACTTTCCAAAATGGGAAAACCAATCAAGCCCCTAATCAGGATGAACAATTATTTTACTGTTATTATAGGCAATATAATTTAAAATATATTCAAAGTGATCTGAAAATCACTGCTATGTGTTGCTTACAGACATGTGTGCAAACTTTCTATAGTCAAATTGTCTCACAGACTCTTTATACCCTATAGTCTCCTCCTTCCTCATCCCTTTCTGCATTCCCGTATTCAGCATACAGTTGTCCCAAAGTCTCCTTGATGTGAAGGCTCTTCTCAGATACCCTCACAGCTAACTCACTTCAATATGTGCTCAAATGTCACCTCATCTGGTAGGCCTTTCATAATCCACCTATTAGCTGCACTTTCATCTCTCACTCTATTATGCTTTAGTTTTCTTCTTAATATTTGTCATAACATCCTAGATAGATTAGGTAGGTAGGTAGGTAGGTAGATAGGTAGATAGACAGGTAGATAGATAGATAGATAGATAGATAGATAGATAGATAGATAGATAAAGATAGATTTTTGTCTCCTTACCCCTCCCTCCCAGCATACAGTTCCATGAGATCATGGATGCTTTTTATCCACTCTAGTATTTTTAATACCTAAACAGTACCTGACAAATAAAAGATGATTCAAACACCATCTGAATTTAATGAACAGGATACTGTGTAGAATTTGTCCAACAAATTACTGGAAAATAGTTGAAGACAAGATATTTAAACAACCCCAAACAACTAAACTTATTTTTTCTTTCCAGTTTTTTAATTGAAGTATATTTGACTTACAGTATTATAATAGTTTCAGATGTACAACACAGTGATTCAATATCATTATAGATAATGCACCAGTTATTAGAATATTATTGACTATACTCCCTGTGCTGTACATTATATCCCCATGACTTACTTATTTTATAGCTGGTAGTTTGTACTTCTTAATCTCCTTCATCTACTTCACCAACCCTCTATCCATCTCCCCTCTGGCAACCACTAGTTTGTTCTCTTTATCTGTGAGTCTGTTTCTGTTTTGTTACATTTGCTCATTTGTTTTATTTTTTAGATTCCACATGTAAGTGAAAACATACAGTTTTTGCCTTTCTCTGTTTGAAAGCTAAGTTTCACTTAGCATAAAACCCTCTAGGTCCATCCATGTTGTTGCAAATTGCAAGGTTTCATTCTTTTTTTATGGCTGAGTAATATCCCATCCTGCATATATACCACATCTTCTTTATCCATTTATCTGTCAATGGACACTTAGTTTGCTTCTACATCTTCACTATCTTAAATAATGCTGCAGTGAACACTGGGGTGCATATATCTTTTGAAATTAGTGTTTCAGTTTTCTTTGGATAATTATCCAGGAGTGAAATTGCTAGATCATATGGTAGTTTTATTTTTAATTTTTATGAGGAAACTCCATACTCTTTTCCATAATGGCTGCACTAATTTACATTTCCACCAACAGTGCACACGAGTTCCCTTTGCTCCACATTCTTGCCAACATTTGTTATTTGTTGTCTTTTTGATGGCAGCCATTCAGACAGGTGTGAGGTAATCTTTCATTGTGGTTTTGATTTGCATTTCCCTGATTATGAGTGATGTTGAGCATCTTTCCATGTGCCTGCTGGCCACCTGTATGTCCTCTTTGGAAAAATGTCTATTTGTATCCTCTGGCTATTTTTGAATTGAATTGTTTGTATTTTGGATATTAATCCCTTATCAGACATATCATTTGCAAATATATTCTCCCATTCAGTAGGTTGCCTTTTTGTTTTATCAATGGTTTCCCTCACTGTGCAAAACTTTTTTTAGTATGATGTAGTCCCATTTGCTTATTTTTGCTTTTGTTTCCCTTGACTATGGAGACAGATACAAAAATACTGCTAATACTGATGTCAAAAAGCATACTGCCTATGTTTTCTTCTAGGAGTTTTATAATTTCAGGTCTTACATTTAAGTCTTTAATCCATTTGAGTTTATTTTTGTATATGGTGTGAGAAAAGTCTAGTCTTTTACAGGTAGCTGTCTGTTTTTCCCCACCGCTACTTATTGAAGAGACTGTCCTTCTTTCATTATATATTCTTGCCTGTTTGTTGTCGATTAATTGACCATATGGGCATGTGTTTTTTTTCTGGACTCACTATTCTGTTCCATTCTATGTGTCTGTTTTTGTGCCAATACCACACTGTTTTGTTTACTTATTTTTTCATTGAGAGTTTAAGGTCTTATCCCAGAAGTGTAACTCATAATGGGAACTCTGACAGGCAGAGAGTGGTAGGTTTATGATTTTTGATTGAGACAATATGCCAATTAAATAAGTAGATCTTTCTCTATTCCCTTTTTGATGACTGATGACCTAGTTTGACATAAATCATTATAAGAAAACTTTCATAGAATTGATGCAATGATCAGTTTCTGTATTCTGTATTAGAACAGTATCAACAATAGAGAGTAAAAGCATATAAGACTTTTAGATCCTGGGAACCTGCCAACCATATAAGGAAGGCAATAGAATCCAATGTGATATAGTGGTTAAGAGAGGAACCTGGAGTCTCTGCTCCTTTCAAAATTTAGGTCTGCCACTTAGTAGTTATAGAATCTTAGGACCAACTTAGTTAACTTCTCTAAACTACTTTCCTCATCTATAACCAGAGTACTTCATAGAGTTATAGAAAGGATTCAATTTTTAAAAAAAATCAACATAAGGCACTTACCACTGCTTAGCACACAGCAAGGGCTAAATGTGAGTTATTATGTTTGTTTCTTAAGGTCAGGGAATGTGTCCTTTTTTCAGCAAATAATTAATGAATGACATACAGGTCTTACTCATTGAATATTTCACAGGTGCCTGCTTATCACATAACTTTTCATAGACACTAAACACATAGAGAAATAAAAATGTACATTTTTTAAATTCATAGACTGAGAGCTCCCAAAGATGAAAGATAAGGGGTCTACCACTTTATTGCTCTATTCTTAGCATCTGACACAATGTCTGGCACATGGTAGATACTCAATAAATATTGTTGGATCAATGAATGAATGATGAGCCCTTAAACTCAACTACTAATATTTTCACAATTAAATCTTCTGTTAACTACATTCTTCTTTCTTAACTCCCCTTTTCTTTTAGATAAGTTCCAACTCATGTAGAGCTGTGTTTCAGCCAAGAAAAGTATATGTTTCTCCCTCAAGAGAATAGTAGTTTGGCTCCTATGTCCTAAAAGCCACTAAAACAGTTTGGATTTTTCTTGCCCTTTAGAATGCCCTTTACAATTCCTAAGTTTCTACCTGACAACTATGTCCTTCTCCAACAACTTAATTCTCCACAAAAATATGACAAAACATAGTTGGCCTTTTTTTGGACGGGGCATTTTTTTAGCATTTTTTTATCCCTCTAATTTTGTGTTTTCCATAAGCATCCATTACTATCAGAATATGGCACAAGTCAATATAATTGGGTACGTATCATTATGAGTCATCTAGGAATTGTAACTTCTCATAAAGTGCACCCTCTTATATAGTAACTAGAACAACATGGAGTTTACTATCACTGGCCTTAAGAACAGAGCTTCTATCCTCTTAGACTTTGTATCTCTAGGAAATGATTTAGTCCCTAACATATATCTGGAGTTCGGTAAGTGATTGTTGGCTGCTGAATCACTACTTCAAAATGCCAGACAAAAATAAAATAAGAAGGAAATTTTATGATTAGAATAAATCTGAAAAGGATATACTTTTGAATGACAATGTTAGAAAGAATAGGAAGAATGAAATGTATATAAAAGAGTATCCTTGGGGCTTCCCTGGTGGCGCAGTGGTTGAGAGTCCGCCTGCCGATGCAGGGGACACAGGTTCGTGCCCCGGTCTGGGAGGATCCCACATGCTGCGGAGCGGCTGGGCCCGTGAACCATGGCCGCTGAGCCTATGCGTCCAGAGCCTGTGCTCCACAACGGGAGAGGCCACAACAGTGAGAGGCCCGCGTACCGAAAAAAAAAAAAAGAGTATCCTTGATTTCTCAATGAAGTGAGATGAACAATCTTAAAAACTTTTCTTTTTAATTTCTAGGAAATAGGAGTTATTAATAGTTTTGTACTCTAATCTAAATCATAAGAAGAATCGATTTTGAGGTTCAAGACGAAGTTGATAACTCAAGACTAAACTTTGTTGCCCAAAACAATTTAAAAATATTGTAGTTCATTCACCTGTGACAAGAACTGAAAAAAGATGTATTGAAATGTTAATGTTCTTCTACTTCTCTTTTTGCTCTTTCCTGCCTTCACCTTCTTTCATCCCTCAAGAAAATGTACCTTTACCAGACCATTCTCCCAAAGTTCATATAGGGAGTTAAAGAATGAGTAGAAAGAGTCCTCTCTCATGTCTTGCTTCCAAGATGACCAAGAAAAGAAGGAACAATGGTCGTGCCCAAAGGGCCATGGCCATGTGCAGTCCATTCGCTGCACCAACTATGCCTAATGCATGCCCAAGGACAAGGCCATTAAGAAGTTTGTCATTTGGAACATAGTAGAGGCTGCAGCTTTCAGGGACATTTCTGAAGCGAGTGTTTTCAATGCCTATCTGTTTCCCAAGCTGTATGTGAAACTACATTACTGCGTGAGTTGTGCCATTCACAACAAGGTAGTCAGGAATTGTTCTCAGGAAGCCGGGAAGAACCAAGCACCTTCACCCCAATTTAGATCTATGCGTGCTGCCCCACAAAGTCCACCAAAGCCCATGTAAGGAGATAAGTCCTTAAAGACTGGAGAAACGCTGTTCTCTGAAAAGACAATAAAATGGAAATAATACTTAAAAAAGAATAAAGAATGAGTAGAAAGAAACATGACTAAAGAGGCAGGAAAAAAAATCAAGACATAAGAATCTTCATGAGTTAAAGTTCAGGCAATGTTTTTGGAGAGGAAGGGTGAAAGATTCTAAAAATAAGAGGCTTATCAGACCCTGTAGGCTGTAAACAAACAAGAGGAGGAAAAAAGGAAGACTTTTGGAAGTATTTTTATGAGATAAACTTGATTAAAATTTAGAGTTATTTGAGAGATACAAGTTAAATTGTTATCACATAGCAATTACCTTTTTTACATACTAGTATTTCTGTTTTGTTTTAATGATGCTAAAACTGGGCCAGGTGGGTCCCTAAGGTGACAATTAGGAAAGTGCTTAATGGATTGGAAACATGAGTTACTAGAGAAAAAGGATTCTAACATTAGTTAATAATCAATTATTACATGTACTATTCTATTTATAAAGGTTTTTTTTTTGTATTTAATGTTCACAGCCGTACTGTGATTATAGGTAAGTAAACCAAGATTCAGAAAGACTAATTAGCCCACACTAACAAGTAATGGATGTAAGATTCACACCCAGATATCTTATTCTGAAATTTATGAGCTACATTCTGCAACCTCTGTATAAGCCACAGGAATTGGTATGCCAATAAAACAATTAACATACCAGTGTTTAGCAAAGTATTTCAGAAAATGCCTGTTTTGAGATAACTCTTTTCACAAATTGAGTATCTGTTTGATACCACTCCCACTGTGCTAGCTCATGATGCAATTTACTATATTGTAATGTTACAGAAATAGTTTGTTTTGATTTATCTCCATACACCTGTGATTGATACAGAAAGAAGTTGCTGTATTTGAAATTTCAGCTGGCTAGTAGAAAATGAACGGGCAAGCAGCTCTTTTCTTTATCTTGCCTCTTAGCTAGCCTAATTAAATTTGTCTAGTCTGAAAATCTCCAGTAGTAAATGCTTTTGTTACTCTGAAACACTATAAACATTTTCACTGAAATGTTATTCAATTCATCATAATAGTGTCTTTGGGAGGTATCCCCCAAAATATAAATAAATTTTAAAATGTATTCTCAGCTCACAGATCACTGGGTACATTATGGGTTCGTATGATTTGTCTGTCTCTGCTATTTTCTGACATAATCATATCAATTTATACCATACAGACCATTAAAACACAATAAGAAAAGGTCATGAGGTGAATTCTGTTTTGTGAACCTTTTATATGTAATAAGTCAATTTTGTTATCAAATGTGCAAATGATTAAGGAAACAAGACTATATGATGAAGAAAATTCAATATAAATGCAAAATGCTGATCTTGTATGCAGCTGATCAGATCTTGAAAAGGTAAACATTTATAGTTGTAAATTAATATTAAAATAACCTAGCATAATATAGCTGTATATCTTGATTTGAGGGCACATAAGGAGAAAACTGGTTAAACCTAGAGGTAGTTAAACTCTGATGCAGTACTGGAAATATTTTTAAATAAAAATAATTTTTCTGTCTGAAATTGTTTCAACATGGTCTAAACCCACAAATATGTGTTCTGCCCCCACTGTGTGATATGATATATGATATGATATGATATGATATACAGGCACAAGAAAAGGCAAAAGGCATAGACCCTGCCCGCACAGAACTGCAATGTAATTGGTAGACTGCAGAAAATAATTAATAAAACCAAGGTATAAAAACAAGGCAAATAAATATACATAAGAACTAAAAGGCAGGGATAATTACTGCTGGGGGAAGAGGGGAGGGTCTGACAGAATTTAAAATGGAAGTTGTGTATGATGAATGTATAAAATGAGGAAAGATGGAATCTGTGTAAGGTAAAGATCATGTAAAACAGAATTAGGAAAATACAGGACATAAGATAGTAACAAGCCAGATATTGCTTGGAGTAGAGCATTTCTATATAAGAATATTTAGAGATAAATTTTAACAAGTACTTTAGGACCAAGCTGTAAAGATCTTTGAATGCCAGGTTAAGAAGCATTATTTTTTCCTGTAGTCAATGGGAAATTATATGGCCAAAGTGATGTTTTGCAAAGATTAATTTGATAAGACTTGGCATTGTATTGGGAAGTATAGGTGGGTAGGAAAGTTAAAAGGACAAAGAATAAGAAAGAAAAATACTATTTAGGAAATTGTGGTAGATACTGTAGTTTGGCTGTCTTAGCACGGATTCCAATTTCCTTTTTATTAGCATTCCTTACTTATAAAGTATGGTGAGCTAAAAGATACATCTTTCAAGACTCCTTTTCACGTAGAAGAAATAATGTGACAATACTGGCCAATGAGACAAGACTTCTCTTAGGCTCTCTGGAAAATCCTTTGCCCTCCTGATATAATTGTCACTCTGTTTTCTTTATTATACCTCTTTTACTTTCCCACTAGGAATGGAGACATAATGCCAGCTATGTTGTGACCTTATGTGAAAACGGCCAAGAGAATGATAGAAACTTTATTGTGGAGATATTCATACATAGACATATAAAATTAACAAAATCAGCAATCATGTTACCTCTAGACTTCTTATTATGTGATTTAAAAAAATTAACTTCTATTTGGTTACACCACTGTAAAGTTGTAGTCAAACAAGCTGACATAGAAGCTATTAGAAATAATCCAGATGGGTCATGAAGAGCATCCAAAACCAAGTTATAGTGAAGGATAGGAAAATACCAGTGGGTTTTCCCATGGCTGATTAGATTATAGGAAGTTTTAATGAGAGGGAGTCCAAACTTAATACAAAACCCCCTTACCTAGATTACAAGAATAAAAATACTTTTAATAGAAACTGTATTTTCCTATCCTAAGGAAAGGCAGTAAAGTAGAACAACTTTTCAGGGTCATTACAAGTCTATGATTTTATGATGAGACACATCTATTAAATTTCTGACTGTAATTATACTGAATATTATGAAAGAAAGTTTAAGAAGCTATATTTCCTGTCCCTGAAGGACTTCAAAAGGACAGTATGAACGCTAACACATTCACTGGACATATCATTACTTCCCAGTAATTAACTCTTTCTATTCTAATTCTTTGCATTTCCTCTGCCTCTACCAGAATCCAAGCCACTGTTACTCTCACCTGAACAGCTTCAAAAGCTGCTAACTGATCTTCCAACACCCACTTGGACTGCCTTCCATGCAATCTGTTCTGCACAAGCAGTCAATGTCATTATTTTGAAAAGCAAATCTAATTACATTACTCTGTTGCTTAAAACACTTCAAAGGCTTCCCCTTGCCCTCAAGGGACTAACTCTTTAACATGAATCTTAAAACACCTTAAGATAAGTTAAAGCGCACATTAACTCTTAGGTTTTTGAGTTCCAATGTAACATCTCTTTGGCAGCATTTATCCCCCATAAGAGCAAACACACTAAAGAGAACAATTGAAATTACTTGTTCTTATGAATATCCATATACATGAATTCACAGTTAGTCACTAAAGCATAATCTCTGCTGTGCTGGAGTTTGAAAGTTCTTATCAGTCTGGATTCTTATTTGTCTTAGTAAATAATGGATAACTATTGCAATGATATAACACAGAAAAACAAGAGCAAGAAAATAGGTGAACGAGTGTTACATGTAAATAATAAGTAAAAAGTTATTCACTAAAAAAAATTCAGATGCTTATCTTGATATTAAAACTATTTTCAGATTATGGAAAAAGGAAGAACACTCCTCAATTAATTCTACAGAGCTAGCATAATCTTAATGCCAAAACCTGACAGTGATCCTCCAAAATGAAAACTATAAACCAATTTCAACCATGAAAATAATTCTAAAAATTCTAAATCAAATATTAGCAAATGAAAACCAGAAGTGAATTTGAAGAGTAATACATTGTGACCAAGTGGAACTTATCCCAACAATGCAAGCAGAGTTCAATATGAGAAAATTTTCAATACAATTAGAAAATAAGTCAACCTCTTAAAGAAAACATGATTATATCAATAGATGAAAAAATGATAGAACTCAGTACCTATTTATTTAAAAATCTAAGAAAAATTAGAACAGAAGTAAACTCCCTATACACAAAAGACTATTTACCTCAAATCAATAATAAATATCATAATAAATTGTGAAATACTGGACCCACTGCCATTACAATCAAGAACAAGATAGGAATGCCATTATCAGCTCTATTATTGAATTTTAAGGATCTGACCAATGTAATAGAAGGACATGAACATATAAATATTTAACAGAGGAGGCAAAATTACCTTTATATGCAGGTAATATAATTGTATAATAGAACATCCAAGAAACTTTACAAAAATCTGTTAGAACTAACAAGAAACTCTGGTAAGGTGACAGAATGCAAGAAAAAAATATACGAATATCAATAGCTTTAAAAAAATTTATATCAGTAATAATAATCACCACTCAGAAATTTAAAAGGAAAAATTCAATGCACAATAGTGATAACACCTTAAAATATCCAGGAATAAATTTACCTCAAAAGGATCAGGATCCATGCAAAAGAAGTTACTGAATGGAATATATGTTGCTGAATAGAAAGACTCAACCTAATAAAAACATAATTTCTTCCCCAATTAAGATATAAACTACAAAAAGTATCCCATTTGAGTTTTATATGGGTCTGGGAAAAAATTAAAGTTAAATGAAAGGATAAATGTATTTAAAAAAAATTCCACACACACACACAAAAAAAGACACCTTGTGGTCTGATCCCCAATTGTTCATTTCACAGAAAGCTCCCTCTCTGAACTCTAGCTACAGCGACTTGCTCTCAGGTCCTTAGAACAGTCTGCCCTCCTTCCTTTGTACCTTTGCTCATGCAGCTCCTTTATAAAGATCTTCCTCACGTGCTTCTCCTTCAGCTCTCAGCTCAAAAATTTCAGCAGACTTTTGTGGGACAAAACATATCAGTGAGGCTGCCATTGTGAGATTTCTGGGCCAGAAGCTTCTTAAAGAGAGAGTTCTGTAGCCACATAAATTAGAAACCCAATAGATGCTACACCTACCCTTGCAGATTTATAAAATTCACTAGCATAGACATTATCTGAGTGCCCTGCATAAACACACCTTTTGTTTGATGTAATTTTGCAGTTCTTGAACATTTTAAACTACAGATTCCTCCAGGGCCCCACTGCACCTCCTCAGCATCCTATGGGACTAGCGTTGTATGGATCAGTGTCTACTGGTGGTCCCAACATCAGGCTCTAGAAAGGGAACCATTCAAAGTTGGCCTCCTCCACCCCAAGTGTGATTCCCCCAGCCATCCTGCTAGATGTCAAGGGATTCCTGTGGTCTTATAATTGTCCTGAGGGCATTGTTGGGACATGGTGTTGTGGCATATATGAAAAGGCTGAGCGAAGTCCTGAAACATGTCTGGGAGTGCTCCAGCTGGAAGTCCAGCTGCTGGGAGTGCCTTCAGCCTTCAGGGCAAGATGTCTCCTGACTGTAGACTGGACAGTCAACTGGTACCAGCTGCAGATGTGGTGGTGAAAGCTGCATCTCATGGGATGACTGGCTGGCCTGCTCCCATCATTCCTTTACATAGGCTTCAGCATATCTTGGGTGGCGACTCAACCCTTGGACCTGGCACTCTACCTTCCTTGGCATCTTCTCTCAACCTCTCTCTGCTTGCATCATCCCCTTTATCTCTCCACATCAAAAAGCCCCATCTCTTTTTTTGTCTCAATTATTTACTTTATTCTGAATTTGTATATTCTAAAAAGAGCTGATTTATTAGGTTTTGTTTGTTTACAGATCAAGAGGTTTCATTAAAAAATCCATATTTCCAATATTTCTCAAAAAAAATCAGAAGTTCTGACAACAGAAATTCTATATTCCTACATGGTAGCTGATCCACTTAAGATGGCATGAAGGCCCAATTTGTCCTAGTCTGCACCACTCCTTAATATCTCTCCATTATTAGCCAAAGTTAAAGGTTCACTGCCATTTATCACTGTGCTTGTTCTGCTACTTTATTACAGTGAGAAATATTTCTGTGTTGCCATGCCTTTAGGTGGGAGGAAAAAATGAAAGAAGCTAACACATCCTTGCTTTTCTTGTAACCAGACTTCTCCTTCCTTATTCATGTTACCTGCCTAGTCCATGTTGGCTTTTGGTCTGCTCTGCTGGAATCACTGCTTTGTGAACTACACTTCAGAAGGGACACATTGGTCAGTGCTGTAACACTGAGGCCATACATAATCCCAACACTTTAACATATCCCCACTGAAACAGATCAAAGGGTCTCCACCCAGCATGCCATCTGTTATAGACCGAATTTTGTCCCCTCAAATTTATATGTTGAAGCTTCTTGACCTGTTTACTGACTTGTAAAAGAGAGGTAGTATTCCTGACTTCATAGGAATTAAGTATGATAACAAGAATCTGACAAGTAGTGGGTGTTTTATTAGTGCAGAATTTGTTGGATTTATATATATTGAGAAGATATCTCAGAGATACTTAAATAGGTATAGTGTTTCCACTATTTCCTTAAGGAGTCTTGACAAATAGATATTGTAGGAAGGCACTTGTATGAATGGATGATGGTGATGAGAATTAAGTAGAGGGTTTGATGTGGCTACTTCCAAAAGCACAGCAGTATTATTTCAATTCAGCTTTGGACTAAGAAGACCCAAATGTTTGCTCCAAGTTTCCAGAAATACTTTGCTTTGTTAATGGAAATAAAACTTACGTCTTTCAATTTTTGGCAATTACTCTGTCTCTCTTAATCTAATTTATCTTCAATATTATATATGGAATATTCTTCTCAATGGGAAGTTGAACATCTGTATCAAATTGCAATGAAATGAAATTGTGTCCTGGCAGTTGTAGCTGATGCTTTATCTTACTGACAGCAGAGCAAAAGTTCCATTCTTTGAAAAGAAAATGTACCTGCGCACAGTTTTATTATAATTTCTTATTTTTAAAAAGCTTAATCCAATTTTTCAAAGCCATGTTCTATATTGCAGCTTTAAAACAGAGAGAAAATCTGCACCTGGAATGCATGTTAGCTCACATTTCACTGAACAATGTCATTCTCACTGGTTGAAGAACAGAAGAAGGGACGTAGATTTGAAAGGTACACAGTGCACATCTGGCTGTTTCATGGTTGAATTAAAATGTGAATAAACCCACCCCATATGGTATCACTCACTAGCATTAGTTTAGGTGGACTTCTATAAAAAGTAAAATGTTAGGAAAGAGTAACTTGGCACTCCCAATGTATCAGTTATAGTACTATCAAAATCAGAAAGAAAATCTGCATCAATTTATATATAATCATATTTGTGCATTTGAATGCACTGCATATGTACAGGGACATATTAATTTGTTAAGAGCTTATCAGGTTCCAGTTTCTTCCTAGTTTTTGCTAAGTCAAACTCAAAATTAAAAACTAAAAGCAATTTAAAAATTCAACAATGCTTCCATGGCACTTTGAATTAATGGGGTAGTTAGGAGAGGGAATTAATGGTGCCATTTCACAATTCTTTGTAGGCAATGAACATATCAACATGAAAGCAAAAAAGAAAATATAGTCTTGATAAAATAATCCTCCAGTCATTATTTGTTCCATCATCACTTTTTACTTATGGCAGCTATACGTTAAATATAATAGTCATTTCTCTACTGTAGCAAGAGAGAAATTCGCAGACGTAGTGTGAGAGAAAGGGAGTCAAGAAGGGACCTAGAACCCCTCAATGCCTGTCCAAGCATCTCCCACAGGCACTCTATGCCCCAGTATACAGGGATATGCTTGGAGAACAAGGTTAGGCAATGCTCCACATGGTTTAATCCAGGTCAGGATTTGGCAGGCAATGGCCTAGCTGGTATCCAAGACTGGGTTCTAGGGGCTTGCCTTTTCTCTGCATATCTTCTTTGCAAATATATTGTGTCAATAGGGAGATAGCTCAGGATTTGAGGCATGTGAGTTCCAACACACACAGACACAAATGCAGGATGCATTTTGATAATATCTAGCTGGAACTAGATATTTAAATTATGGGAGTCAGGACTAGGTCCTGTTCCCTGGGTATTCCTGGCATTCAAACAGCACCTGCAACATGGTGGGCATGTAAACAGTTTCTTATTATTTTGAAATCTTTTTTTTTTTTTTTTTTGCAGTACACGAGCCTCTCACCGTTGTGGCCTCTCCTGTTGCACAGCACAGGCTCCGGACGCGCAGGCTCAGCGGCCATGGCTCACGGGCCCAGCCGCTCCACGGCATGTGGGATCCTCCCGGACCAGGGCACGAACCCGCGTCCCCTGCATTGGCAGGCGGACTCTCAACCACTGCACAACCAGGGAAGCCCTGAAATCTATTTTTGTTGTTAAGAAGTGAAGATAGACTTAGAAATCAAGTCACAAGGGTCTTATGTTGCCACATAAAGCAGAATGAACTTTATACTGTAAAAACAGTGGAGTATAGACAATTCACCGTGTTCTGAGCATCCTTTCACGTTCTTTCTAAATCTATCAGACCACAAGACTTACCCATCTCCAGATACTGAGCTATTTCTGTAGTTAGTCACAAAGGAAAATAAGCAGGTCAAGGCAACTACAGTATAACCCCTGTGTAACTGCTCACATCCCAGAGGAGAAAAGGGGGATGGCTTGTTTGCATCTTGCTGCAATGTATGTTGCTTTCTCCAAAGCTTCTGGGTTCCTCGGTTTCTCAGCGGAGAGGTAAAGCCACTGAATGGGTAGCATTTATCTAGGCTCACTGTGTCATTCTGGTGGACTTGAAGGTAAGAAGAATTGATGCAGATATGCTGATGCTTATTATATTTGCTGGGCCATAGGGAATAAATTCCTTTGTCTCTTACTATGAAGTCTTCTACAAGTATCAAAACAATTGTGGTAGCTTAACATAAGCTCACAAGTAGAGGTAAAATGTCACACTCTTCACTGTCCTTGACACTTGATTATGGTACTAAGAGCAGACTGAGCAGAGCACTGTTCCCTAACCTTAGAACTAATGACATTTTGGGCTGGACAGTTCTTTGTTGTGAGGGACTGTACTGCACATTGTACAATGTTTATCAGCACTGTACTCCACCGACTAGACGCCAGTAGCACCCCTGCACTGTGACAGCCAAAACTATCTCCAAACAATGCCAAATGTGGCCCCAAGGAGACACTATTGAGAACCACTGGAGTAGGGAAAAGTGAGTTTGAGGGACCACCCAAGAGATTATTTCAATACAAAGGAGTGAACCAGGAGAGCAGTAGTAGAGAAAACAAATTCAAGATCTATTTTGAGGTCTGATTAACACAATGTCATCAAAATAGTGGACAAACATTTCTGTGGAAAGCCCAGGTTATTATCATCCTTTGGGCTATACTGTGACAGAGCAGGATAGTTAACATAGTCCCGGGGCAAGATTATAAATGCATGCAGCTGTCTACTCCACATGCATGCAGACTGCTTTTGATCTTTTTTCCTGATAGGAATTGGGAAAAAATGGATTTGCCATATCTGTAGCCACATTCCAAGTTCCAGAAGCTAAATCAATCAACTTTAGTAGAGATGTCACAGCAACTGCAACTCAGGTAACTCTTTGGTTAACTTAATAATATTCCACCATCATCTGTGATACATTTGGTTTTTAAAGGAACTGAGATGGTGAATTAAATGGAAATATGGTGGGTACCACAACCCTCATATTCTTTAAGTCTTTGAAGATATCACTAATTAGAGCCAAATCTTTTCTAATTGAAATTCAGTATTGTTTCTGATTTACTATCTTGGTCAGAATCAGAGCAAGGTTAGTTTCAGGGGCTTCCACTTTTACTTTCCTACCATAATTCCTTTCCACAGTTCATGAAACCAATATGAATGTTATGCTGGCTGCTAACTATAACCATTCCAATTTTGCACTCAGAGATAAAGGAAATGACTGAAGGTTTGGTCCAAAAACCCATTAGATCTTTGTGAAATGAGTTTGCACCAAGATTTCATCATTACTGGGCCTCCATATGCCCTCATTTTAAAGGGGGAATAATATTTTTGTTCCACTGAATCAACAACAGATTAGATCCTGTCCCCAACAGTCATCAAATAATTTGGGTACTGCCTATTTTCCAAAGCCAACTTATTCTGGAAAATGGCCATAGATCCCTTTGCAGAAGGACTGGGGTAATTGTAAGACATGCTATGGGATACAGGGTCTTTCCCCAAAGGGACTGGTTGGTTTCCTTTTCATTCTATGGGTTCTGGGTTTGAGAACTAGGTCAAGTCAGGAACCTGGGAAAAGAATTATAATTTTCCATTACAGTGAATGAGTTTAACCTTCTCTTCCTTGTTCTTGATTTTTTCTGGTCCTATAAGGCAAGCAGTATCCTGGATTGCTGTGCAACTATCTCAGACTTAGCATCATCATGATCTATAGCCAAATCCATAAATTCCAGTCACTTGAGGCTCTCTGATTTCCATTCTGTCCATGCTCCCTCACACCGTATTTTATCTTGGTATTGACTATTAAATGCTATCACCATACCTCTGCTATTTGGTATTCTTATCATCCCCATTGATACCAGGAGCCCAAATCCACAGTAATCTACTACTATCTTTTCAACAATGCATGTGTCACCTTCATTGATGTATTCATATTGTTTATGGGAAGAAAGTATCAGGCAGTATCTGCCAAAGCACATAGTCAGCTGTGTGTTCTCTGGTCTAACATTATTAATTATAATACTCCTATTCTTTGAGACTTTTGACCACTTGATCAATACTTCTCTAAAGCAGTTCCACAGCACTACCTCACTTACTATAGGCCATTGTTGTTTCCATACTTCGAAGAGCAATGCCAGACATAGCGTGAGGCAGGCTCTAATTATCCTTCTTTTGAATCCTGAGTCATAGGAGGGTACCCCCATCGCAACAGACTTTAATCTGTCTATCTATCTATCCATCCATCCATCTATCCACCGATTTATTTATATTCAATCAACTTAAACTGAAAAAAAACAATAACAACAATTTGCCCATTTCTCCCCACCTCCTCTCCCCCCCCCCTTGCAACCACCAATCTGTTCACTGTATGAGCTTGCTTTTCTGTTTGTTTGTTTTTTTAAGATTTCACATATAAGAAAGATCACAAGGTATTTACCTATCTCCGCGTGACTTATTTCACCTATTTATATATCGGAATTATATTCTGCATTACCTAGGGTCCAGCACTGTTAAAATCTATTCTCAAATATGTTACGCTGGTTCTTGCCAGCATGTATTAGCCAGATCTGCAGCTCTTTTAATAAATAATCTCACTCTGTAGCAGGGACAGTACTCCTCTATTCAGGTCACTACTTCTCTGGTGAGTCAATACTTCCCTAATAAGATTTGACCCTAGTTATTGGTTCGGAAGCAATGAGGAATTCAAGGGCAGATTTAGGGGCCGGACAGCATCATCTTGTGAACACTTAACTCAGGTGAAATCTTTGCATGATATTCAGACATTAGGAAGGCATTCTTCTCTATCAAGGGGAAGGGGGTCATTTATGTTGGCTCATAGGATTAAGGTGAATCTTGGGATGTAATATTATCAAGTGCATTCAACCCAAATATCCTTACCCCAGGACTCAGGGCTTCACTACTTCCCTATCAGGATTCTGATTTTAGCATAGAAAATTTTCCAGTAATATGAATTCAACCTTCTTTATTACTCTGCTTCTCTCACTATTAGTACCTGGGTCTGATTTTTACTACAATATGTTCTCCGGCTACATGAAATATTAATAAGTATCTTTTTTAATGCTGCCATGGAGTTCATGATTATTCCTTGAGTTGATAGATGAACTGAGACTTTCAATGTATTCTTTCAACATTTCAATGGCAATTAACAGCCAACGATATTTCAAGTCTTATAATTACCAATGTCTCTATATTCAAGTACTAGAGACATTGCATCAACTATGGTGTCTCCTACATATATTCAATCTCAATTCTCTATAAATGAGAGTTTAAGTAGTTTTGATGTGACAGCATGCCAGGAATGATCATCACTCCAGGGACCACCTGGAATAGGGTATTTGTTACCATCTGGCCATCACTGATTCAATTCCACAGCCCTATCCTGAGGGCCTGTATACTAAGACCCCTTCTGTTACCACCTATTATAAATTGGCTTTCCCAAGAAGCAGATTCTGAAACACGAATTTAATGAAATTAGTTATTTGCAAGGTGATTCTAGGAAGCACTGATAGAAGGATGGGAAAATGAGATAGAAAAGGGAAGAAAGCAACAAAGGATGCCATATGGAGCAGGTAACTGCAAAAGACACTTGGAGCTCAATTCCAGTGGGAAAACTGAGTAACAATGTATTGATAACATATACCTTGAGGTTTTCCCATCTGAGGCCAGTGAGCTGGGATAGTTTTCCACCATTTACCATCAGTCATTGAATGAGGGCTGTTCATGGGAGGATAAGTATTAACTACCTGGCAATACTAGCCGGACCAGCTCACAGGTGAAGAAAGTTATCAGCATCAGAAAAAGAGTTTAGGTAAAGAGTTGCAGGTGTTTCTGTTTGGAAGCTATCAGGTTGCTATGCATGGTAATTGTGCAAACCAAGGAAATATGAGCAGAACATCTTCTGTAAGTGCTACCTTTGGTCATTTCAAGTCACAAAACAGCCTTAAAATGCCTACTTAAAATGCCCAGTACCATGTAATACTCAACTCTTCCAATGTGAATCAAAATTATAGCTAATTCACCTCCCCCTGGGAAGGTGACAACCACTGTCTCTTTTCCAACTCCTTTCACTATGTTATTTTGCTGCCTCCAGTTTCTGAGCCCTCCGAAGTTGGAAAATAGAAAAGAAGGGAGTTAGGGGAGCCTGGAAAGTTCTGGCTTGTTTGGAAATGTCACAAGCTGGAAATGTGTCAAGTACTTTCTGGACTTGGACAATGTATAAAGACTGTTCTTTAATGGACACTCTTGTGGACTCTCCCACAGGGCCCTTGATACATGTTTTCTGACTCATAGCTTTCTCCTCCTGGAGGCACAAGAATCCTTGGTTATAGTTTTTCTGTCCTGAAGCTTGTTTACCTCTGCAGGAGGCCCTATTAGGCAGGATTTATGACCACTCCCACGCTGGTCCTCTGTGGTGTATGTGGACCTCACCCAACCACAGATAACATTCCTGATCCCTCTACCCTAACAAACTCTAAAAATGCAACTGACCCATGCAGCCATCTCTCCTTTCCCCTACCACTGATGGAATGAACCAGTCCAGTTTTGCTTTTAGATATTTCCATATGGGAGTTGGACGCTAGTCCCCTGCATCCCTCCAATCACAAGACACATACTGTATGTGCAACTCTCAATGGTTTTATTGAAGCCTCTTACTATGTTTAATGTGGCAGGCAGAAATCTCTGACCCCTTTCTCAGGGTTGGAGCAGGGATTTTTCCAAAATATTCTCTCTACAAACTCTTTCCTAAACTCTTTTCTCAACTCTCTATACCTTCAATGTACATAAGGGATTTTTTAAAATTATGTAACAAATCCTTGGCCACCTACTTTCTGCAAAGCTTTCATGGTGGTCTGCCTTATAATTCACTGTGGCTTCTGATATCTACTGTCATCAGGCCTCAGACAAAACTGGGACATAAAGATCCAATGTTAGCATCTTAATATAGTTATAAAAAATCAGACAATTCCTAGAAATTCAAAATGTGGTTGCAGAAATAAATATAATACATACTCATTACAGAAAAATTAGGGGAAAAAAGAAAGTACAGAAAAAAATAGAAAAGGAAAACATACTCCAGCAACCACAGACAAGCAACAATATATCATTCTGATTTATTTCTATCCAGTTGTTTTTTATTCTGTGCATATGGTTCTTTACATATTATGATAATACTCTACAATTTCCCATCGGGATTTCCTTTTATTTAACTCTGGCATTTTCCGTATGATTCTAAACACTTCACAAATGGGATTAATAGGGATAAACTAGCCCACAGAAGAGATGTGCCACAATTTATTTCACTCTTCCCATATTGTTAAACATTATGATTGGCTCCAAATTTTAGTAATTTTAAATGTTAATTCCATAAATACTTTTTCCCCTAACATTTTTTCCTAGATTTTAGGGTTGGAATCTATTCACAGAGGCATAATTACTGGCTTAAAAGGAAATCCCCAAGATTTAAAGCCTCCTCACTGGTCTAAAACCAGGGCCCCTCACTGTTGTTTTATTGACAGGGTAACCACTGAAAAGGCTGAAAGAGGGTCAGAATAGATAAGAGGCCAAGGTCCCACTCTAGTGGCCACTGCTGAGACCTTTGAAAGGATAGGTAGGAAAGGAGCCGATGGCACAAGGACCCTCACATCTGACAGGTACTTTCCTGGGATGACTTTGGCTAAAATACACTCAGTTTGTAGAATTAAGAACAGAAATACTACTAGAGACAGTTACGTAAGACAGTAGTGAAACCTCAAAAGCTTTCAAGTTATGCAGGCCACATGAAGAAGTGACGTAGGCTCAGTGGATCTGCTGCAAACTGTTCCTTCTAAGGGGAAAAATCACTGCTCATTCTCAGATAGTCTTGTCACATTTAGCAAACAAAAATACAGATACCCAGTTAAGTTAGAATTTCAGATAAAGAAGGAATAAACCTCTGTTTATATAAGTATGCCCCGATTATTGCATGGGACATACCTATGTTAAAACATTACCTGTTGTTTCCCAAAATTCTAATTTAACTGGGCATCCTGTAATTTATCTAACAGCTCTATTCCCCAACTGTTGCCATCCAAGAGGGTGGGTCTAGGATTGCAAGATATTCAAATCTCTCAAGAGCTACCAGAAATCTGGAGGTTCTTGCTAAATCTCCTTATTTCCATATTTTAGCAACTAGTTCAAAATGCTTCAAAAACATCTGGGGGCCAGATGAGACCTCTAATATTAGATTATGATCTAGAATACAGACTAAGACATATCTACCATTGGAAGGAACAGTTCTAATGCATATTAATCATGTCTTCTTTATGTCAGTGATTTTCTGAGAGCAGGTGGAGACAGGGGAAAGGCAGAAAAAGCCATGTGGACACAATACCTCAGAGGAAGTTGGAAAAGAGAGGGAAAGTTTGGAATAATGTTGGAGAAAAGAGACTCTGGATACCATGCATAAACTCTTCCTACTTGACTAGTTTAGGTAGAGCCAGCTCTGTGCCTTAGAAAAGTCAGTGTATGCCCTTGATATTTAAATATGTTTCACTAATCATAATCAGGTCAACCATTTAAGGTAATAGTAAGGAAAACACAAATTCTTCCTTTATTTAAACCTCACAAGGAAGAGCTTCCACAGAAAACAATGAAAAGTTATTTGAGTTAACATTTACTAGAATTAAGCAAACTGTAGATTCATTTTAAACTTCTATTTGTTAATTAAGCATGTTTCTTCACTAGTAAAATTGAGACAATTTTAAATGAAAAATCTTCAATTTTTTAAGTCAGAAAGATTTTCTCTGATGGTATCCAAGTCCCAACTTCCTAATTAAAATAAAGTAATGGCTTTCCACTCAGTTGTGGGAACGAGACATTTAGAGAATTACCATGAGGTACTTCAGAGGAACACCATTAAAAATGATGGGGAAGAGATATGGGAACATATGTATAACTGATTCACTTTGTTATAAAGCTGAAACTAACACACCATTGTAAAGCAATTATACTCCAATAAAGATGTTTAAAATAAAATTAAAAATTAAAATGATGAATATAGGTAGCTGAACATTTTGCTCTTGCTAAATTGAATTCAGTGGGTAGGTAAAAGAGCTCTTATTTATTTGGTGCCAAGACTTGATGCATTCATATAAATTGTCTGGCGTGTGCAGTGTTATGCGTCAAACAGCTTTGTTTCTGTAAAATAATTCTAGATGCAGAGTTGCCTGGATGTAATTTCCAGAGTTCTATATTCAGCATATAGAATTCAATTCTTACTTTTTTTTTTTTTTTTTGCGGTACGTGGGCCTCTCACTGCTGTGGCCCCTCCCGCCGCGGAGCACAGGCTCCGGACGCGCAGGCCCAGCGGCCACGGCTCACGGGCCCAGCCGCTCCGCGGCATGTGGGATCCTCCCAGACCAGAGCACAAACCCGTGTCCCCTTCACCGGCAGGCAGACCCTCAACCACTGCGCCACCAGGGAAGCCCCAATTCTTACTTTTGCTGGAATAGTAGTAACAGTGTATACCCCTAAGCAAAAAGGAGTGAGGTTGTCACAGGTAAAGCCCATCAACAATTCCTAGGAAATAAAAATAGAATCTGGGTAATAAAAAAGTCTAACCTTTTATTTCCCTTTTCCTTCCTGCTCCGTCTAGTTTCACTTGCTTCCAGGGTGCAATGTACAGGCCTCGGACACAGCACTTCAGACCAGAGCTCCTAGTGTGAAACGGCTGTACCTGGCACCTCAGGTCAGCGGGAACGTGAGGAAGTGCTGCGCACTACATTGCAATTCAACATGGCGGCAGCAGTGTTGGGCCGAGTGCAGAGACGCTGAACCGGGCGCTGCAATCTGGAGCGTGAGCAGCGCCGCTGCGCCACACCCACGAGAACTGCGCCACACCCGCGAGAATTCCGCCCCCTCCCTGCTGACAAGAACTCTTTAAATTCAGCCCCAGCTATGGCCCGTTAGGGTGACGGGATTGTGTGGACTCCAGAGCACAAAGCTCGCACCTCTCCATTCTTTGATCAAAGAATAAAGCTTTCCTTGGCTTCTGAACCAAACTAGGTCTCATTCTATTTGCTGGAATGACAACAAGCAGAAGGATCCTTGTTGGGGACTGCCTCGGGAGGGTAGGTAACAAGGTTCTTACTTATCCTAACTTGGGACCTGAGCTTTCAGTTCAGAGCTGAACTCCAGATTTCTTAGTGAGTTGTTTTATTAATTAATGACCAAGTATAGATATGTATTAAATCAGGGACGATATTCAAAATCTTTAGCCTTCCATATGGCATAAGTACTGACCAATCAGAATGGAAACTAACCCAATCAGAACAGTAGTTTTCTGTTTAAAAAAAAAAAAAAAAAAAACTCCTGTTCAGCATATTAGCACTGTATACAATCCAGAGAAACATGCCTTAGAAGGAAAAAAAAAAAAAGGTCCAGACTCTGCCTTCAAGAACTGTATATTGATGTTTATTTTAGAAGGCAACCTCTCGATTATCATTTAATTTACTGGCTCATAAGGACAAGACCAAGGAAGAGGAAAAGTCAGAAAGTGGAGCACCACAACCATCCAGATTTGTGAGGTTTCCAAAATTTGTGCAATTATTCTCTTCCTGATAACTATGCCCATTTCCAATGTAAGTTTGAGGCTCCTCCCATGAAGAAGAGGCTATTTCACTCCCCTTTGAATCTGAGCTGCTCTTGTGATCTGCTTTGACCAACAGTGGAAATGTTGTGCCTATTTTAAGTCTTGGCCCCAAGAGGCATACATGATTCCAAGTTCTTTCTTTGAAACTTGCTGCCACCATACAAACAAGTCTGGGCTGGCCGGCTGGCTAATGACAGCACAGGGTTCAATCACCCCTGTTGCTCTAGTCAAACTGCCAGCTGACTACAGATACATGGAGAAGCCCAACTAAGACCAGTCCTGCCCTGATCAGCAGAGGCATCCAGCTGACACAGACTTATGAGAAACAATAAATAGTCATTTTAAGCCACAAATATTTAGGGTGGTTTGTTAGGCAGCAATAGATAATGAACTCAGTTGGCCTGGCTAATTTGAGGAAAAAGAAAGCAGAAACTAGGGTTTTTATTAGTAGACAAAAATATAGATATACTAATGCCTCAAGTTTTATACGAGTGTCAGGAATGCTTCAGAAATACAAGCCAATCCTCATCTCTATGGTGCTGAGCTTGACAAAAGTGTAGCTGTTTGAATACAAAAGAATTGACGGTGATAAAGATCGTTTTATGCCACATTTCAGCAAGAAATGGAGAAATAAAATAGCAATAGATAGTCTCTATATTATTTTTCTCATTGGTGCTACAGATAAAAATAGGTAGAGACCATACTCCCAGAAATCTTTTCACTACAGGTCCCAATGTACCATGTGAAAAGCTTCTGAAACTGAAGTGGACCTAATAAAACAATATTTTTTGAAAGATATTTCTTTAAAAAAAATGTCATTTTAAATGCAAATTTACTAAGGATCACTTGGGAAAGAAGCTGACCTTTCTCTTCATTTCAATGGAAATATTTGGGTCTATATGGTACTTTTGATTTAAATGTCATTGATTTTCAACAATGATAACAATAATGCTGGCACTGAGCATTCCTAGTTGTATGTATTGTTTTATAGATACCAAGACAGTACAGAATTAGAGCTGAAGAGTTGTCATTGAGGATTAAATACTACATAAGGTTAAGGATAATGAGAAGCCCGAACTTCAGAAAAGATCATAGTGACTGTTATTTGAGAAGAATTACAAATGAGATGGACATTACTGATTCATAATGCCCTGAAATCCTAACAAGATGTCCAACTAGCATGGGCTGTTGGCTCACTCTCTAAAACCAGCCTGTGAGAAACTATGCAAGTAAGATAGAAACATGGATCTGAAGAACTAACATTAAAAAGAATGCAAAGCCCTCAGGAAACCAATACTAAAAAAGAAACAAAAGACCACCCTAAACTGGTGAGAATAGTGGGAAAGCCTGTGGCAGTGTCCCTACACTGCTGTGGAAGGAGGGGCTGGGATGGAGTATTTAAATTCTATTCTCACTTATCCCCCAGAATCCCTTGAGACCATTGTAGCCTGTGTCACTCATAGATATTAAATGTAATAGGGCAGTCAGTGGAGAAGCATCAGGCAGGCTGTAAACCCATGGGGGTGGAAACTAATGAAAACTGGTGCAGGCTGTCCTGCCTGCCCTCAGGCAGTCACTCCACCACTGTTCTTCCTAGTGGAGAGTCAGCGGATTAAAAGCCACGGAGTTGGGCTTCCCCGGTGGCGCAGTGGTTGAGAGTCTGCCTGCTGATGCAGGGGACACGGGTTCATGGCCCGGTTCGGGGAGGATCCCACATGCTGCAGAACAGCTGGGTCTGTGAGCCATGGCCGCTGAGCCTGCACGTCTGGAGCCTGTGCTCCGCAACGGGAGAGGCCACAACAGCAAGAGACCCGCGTACCGCAAAAAAAAAAAAAAAAGCCATGGAGTTTATTTCTTCCTGACAATCCCTAATCAACTGAGTTGCCTGAAGTTCTGGTAGCAAATACTAGTCGCTCTAAGAAGCTGTGTGATATGTGGGGCAATGGGACTTATATAATCAATTACTACTAGGCATTTTCCTTTGAATACTTCCCCTTAGTCTTAGTCCTCATATGTCCAAAATAGAGTTTTTCTTAAAATCTCCTCCTTTTTTTTTTTTAATCAGTGAATGGAACTGTCATCCATATAGCCATCCAAGCCAGAAACTTGAGAATCATCCAGACTTTTACAATACCATTTGTTATTAAATCGTCACATTTTCCTGCTAATATCCATTTTCTCCATTCCCACAGCTAGTGCCTTAGATATACAACTTTAATTTATATACTGCCATATATAATTTTGCAACCAGGCCATCGTTGTCCCTGACTCCATTATTATCACAGTGAGCTTCCTAAAACAAAGGTCTGATCACACAGCAGGGTAAAACATTTGTTTTTTTAATTTCAATATTTCTTTTATGATTTATGGATTTTGTATCTTCTTTAAGGAAATATTCCTACCCTAAATTCATAAAAATATTCTGTTTTTTACTTTCCTCTCTGTCAGTAAATTATCCAATTACAAAAAAGGTTATTGTTTTATTTTGTTTCATTGCATCCAGTAGTTCTAGGCATTTGGTAGTAGATTTGTCTCTCTCTTTTTTTTTCTTGTCTGAACCAGAGAGGGTCCATGTTAACCTTTAAACCACTCTGTGCTATTTTTTTTTTATTACTTGTACTAAAAAGCATCCTCAATAAAACAAGAGGCAAAAACGCATAGAGTGGCATGTACATATATACACTACCAAATGTAAAACCGATAGCTAGTGGGAAGCAGCCGCATAGCACAGGGAGATCAGCTCAGTGCTTTGTGACCACCTGGAGGGGTGGGATAGGGAGGGTAGGAGGGAGGGAGACGCAAGAGGGAAGGGATATGGGGATATATGTATATGTACAACTGATTGACTTTGTTATAAAGCAGGAACTAACAGACCATTGTGAAGCAATTATACCCCAATAAAGATGTTAAAACAAAAAAATGCATAAATTTTATTTTAATGATTTTTTTTGAATTTTATTTTAGTTTTTTCATTCAGCAGGCTCTTATTAGTTATCTATTTTATATATATATTAGTGTATATATGTCAATCCCAATCGCCCAATTCATCACACCACCACCATCAGCATGCCCTCCCCCCGCTTTCCCCCATTGGTGTCCATACTTTTGTGCTCTATGTCTGTGTCTCTATTTCAGCCTTGCAAACCAGTTCATCTGTACTATTTTTCTAGATTCCACACATATGCGTTAATATACGACATTTATTTTTCTCTTTCTGACTTACTTCACTCTGTATTACAGTCTCTAGGTCCACCCATGTCCCTACAAATGACCCAATTTCTTTCCTTTTTATGGCTAATATTCCATTGTATATATGTACCACATCTTCTTTATCCATTTGTCTGTCAATCGACATTTACATTGTTTCCATGACCTGGCTACTGAATTATGTTTTTCTCTGGGAATATGCCCAGTACTGGGATTGCTGGGTCATATGGTAATTCTAGTTTTAGTTTTTTAACGAACCTCCATATTGTTCTCCATAGTGGCTGTAACAATTTACATTCCCACCAACAGTGCAAGAGAGTTCCCTTTTCTCCACACCCTGTCCAGCATTTGTTGTTTGTAGATTTTCTGATGATGCGCATTCTAACCAGTGTGGGGTGAACCTTCATTGTACTTTTGACTTGCATTTCTCTAATAATTAGTGATGTCAAGCAGCTTTTCATGTGACTCTTGGCCATCTGTATGTCTTTTTTGGAAAAATGTCTATTTAGATCTTCTGCCCATTTTTTGATTGGGTTGTTTGTTTTTTAATATTGAGCTACATGAGCTGTTTATATGTTTTGGAGATTAATCCTTTGTCTGTTGATTCATTTGTAAATATTTTCTCCCATTTGGAGGGTTGTCTTTTCATCTTGTTTATAGTTTCCTTTGCTGTGCAAAAGCTTTTAAGTTTCATTAGGTCCCATTTGTTTATTTTTGTTTTTATTTCCATTACTCTAGGAGGTGGGTCAAAGAAGATCTTGCTGTGATTTATGTCAAAGAGTGTTCTTCCTGTGTTTTCCTCTAAGAGTTTTATAGTGTCCAGTCTTATATTTACATCTTTAATCCATTTTGAGTTTATTTTTGTGTATGGTGTTAAGGAGTGTTCTAATTTCATTCTTTTACATGTAACTGTCCAGTTTTCCCAGCACCACTTATTGAAGAGACTATCTTTTCTCCATTGTATATCCTTGCCTCCTTTGTCATAGATTAGTTGATTAGTTGACCATAGGTGCTTGGGTTTATCTCTGAGCTCTCTATCCTGTTCCATTGATATATATTTCTGGTTTTGTGCCAATACCATATTGTCTTGATTACTGTAGCTTTGTAGTATAATCTGAAGTCAGGGAGTCTGATTCCTCCAGCTCCATTTTTTTTCTCTCAAAATTGCTTTGGCTATTCAGGGTCTTTTGTGTCTCCATACAAATTTTAAGATTTTTTATTCTAGTTCTGTAAAAAATGTCATTGGTAATTTGATAGGGATTGTATTGAATCTGTAGATTGCTTTGGACAGTAGAGTCATTTTCACAATGTTGATTCTTCCAATCCAAGAACATGGTATATCTTTCCATCTGTTTGTGTCATCTTTAATTTCTTTCATCGGTGTCTTATAGTTTTCTGAGTACAGGTCTTTGACCTCCTTAGGTAGGTTTATTCCTAGGCATTTTATTCTTTTTGTTGCAATGGTGAATGGGATTGTTTCCTTAATTTCTCTTTCTGATCTTTTGTTCTTAGTGTATAGGAATGCAAGAGATTTCTGTGCATTAATTTTGTATCCTGCAACTTTTCCAAATTCATTGATTAGCTCTAGTAGCTTTCTGGTAGCATCTTTAGGATTCTCTATGTATAGTATCATGTCATCTGCAAACTGAGAGTTTTACTTCTTCTTTTCTAATTTGGATTCCTTTTATTTCTTTTTCTTCTCTGATTGCCTTGGCTAGGACTTCTAAAACTATGTTGAATAATAGTGGTGAGAGTGGACATCCTTGTCTTGTTCCTAATCTTAGAGGAAATGCTTTCAGTTTTTCACGATTGAGAATGATGTTTGCTGTGGGTTTGTCATATATGGCCTTTATTATGTTGAGGTAGATTCCCTTTATGCCCACTTTCTGGAGAGTTTTTATCATAAATCGGTGTTGAATTTTGTCAAAAGCTTTTTCTGCATCTATTGAGATGATCATATGGTGTTTCTTCTTCAGTTTGTTAATATGGTGTATCGCGTTGATTGATTTGCATATATTGAAGAATCCTTGAATCCCTGGGATAAATCCACTTGATCATGGTGTATGATCCTTTTAATGTGTTGTTGGATTCTGTTTGCTAGTATTTTGTTGAGGATTTTTGTATCTATCTTCATCAGTGATATTGGTCTGTAATTTTCTTTTTTTGTAGTATCTTCGTTTGGTTCTGGTATCAGGGTGATGGTGGCCTCATAGAATGAGTTTGGGAGTGTTCCTTCCACTACAATTTTTTGGAAGAGTTTGAGAAGGATGGGTGTTACCTCTTCTCTAAAGGCTTGATAAAATTTACCTGTGAAGCCATCTGGTCCTGGACTTTTGTTTGTTGGAAGATTTTTAATCACAGTTTCAATTTCATTACTTGTGATTAGTCTGTTTATATTTTCTATTTCTTCCTGGTTCAGTCTTGGAAGTTTATACCTTTCTAAGAATTTGTCCATTTCTTCCAGGTTGTCCATTTTATTAGCATAGAGTTGCTTGTAGTAATCTCTTCTGATGCCTTGTATTTCTGAGGTGTCTGTTGTAACTTCTCCATTTTCATTTCTAATTCTATTGATTTGAGTCTTCTCCCTTTTTTTCTTGATGAGTCTGGCTAATGGTTTATCAATTTTGTTTATCTTCTCAAAGAACAAGCTTTTAGTTTTATTGATCTTTGCTATTGTTTTCTTTGTTTCTATTTCATTTATTTCTGCTCTGATATTTATGATTTCTTTCCTTCTGCTAACTTTGGGTTTTGTTTGTTCTTCTTTCTCTAGTTCCTTTAGGTGTAAGGTTGGGTTGTTTATTTGAGATTTTTCTTGTTTCTTGAGGTAGGATTGTATTGCTATAAACTTTCCTCTTCGAACTGCTGTTATTGCATCCCATAGATTTTGGATTGTCATGTTTTTGTTGTCATTTGTCTCTAAGTATTTTTTTATTTCCTCTTTGATTTCTTCAGTGATCTCTTGGTTATTTAGTAACATACTGTTTAGCCTCCATGTGTTTGTGTTTTTTACAGTTTTTTCCCTGTAATTGATTTCTAATCTCATAGAATTTTGGTCAGAAATGATGCTTGATATGATTTCAATTTTCTTAAATTTACTGAGGCTTGATTTGTGACCCAAGATGTGATCTCTCCTGGGGAATATTCCATGTGCACTTGAGAAGAAAGTGTAATCTGCTGTTTTCAGATGGAATGTTCTATAAATATTAATTAATTCTATCTGATCTATTGTGTCATTTAAACCTTATTAATGTGTTTCCTTATTAATTTCCTGTCTGGATGAGCTGTCCATTGGTGTAGTGAGGTGTTAAAGTCCCCCACTGTTACTGTGTTACTGTCAATTTCCTCTTTTATAGCTGTTAACATTTGCCTTATGTATTGAGGTACTCCTATGTTGTGTGAATATATATTTATAATTGTTATATCTTCTTCTTCAATTGATCTCTTGATCATTATGTAGGGTCCTTCCTTGTCTCTTGTAACATTCTTTATTTTAAAGTCTATTTTATCTGATATGAGTACTGCTACTCCAGATGTGTCCCTAGGTCTGAAGTGGGTGTCTTGTAGACAGCATATAGATGGGTCTTGTTTTTGTATCCATTCAGCAAGCCTGTGTCTTTTGGTTGGAGCATTTAATCCATTCACATATAAGGTAATTATCGATATGTATGTTCCTATGACCATTTTCTTAATTGTTTTGAGTTTGTTTTTGTAGGTCCTTTTCTTCTCTTGTGTTTCTCGCTTAGAGAATTTCCTTTACCATTTGTTGTAGAGCTGGTTTGGTGGTGCTGAATTCTCTTAGCTTTGGTTCGTCTGTAAAGCTTTTGATTTCTCTTTCATATCTGAATGAGATCGTTGCCGAGTAGAGTAATCTTGGTTGTAGGTTCTTCCCTTTCATCAATTTAAATATATTGTGCCACTCCCTTCTGGCTTGTAGAGTTTCTGCTGAGAAATCAGCTGTTAACCTTATGGGAGTTCCCTTGTATTTATTTGTCGTTTTCCCTTGTTGCTTTTAATAATTTTTCTTTGTCTTTAATTTTTGTCAGTTTGGCTACTATATGTCTCAGAATGTTTCTTCTTGGGTTTATCCTGCCTGAGACTCTCTGTACTTCCTGGACTTGGGTGGCTATTTTCTTTCCCATGTTAGGGAAGTTTTCGACTATAATCTCTTCAAATATTTTCTCGGGTCCTTTCTCTCTCTCTTCTCTTTCTGGGACCCCTATAATGTGAATGTTGGTGTGTTTAATGTTGTCCCAGTGGTCTCTTAGGCGGTCTTCATTTCTTTTCATTCTTTCTTCTTTATTCTGTTCCATGGCAGTGAATTCCACCATTCTGTCTTCCCGGTCACTTATCCATTCTTCTGCCTCAGTAATTCTGCTATTGATTCCTTCTAGTGTATTTTTCATTTTAGTTATTGTATTGTTCATCTCCGTTTGTTTGTTTTTTAATTCTTCTAGGACTTTGTTAAACATTTCTTTCATCTTCTCAATCTTTGCCTCCACTCTTTTTCTGTGGTCCTGGATCATCTTCACTATCATTATTCTGAATTCGTTTTCTGGAAGATTGCCTATCTCCAATTCATTTCATTGTTTTTCTGGGGTTTTATCTTGTTCCTTCATCTGGTACATAGTCCTCTGCCTTTTCATTTTGTCTATCTTTCTGTGAATGTGTTTTTTGTTCCACATGCTGCAGGACTATAGTTCTTCTTGCTTCTGCTGTCCGCCCTCTGGTGGACAAGGCTATCTAAGAGGCTTGTACAAGCTTTCTTTTGGGAGGGACTGCTGGGATAAAACCTTAAAATTCCTCCTCTCCATCGTATTTCCAGATTTTATGTTCAATCATAAACCACTCCACACAGGTAAGATATGTAATATTTTTAAAGACATTGAGAGGGGAAAAAAATTGTTTATGCCAGAACTTAAGCATCCATGTTCTAAAGATCAGTTTTCTGTTTAAAATTATGTTCTTTGTAATACTATTTTAAGGTCCCCCTATTACTTCAGTTTATAGGTTAATGATAAATAATTTTAATGAATGTTTCTGAATTATCCAGTATGATTTAATTATCTGTTAATTTTTTTCTAATTTATTGTCCAGATATCTACCCTCTCCCCATTTCAAAGACCTGCCACATTCCAATAAAAGCACTAATGAAATGGTTAACAAAAAAGATTACTCCTCAAGTTCATCAGTTCTTTTCTCCTCATTGTCATTGGTGACTACTCAGCCACCAAAATAATCACAAATCCTCTAAATGGGGGGATGCGTTTTCTCCAATGAAGGGGGTGGGATAGAGCAAGATTTCCTTTTGTGTTACCACCTATCTTTTCAGTTTTCCTAAGACAATTAAGTGTGTTGTCACAAGTGCATTTTTGTATTAAATATATAGGATAGCTACTATAAGTAAGTAGAAAGGGAAATGTAAAGTTCTTATTAATTTTGACTCTTTCCAAAGTCCCAAAGTGAAAGGTTTTAAGGAATTAGTTAGAAGTGTCCTTATAGGCATTCTCTGGATTTTAATCTCTCTCCTTTACCCTGAGATCTGAGAATTTTCATCCATGAGTCTTCTGGGAGTTCCTATACTCACATCTCCTTCTTGTGTTAAAAAACTCCATCTCAAACCACATGTAGTATCCTGCTCCCTGTATTCATTCTACCCTTACTCCATATGTAAGCCCAAGTCTATGACATTCTGTCTGGAGAAGCAACCTGGGATTCTGAAGGCCATCCAGTGACGGACATCTCTTAGAATAGCAGGTAGGGGGCTCAGGCATTCCAAGTTCTGTGATCCAGTCTGAAATTGGCTCCTCCAGCTTGGATTTTACTTTTGATGTCGCTAATATGAGATGAAAGCTCATCTAGTTCTGTGGCTATTGAAACTATTAGATTAAACAAAAGAGCTTTGCCTAGGGCAGGCACTAATTTGGGGGCCAGCACTATTGCTATTAAGGCACATCTCCATTCCTTTGGCATCAATGAGCCTCTGTTACTCAGTAGCACATTTGGTTTCTTTTCTAGTCCTCCTTGAGTGCAAGCAACATAAAAAAAGGAAATATATTACTTATAATGGCTTCTTTTCTTGGAAGTGTTCAAGATTGATTATTCTAGTAAGAATTCAATTAAATGCTTCTATTGTTCTTAATCTTTATCTTGTGGAATTTGGGGATGGGAAAAAGGAGAAAATTATAGCCATTTCTTCTTAATATGTTTATTTGTGCCCCTCTTTATCCATGTCTAGGCTGTTGTGCCTGCCTCATCATTGCTGATTTTCCTTTAATCAGTAAGTCCAATATGTCATTGTCTAACTTTGTGTCTGAAATATAACTCCTTAAACATATGATGAGTATGTGAATAAATTACTGAATAAAGAAATAGAGCTCATGGTGAATGTGTATGGCTGTTGTAGATAAAGACTTGACTCTTTAATCATGGTACATTTTACCTGCTACACTTTTGTTTTCTGCCGAGAGAAATGGGGTTTTTGCCATTTTGTGAAATACATAATATCAGGAAGTGACATTTTGAATATTACCACAAAACAAAATCTTGCCACTAGTGCCCCAAAACAATACCATAGCTACAGAAACTCAAAAGGACTTGTATTAAAACAATACTTAAAAGACATTTTATGCCAGCGGGCTTATCCAGCGGCTCCTCTAGCACTGTATGTAAGGGCCACAGAGTACTGCAGTTGCACCCTGTGGGAGAAGCCAGCCAGCTATTCATCCCTCATCCCTAGCTTTCTTACTGCATTCTCAGCTCCTAAAGCTACAATGACTGAAACCCCCAGAGTTTAGCAATTAAATTTTACATAACAAAAATTCTGATATATCTCTATTTTGCCAAATAAGACTATTTTACTTGCATCAATCTTCACTCCCCCCTAGGGATTTGTAAGCACCTATTGTTTTCTAGCATTGTCCCTGCCATTTTATGGATTCCAAATAGATTATGAGCTAGGCAGCAAGTAGGAGAAATACACAAAAATGATTTGGGGAAACACAGGAAAACATCATTAAGCACTTAAAAAAAAATTATATACTCTTTAATTTAAAGAAACAGAGAGAGAACCAGGCAGGGATAGGAGGACTAGCACCTTCAAACATGGGTAGAAAAAAGCAGAGAAAAGGCAGGGTAGTCAATGGAAATTCAGTCACTGATGTCCTCATTTCCATCTCCTAAACCACATATTGGTACCTTCAATTCTACTCCTGATAATACATATAAAATATATTGACACAGAGAACATGAAAATATCTTTGAGTTAATAAAGAAATATACATAAAAGGATAAATTAAATCATACTGGAATACTGTTTCTTCAAGATTGAGAGTTTTTGTTTTGTTTTGGCACAGTGAAAAGCAGAACAAACTTCGGGTGAACAAAGACATGCACTTTACTATTATACATCCTGATCATGTGCTGGCTTTAGGTTCAATCTAATATTGTTTGTGCATTTGTCATAATGGTATGTGGGATTTGGTACTCATCATCAAATAAACTGACCAAGGAATCCAGGGAGCTCCATGTGTCACCATCTAATATTGCTGAGGTCAGAGGAATGATGAGAACCAGAAAATTTTAAAGTTTATAGAACAAAAGGGAAAACAGCTGTAAAAGATGAGATCCAAATAGACAAATTTGTCTAAGGAGGAAAACAGATGTTGCTTAAATTTATTTCCTGTTTCTTACTGTCATTGATGTAACTTTCTGAACTCAGACATTAAGCCCAGATGGTTCAGGCAAAAGGAGACCTGTGGCCAGAGACCTCATATCAACCAATTTGGGTAAAGATCTATTAATTTTTATGGTTTTATTATAGTCTTTATTTGCATGACTTCAATTCCTGGATTTCAAAAAATATTTTTAAAGTTTTACTAAAAACATTCCTATCTGGCCAGATTCAAGCAAGAAATTATTTTCAAAGATTATCAAAATGAAATCCAAGCAGTGAGAACGGTCTTTGGCAGCATTCACAGGGAAAGAAATTGTATGAATACAAACACATTACATAATTTAATGTTATAGAGGAACAAAATTAAAGTGAAATACACTTAGACAAAAGAAAGTTTGAAACAAAAAATAATGAAAATCATTCAACTTGAAAAATTTGAAATAAAAAGCCAAACAAAATAGGGATACAGATAAATAAAGGTAGACAAAAATTATAGAAAATTAGCAAAACAAAAAGTGAGACCTTTTAATATATCAATAAGTCAGATGTCTGACAAAACCAAACAAGTGAAAAAAAGAAGAATTAAAGAAGATCAGACAGAGGAATGGATAAATAACTATAGATATATCAGAGATGTAAAATGTAAAATAAAATTATGAATAGCTATTTAGTTATAAATTAGAAAATTTGATTTACTGGATTCATTTCAGCAAAATACAACAATGCAAAATTGGCTCAATAAGAAACAGAATTTTAAATATACCAATAATTTTAAACATATTGAAATATTAATCCAAGACTCTCTAATAAAAACCTAGTTCTTGTGCATTTACTAGAGTGTTCTATATCCACATTACTACTGACATATCTAGTAGTTAATTTGATCTAATGCAGATGATTTTAACCTGTTTTTGTGGTGAAGTGGATGAATTACACCTCAGAATAGTGTTTTTAAATGCATAAAACAAATGCAAGCAGTCCTTGGTTTGCACAGTAAATACTATATGGTAACACAGAGTCTATGTTAGTTGCCACAAAACTATGCAAAGCAAGGACTGTCTGTATACAAAATTGCAAAGAAAACAATTATAAGTTGAAGTACAATTATTAAATATTAAGTACTAAATAAATAAATGCATATCTTGCTTCTTTGTTAATGCAGTAAATCAGTAAATAAGTTCTAAAAGTGATTCTTATATCTACTATGATTTGAAAAAGGTGATGAACATCAATATTATTTTGAGATATCTGCAACAATTGAAAAGTGATATAAAACTGTACCTAAATACTGTTGTTGGACAAGTAACATATACTGTTAATATTGCATTATTGTGTTGTTTTGCCTATATTCATAGTTGGAGAAAGTGCTAAAATTCAGTTTCAGGTTAGTGAAAATAAACATGTACATTTTCCCCATCCAAATTTTTGGATGCCCTGAATTCCATCCATGTAACCCTTGGTTCATAGACCTCAAGTTAGGAACCTTAAAAGGCAAATCACTTGACCTTTTGCACTACGGTTTCCTTATCTATAAAAAGGGAATAACAGTACTATCTATTATGCTATATTGTTGGAAGAATCAAATTACTAAATATAAATATAATATAAATCAATTAGAAGAATAGGTACAAATATATAAATATTTTCTGCTGCTGTTATTGATGTTATGAATGTTTTAATGGACAATTAAGTTCTATCTAATAAAAGCTCTTCCAGAATATAGAAAAAGATAAACAATGCTAATCTGATTTAATGAAGGTAGTGATATTATCCAAAATCAGATAAGGACAAAAGCAATCAGAGGTTCATATCACTAATTAAAATAGAAGGACAACTCTAAAATAAATATATTCATAAATAATAAATAATGCTTAGTTTATCAACATGAGAAAATTTACCAATGATACCCCACTAACAAACTAAAGATAAAAATTATATAATTACTTCACTGAACACACAAAAGAAGCAACTGTCAAAGTTCAGCACTTATTTGGGACAAAAACTCTTATTAAGCTAGGAATGGAAAGGAACTTCCTTAATTCAGAAAAGGCTGTAATTCAGAAAAGTACAGCAAAAATTATATTTAAAGGAAAAAATGTATATAAAAGCCCTTTAAGATCAGGAATTAGAAAGGGTATGTACTATCACCAGTATTGTTTATCAGAGAATGGCCAATATAATAATCATAATAAAGTTAATAAAAGGTATAAGGAGTATTAAGGGAGAGTTCATCTACATAGAAAAGTCAGCAAAATGAATAGAAAGATCATTAATATCAATAAAAAATCTCACCATATTTGCTGAAATCAAGATAAATGTTAGAATGGATTAAATTTCTCTATATAAAATAATCAAATATAAAATATAATAAGAAATACAAATAGTAGGGTTTATTAGTAGTAACAAAAACTAAGAATTATAATATTAACAAAAGTTAAAAGTATCTAGCAATCATCTCATCAAAAATACTAAGACTGTTCAAAAGGATATGAAGGAAGAACAGTGGCGAGATTCTGTGGTGTTGGATTGGAGTACTTAATACTATGAAAATAGAATTCTCTCCTAATGAATAAATTTACTCCAAGCATAATTCTAGTTGGCTTTTTAAAGGAATTCAGTAGATGTAATCTAAAATTTATGTGAAAAAATAAAACTCCATGAATATTTAAATATACATTCTATAACAAAAATGCATAGCAAAAATGGAACAGATACTAAATGAAGTTTGAAACAAAAGTATGAAAACAACATGGTACAGGTGAAAGAACAGATCAGAAAATCAGTGGAACCAAATGTAAAGCTTTGAACAAACCTATGTGTGTACAGATACTTAATACTGGATAAAGGTAAGACTTTGGCTACATTTGTAACACTTTATCTTGAGCAGAAAGGAAAAAAAAGACATGTGGTAAAGATGACAAAATGACAATTTTGTCTGGAAAGATGGTAGCAGCAGTGACAGCAAGTTTTTCAACCTTTCTGAATCCCTACATAAAAACAGACAGAGCAACTAAATAACAAAACCAAAAACCCAATGGAAACCATTTCCAACAAATTAGGTGATAAAATATCTCCACAGCCCCCCTCTCTAAATACAAGAGAGTGTGGATCCATGATATTATAGTCATGGGCAAGACCAAGTGACAGTTTCTAGTGGTATATTTGTGTAATAAAACTATAAAAGGAAAATCAAAAAGATGTGATTACTCTCAATGTCAGGACAGTGATTACTAATGGCAGAAGAGAGGGCATCATGACTGGAATAAGGACTCTTAAGGAGTTTCTGAGGTGGCAAGCAAAGTTCTATTTCTTGGCCTGGCTGGTGCTTGACTTACAACTGCAAAAAATAATTGTTGCTGCTGTGTATAGACAGTTGGAATATATGTACATGTTATACTACTCTTTGTACTTATTTATTGCATTTTAATTTCTCCAAAAAATACAATAAAATGTGGTAGTAAATCAAGAAGCTGGCATATATGTTTTCTCAAAGCCCAAAACTATAAGCTAGAAAACCCACATGCCACCTATTTCCCTAAGCTTAGCTTCGAGAATAGAGTCTGAGCTCCATTAATAGTTACACATGAGCACAAATAATAAAATAATATATAGAGAGAGTAGTATATTTAGAAATACTGCTCATTCAAAATTCTAGAACTTCCCAATAAATTTTAAACTAAAGTATTAGGAATGTGTTATCATTCATAGAAAACTGATACATGATAGGTAGATGATACCATACAGAGATTTTGTGATTAACTGCTTTTATAATAAAAGTGACAGATTTTATGATAATCTATCCAAATCGTTCATCCACCACCCAATAATGATAATAAATGTGTCCATTATGTTTTATAGTTTTAAATTTTATTTCACATATATTATTATATTAGATCTTTCCAACATCTCTAAGAATTAATTCAGGTGCATTTAATACTAGTTTTTTCACTCTTGAACCCAAGAGGGTTAATTAACTTGCCCAAGGTTACATAGTAAGTTAGTGGAAGAAATAAAATACAAACTTAAGTGTTATTTTTCTCTGCCTAGTGGTTTTGCTACTCATCTTAAGGCATTGACTTTTCTGGATTTGGAGCTTAGCACAGAATATTTGGCAATTAAATCCATGGGCTTAACCTCATTAACTTAATATTCTGTGTTAATTAAACTAAGAGACAAGCATGATCAAAATTGAATTCTATGGCCATCATCAAAAAATCTACAAACAATAAATGCTGGAGACTGTGTGGAGAAAAGGGAACCCTCTTGCACCATTGGTGGGAATGTAAATTGATACAGCCACTATGGAGAACAGTATGAAGGTTCCTTAAAATACGAAAAATAGAATTACCATACTACCCAGCAATCCCACTACTGGGCATATACCCTGAGAAAACTGTAATTCAAAAACAGTCATGTACCACAATGTTCATTATAGCTCTATTGACAATAGTCAGGACATGGAAGCAACCTAAGTGTCTATCGACAGATGAATGGATAAAGAAGATGTGGCACATATATACGATGGAATATTACTCAGCCATAGAAAGAAATGAAATTGAGTTATTTGTAGTGACAGACCTAGAGTCTGTCATACAGAGTGAAGTAAGTCAGAAAGAGAAAAACAAACACCGTATTCTAACACATATATATGGAATCTAAAAAAAAAAAAAAGGTTCTGAAGAACATAGGGGCAGGACAAGAATAAAGATGCAGATGTAGGGAATGGACTTGAGGACATGGGGAGGGGGAAGGGTAAGCTGGGACAAAGTGAGAGAGCGGCATGGACATATATACACTACGAAATGTAAAATAGATAGCTAGTGGGAAGCAGCCGCATAGCACAGGGAGATCAGCTTGGTGCTTTGTGATCACCTAGCGGGGTGGGATAGGGAGGGTGGGAGGGAGATGCAAGAGGGAGGAGATATGGGGATATATGTATATGTATAGCTGATTCACTTTGTTATAAAGCAGAAACTAACACACCATTGTAAAGCAATTATACTCCAATAAAGATGTTAAAAAAAATTGAATACTACCTGCAAAACATAAGGGATCCTCAGAAATCTTTTCTTCTGCTTTCAAACTCATCAAAGATCATTAGGCAACCTAAGTAGATTAAAGTAATAAAAGGAAGAGAAAACTTATTTTGTTTGTCATCTACTAACAACCCTTGCAAAGTCTGAAGTAATTTCAGAGAAGCAGATATCCTTAGAAACCTTAGGGTTGCAGATTAGTTGCTGTTAGGATATTAACAAAAACATTGACATAGATAATGAAAATTCTCTTTGTCTAGAAATAGAGTGTTTAAGAGTTTCAGATCCCAGTAATTTGCCATGCAACCTCTGGATGCTTAATATTGACATACTGACTCCTAACGTACGTAAGGGAGCTTACTACAACGTTAATTATAGCTATCCATGTTGAGTTTTTATTCCATCTCAGGAATAAAAATTAATGTCACAAATGAGAATATTGGCATGAATTATGACACTTCAGTTATTCAAAGCCTCCTAATTTTAACTGCCCTGTTTTTTAAAAAATAAACATATCAATCAGCTATACACTCTTTCGTCGGTGGCTATGAAGCCTATTACTGCATTATTTTTACAAGGATTTACAAAGCAAACATCCCTGGATATCTATTGATCCCTTACAAGGAATTCTGGGGCAAAAAATCAATTCAACAAATATTTATTTATCTGCTAATAGTGCCAGACATTAAAATAGGTATTACAAATACAAAAATAAGTATGAGATGAGGCTGTTTGCCCTCAATTAGCTAACAATCAAGGAAGAAAAAAAACACAGGAAACCAAATAATTATAATGTAAGTCCAATTTTACCTGTGCTGTTTAAAATATAGCCTTTCCTCTACATCTTCATGTGACCCACAGACCTGCAATGACTCAAGCTCTCTGAGAACATAGACAAGGGAGTGATTAATTCTACACTAGAATAGGGAAATCAGAGAAGATTTTTTGGAAATTTAACCTTTCAACTGACTTTTAATTCCATGTTAGCTCCCACAAATAACTTAAAACCTAAATGGCCTCCTGACAAACTGAAAACATTTGCTGTTTTTAAAAACAAAAAATTTTATTTCAGTTATTTTTGTCCATTAAATCACTTAGGGTTCTTATAAGTAACAGAAATAAAGTCAGAGTAAATTAGGCAAAATAAAATTAATTAATTTGAAAAGATGTGATGATATCAAACCTAAGGAAATATAAGGCCAGATCTTAGAAAACACAGGAACCAAAAAGGATCTGGGGAGCTATATGGCAGAAACTCACGCACAGTCTCCTCAACACGCTATTGTCAAGGAAAAAACTGAATTCCAACCATGTGTTAAAATGCATGCAAAATAGGCAAATCATAAATGTATCACTTAACAAATAATGACAAAGCAAATACTCACGTAGCAGCAACTTTGATGAAGAAATAGAACATTAACAGTACTCTTAGAAGCCTTGAATGTGCCTCTTCTTCATTAGACCCAATCATTTCTCCCTAGAGGTAATCAAAATTCTGATTGCAAAAATGTTTTCTTGCTGCTGATAAACTTATGTAAAATTCAAAAACAAGAAAAAATCCAACTATTGTCCATTGTCTATTCTTTCTCACTATAATCAAACTCAAATTTAGCAAGTAATAAGTGAGACCAGGGAAGGAGGGGAAGAGAGAGAAACAGCAGGAAGGAGAGAGAGGGGAGGAGGAGAGAGAGGGAGAGAAAGAGGGAAGAATGGAGAGAGGAGAGGAAAGATTGACTTATTCAGGTTGACTGAGCTTGGGGAACATCCCCACCCCTGTTTTAAACATTTTTATTGGAGTATAGTTGATTTACAATGTTGTGTTACTTTCAGATGTACAGCAAAGTGATTCAGTTATAGATATACATATATTCATTCTTTTTTAGATTATTTTCTCATATGGGTTATCACAGAATATTGAGTGGAGTTCCCTGTGCTATGCAGTAGGTCCTTGTTGGTTACCTATCTTATATATAGTAGTGTGTGTATGTTCATCCCAAGCTCCTGATTTGACAGTCTCAATAGAGACAGATCAAATCAGAAGAGAAATAATACCTAAAGTGATACAAGGATGCCAATACCAGCAGAAATGTGAATCGATTCTGGTCAGGCAAAACTGACAAATGTCTACAATTATCTATGAATTTTCTATTAGTGCTACTATGCAAGAAATTTCTATATAGTAAAAGATTTCCAAATGTCAGAAAACTGTCCAGTTTGACCATAAATCTTAACTCAGTCAAAAATTGATCTTGTTTCAACATTTTTTCTTAGTGCCATCTGACCTTACCTTCTTTACTTTCTCCATATTGTAAATTTCATTTAAGACCTTGATCAGATTCTACCTCTGCTAAGAAGCCAGCTAAAGCCCTTGTAACTATCTTCCTAGAGACCACGAGTTATCATATACAAGTCAGTATGATAGTGTCTTTGTGCTCTTAGTATAATTTCCATTTGATGACTTCCTACACTGTGCTAAGTACTCACATGCGTTCTTTTTAATTTTTATAATGATCCCATGAGATAGGTACTGTTATCACCCTCTACCAAAGAGAAAAAATTAGATTTAACTATATTAATAAGAGAATCATTATAAGAATGGCCATTCCTCTTACACAATTCAGAGCACAAAATCAAAATGCACTGGTCACTTGAGTGCTGTTAGACATTCTCAATCCAACAGAGCTTGTAAGTACCAATATTAGAAGAGGAAATTTAGAAACAGAAGAGACAACCAAAAAGTAAATTGAAATTTGTTTTCCATTTTAAGGTACTCTATGGGAAGTAGTCTGTGTTAAACAAGGATTAGTATCATAAACCAGAATTTGCCAAACTTTATGATAGAAAATATGTTCTTTTACAGCAGAAATTATGTCCTTGTAAGAATAAGTAATATCAAAATATAGTACCTGTCTTTTGAGAAAATTTAATCTCTTATCACCCATTGTAATATTTACATGTGATTGCATAGCTCAATGTAATTATAAAATTAAAGAAAAAAAAAGAAGATGGATCATGTAGCACATTGTTATTCTAATGGAGTTCAATGAATCACATTTCCCAGTATCCACATCCTTGTGTGGTCTCCTCCCATATGGACTTGGTCATGTGACTTTCTTAGGCCAATGGGGAAAGCATGTACAGATTGGGGCTTACCCTCATGATATACTGCTGTCACCAGGTAAGGAAGCCCATTCTTGACTTCTGGAGGATTAAAGACCACATGGAGAGGGAAGCAGCCATTACAAATGTCCCAGCCAAGCTGAGCTCCCTATAGACTCTAGCTGAATGAATCTGAATGAGTGAGATTAAGATAAATCTACAGAGGACCACTGAACAATCCATGAAAATTTAAGAAATAGTATTTTTCATTGCTTTAAGTCAGCAATAGACAACGGATTTGAAAATTTGTACCAAAATTGAATGGCTGCTGTAACACAAACCTAAAAATTGTGGTACTGGCTGTGGGAGTGGGTGAACGCTGAAGGGACTGGGCAGTAGGTGAATGATGAAGCAGTATTGAGGAACCTGCTATTAGAGGCTAGAAAGATGCTTTGTAGCATTGAAGTAATGGCAAAACTGTTTTCTGCGATATTTTGGAAAATGGAGAATATGCATAATTGTTCAATAACAAACTTGTAGATCTGGCTAGGAATTCTAGATAGAATATTTAAGTATCATATGTCTTCTCTTATGTGTGTATCATAGAGTAAGGGAAGAGAAAGAGGAGCTAAAAGGAAATTGACTTTGCATGGTGAATTTAGAGAATATATAAAATAGCCAAAAGTTTCTTGATTGGAAAATAAAATTAGTTCACATATTCAGTCTCTCCAGCCAGCAAAGGATTCTCAGGAAAATATATGCCTTTAAGGTACTTACCAAATCAGTGATTTGGCTGTAAGACCCTTTGTTAAGACCTGAAAAGAGTTAAGGAAGTGCCTAGTAGACCCTCTTATCTAGACAGAAAGGCTTCTAAGAATCTTACAAGCATTGCCTCACAGCAGACACAGATGGAGTCTAAAGCACATAAAGAGGTCTGCCTTCAAAATAATTGTAGATGTGGCTCCAGGGGCATCAAATGAACTCCAGCCTGACTTATAGAAAGGTCACAAAGTTTATAAGGGAATTTATCAGTTTGGACTAAAAGAGATAGAGCCAGTTTAAAAGGAAAAGAAGCTTCTGGCTCCCCAATCTACTAAAGGCAAATAGGCTGAGACAGCTACTCAGCAACAAAAGCTGGTCATTTCTAATAAAAACAAAAAAAAAAAAGTAAGACGTCTCATAGAACAGAACCAGATTTTCAGAGATGAGAGCCAAGAGCAACAGTGAACAATGTTTTAGAGATTGACTCCCAGGGAGAACTGGCCCTAATCTAGGAATATTCCGCCCCCCCCAAGTGTAGAATTCTGATAACTAAGCATCTATCTGGCTTTTAGAATTGTTATGGTCCAATGATTGCTATGTTCGATTCTTTTTCTTTCTGAATGGCAGTGTCTATTGCTGTTACCTTTCCTGATTCACTGCTCCATGTTAAGTATGTGAAAGGCAAATAACTCGTTTTTTTAGGTCATGAATATTTAGTTCAAGAGGAGTTTCACCCAAAATGCTTCATCCATATCCAGACCTGATCCTCTTTATGAGATCATGGGCTTCTTAAGTGATGCTATGTCTGGATGAAGCCATGGGCGCTAGGAGGTGACGAGTGTATTTTGTCTATGGGAAAGATATGAATCATTGAGGCCAGAGGTTGGAATGTGGTAGTTTGTTACCAAAATGGAACCCAATGAATCATACCTTTCTGTAATGATACTCCTGTGAGATCCCCTCACTCATGGGATCTGCTTTTCCCAATGGGACATCAGCAAATGCAATGCAAGCAGAGGCTTGATAAGCATTTGCAATTGGGTCTTGAGCTCTTGAAATATGGCTGCCTCCATGTGAGGAAGCCCAGTTTAGCTTTCTGGAGCATGAAAGACCACATATAGAGAGACATCAAGCTATTTTAGATGTCTTAGATGAAGCGAGCCTCCAGCCAAATTCTAGCTGGGTGCACCTGCATGAATGAGCCCAGGTGAAGGCAGCAAAAGAACTACCCAGCCATAGGTTACAGACCAGTATTAGTTTTTCTGCAGCCCTTATCATTTGTAACCAATGCTGAAAAATAATAAACATTTAATTAGTACTGGCTAATGGACTGACCCTTCCATGTCAATTGTTTTTTCTTCCAGGGATACTTAGCTTTTAATAATTTATACATCCATAAATATAGCATATTTAAAGGTCTTTAAAGAATAGGAGTTTTATTAATTATCTGTAACTCTGTTACCACCAAAATAGACATTTACTTTTGACAATTGATTTCATCTTCCATTTTTAAAAACATGCTGTGATGTAGAAATAAAGGAAATTTGTTAAGAAGTTTACCATTTAAATCAAGTCTAACATCACTGAATCACATATGTATATTCATGTTGAGGTTTAGCTTAGAAGTCTGGATTTTTCCTGAATAATGCTTTGCTTGAGCTGGAACGGCAAGAAAAGGATGAAAGAAGCCCCAGGTTAAAATGCCACAGAATCTTACTATTATTATCAAGTTTCAGTAGTGTTTCTTGAATAAATGCTTCTAAATTTATTATATTCCTTATTCCATTTCCAGAGTCCTAAAATTCTTTTTGACAATTTTGTCCAATTTTATCATTGATTTTTGTGGAAAGGATTTGCTGAATTTCTTATTCAGCCATTCTGGAAATCCTTCTTTTCTGTTTCTTCTATTCTGAGTCCTTATTTACTATTTTTTTAATTTTCATTTTTACTAATTTTTAGGTGATCTATCATTATTACTTGATAAATATCTATTTATATTATAATGTATATTATTTTTCACTACTGTTCCTTTCCTCTTCATCTTCCTTTACCTTTAGGACACTGTTCTAGTTCATTTGCTTTGTTTTGTTTAGATAATTCTTTCCCAAATATTTTCCTCAGATAGTATGCATGAATGATATGTTCTATATCCATAGTCTCAGCAACAAGAAGAAGCATGTTACATATGGGTAGATTATTAACCAGGGAACTTTAACTGCTGTAAATGATCTGGAGTAGAGGTTGAGTCCCATGCAAGTCAGCAAGTGAGCTCACTTATAGAACCTTGAGCAAGAAAAATGTTATATCAAACCTTAAAAGAGACCAGAAAAATATCTGTTTATGACCCAGAGATATATTAGGAACTCGATTAAATGGTGTGTAAAGACAGAATTCCCTTCAATAAATCAAGATCTCAAGTCTACCAGCCTACGGGAGCAAGCCTAAACTCGTGCTACGTGCATTATGAAAAGCCTGGATTAAGAAGTTGACATAAAAATTGGGCTAGAATAGGTAAAAATGCTGAGCCTCAATTAGAATTATATTCAATATTAACTCAAGGGGAAGATGTTATTATCCACAGCACTCAAAGATTCTTAAAGGAAGAAAATATCCAGGAAAGATGAGTTCGTCAATAATTATGAAATATATGAAAAAGCACAATACCAACAATAAAGTCCTCAGAGTTTATAAAATGAAAAACTTGCATCCAAAGCCCTAGAGCAAATCCAACAATCTAAAAGGATATTGAAAATATGTACATGTAATGTTAAAAAGCTATACAAAGTCATTAAGCCAATAAAACAACAATAGAAAATTATGAAAAAAGAAGAGCCAGATTTGAAAAGTATCCAAAAAATCCTTGTTATAAAGTATAGTAATTAAAATTAAAATTGCTACATGGATAAACTACAGGTGAGATACTACGGAAAGGATATTAACTGAAAGAGATTTTAGGAAAATCTCTTTCAGACATAGACAGATAAAATGAAAGAAATGTGGAAAAGCACCACGAAAAATATACATCACCATCCCAGACTTCTCTCTCAGAATCCAAACTTGTAAATTCAACTGCCTATTCAACATTTACACTTGGGTATCTAATGAACATTCTAAACCCCAAAATTCTAAAGTTGAACTCCTTATTCTTCTACCAAGACTGTTCTATTCACCATCTTTCCCGTTTCAGTTGATGCCAATTCTATCCTTCCAGTTACTTGGGCTGATCACCTTGATGTAAGCTTGACTTCTAATTACTTTCACATCTTAAACGTATCATCCACTTATTGACTCTAGTTTCAAAAAATACCCAATATCTAATCACTTCTCACCTTCTCACCATCTTACTAATATCTTCCTGGTCTGAGCCACCATCATCTCTCACCTAAGATAATGGAGTACTGAAAATGTCTCCTGTCTGGGTCTTCTGGCAGTACCATTGCTTCACTATGATGAAAAGCATGATTAACTTATCCTGCATACAGAAACTTGAACCAAACTAATTTAGGTTTAAAATGCAAAAGGGGCAGAGTGGAGAGGGGGTTATGGAGGACTATGAGCCTGGTTACCTATAGGAGTTACAAACTCAGATGCCAGTAGGAGCCAGACTAGCAAGCTACTGGGCAGGGTTTAACACACAAGAAGTGGTGAGGCCTATGGGAAACAAGAAAGTAAAGAAAATCAAATACATTACCCCTGAGCTATATTTCTTCATGGGATATGATTCTTCACTTAGTTCCATTAAAAAATGGTAAGTCAGCTAACCTACTATTTTTGTGCTTCTGTTGCAGTTTTATTATTGCCTCAGATAATGTGGGGTTTTTTGTGGGGGGAGGCATTTAGACATAATTTAATACATGGTTCCCCAAAGAGTTAACACTCCTGCTTCTGTGCTTTATGTTCTGATTGAAAGAGTCACTTAGGTATTCTTAGAATCTGCTCCTTTATTCTAAAGTAAAATCCATAATTGGGCTTGATCAGGCATTTGGGAATCCAAGCCCTCATAGGCTTCAACTGCGATTTTGCTTGTTTGCAACCCAGACCCTTGCAGCAAGAGATTTTTGGAAGTGACACATGGATTTCTCGCCATATGGTGTGCACATGCATTTTCTGCATGCATGGCTAATTCAAGGGCATGAGAAAACATATGCAAACGCTATTGGGCACAGAAATTTAGACACTTCTTTGAAATGTTGACCTTTAAATGTTTAACACCTGTAGTATCCAGGCTACGATAACATCTCACAAAACTACAAATCTTCATTGTAAATATAGATGGAATGGTCATCCTGTGGAAAAAGGGAAGAAATCTCATTCTTTCTACACAAGAAGTAATCTCAACTAGTTGAAATTGGAATAGAAGTGTTTGCCCATTCCAATGTTTTTTTTTCAAAGGAGACAAGATAGTTAACTAAAATCACCATCAGAAATAAAATGTCCATCATCCTAAAACTTTCACAAAATAAACTATAAAAAACAACATATAATATTTCAAGATAGAATCTTGTACAACAAAAAAAAATGAATTCTATCAATTCTCAGTTTTTGGCACTAAGAGTATGATAATCTAAAAGTATACATGAAAGTATACATTATGTGAAGAAAATATTGTATGATATCACTTATATGTAGAATCTAAAAAAATACAACAAACTAGTGAATATAACAAAAAGTAAGCAGATTCACAGATATAGGGAACAAATTAGTGGTTACCAGTGGTGGCGTGGAGGGCAATATAGGAGTCGGGGAGTGGGAGATATAAACTGTTGGGTGTAACATAGCTTCAAGGATGTACTGTACAACACAGGGAATGTAGCCAATACTTTGTAATAACTGTAAATGGAAAGTAACTTTCAAAATTTGTATAAACATTTTTAAAAACTGTTTAATAAAGTAAAATAAAAGTATATGTTATCTGAATACCGCCTAAGGAAAACATTCTGCTGTGGAAATAAAAAAATCTGTGACATTACAGCTACAGTTTTAGCAATCAGAATTTTAATTAAAATTAGCTGAGCCACCTGGAACATATCCTTTTAATTTTCTGAGCCTCTGTTTATTCATCTATAAAATCAGCTCCACAAAACCTACCTCACAGGTTGGCATAAGTATCAAATGAGATAATGTAAATCAGTAGGTTTTGTAAATTGTGAAGTGTTGTCTATCAGCTAGCTTAAAGTGTATCTACATCAACCTGGGACTCAATCTTGATTTTGCCACTTGCTGTAAGACCTTGAATAAATTATTCAGTAATTTTAGTTGTGGTGGTGGCTGGGTGTTTCTACAGCATATTGATCTCCCCCGCAATGTTTTATATTCTGTGCATTAGATGATTGCTTAGAGGCAGCTAGGGAGTATGATGCACAATAGCACCTAGTCGAATTGAACTGACACATTGTTATGGATAATCAGCTGATCCATATGACAATAATAATAACTAAAAATGGCTGACGTTTCCTGAGGACTCATTCTGAACAAAGTATTTACAAGTATATATTATAAGTCGTATGATTCTCACAACATTTTCACTATGAAGTACATAATAATGTTAGCTCTATTTAATATATAAATAAAACTGATGCTCAGGCAGTTTAAATAGCAAGCAGAAGTCACAGAGTAAGTTGAATTAATAGAACTAGGAATGTAAAGATCTCTTCCCGTTCACTGTGAGTTCATAATATTTAATTATTAATATATATTGGCAATTGTCATGGCAAAAAATGATCCATTCTATTTTTTACTATGGCCATAAAAAATGCCCACTTTGGCAATGAAGTGTGTGTGTGTATGTGTGCGTGTAGTAATTAATCTTAGAATCCACTCTTTTGCTAGTGAAACTACTAAAAAAATTTATATAAAATAAAATTTCTCAGTATCAATAATATGACATATGTGTAGTGGACTTCATAATATGGATAAAGACCAGAGAAATAGGGAATGGATTCAGTACTCATGAGGAAAGAAATATCAATTCAGAAGGCCATAGTGAGGGATGGAAAGAACCTGACATGTGAGCTACTACTCTTCTCTCTAGAGTCCTTGGCAGACATCATGTATATTACCTTACCTTGAACCCAAATATGACCTTGGAATCATTCTTTACACAGTTCTGTAGACAGCTACTAGCAAATGTTTGGTGAAAGCTTATTTGTCATCCATAACCTAGACCAGTGATTCTCAACTATAGGCATGCATTAGAGTCACTTGGAGAATTTCTAAAAGAATACCAATACTCTGGTTCTTCAAGGGATTCTGATTAATTTGGTCTGTACCAATATAATTTGGAATCCAGCATCTATATAATTTTTTTAAGTTTCTAGGTGTTCTAACATGCAATCAAGTTAAAAAATTCTGGCTAAGATTGTGGGTAAATATGGTTATTAGCATGTTAAAAGGACAAAAAGATAGATGAAGAATAAATAGACATGGATCTTTCAGAAAAAAGTACAATTAAAAAAATAATTCACTACGAAATTCAAACTATAAATACCTTAAAATTTGAATATAAAGTTTCTATATTTTTAAAATTACAATAAAAGTGTTGAACTGCGGCTAAAATATTTAATATACTTAATGGAGGATATGAAACGGAAACAAAGACAAGTCTTCCTTTTCACCAAACATTGAGTCATCTTCCTAAAGCACTGACAGAGCATTAAGGAAAGGAGAGAACAAAGGTGGGATGAAGTCTGCACACCAGGGAGACACAGAGAGGCCAACTTCTTTTTCAACACATTTCAGAGTAATCTTTTAACTAGAGACATTCTTTTCATTTCATCTCAGAACCATTTCATATAAGTGGTGATTATTTTTCTAAAAAACCTCTAGCTTTAGGTTCTTTAAAATTCTTTTTTAGTATTCACAGTTGTTTTAATAAATGTAAAACACAACAAAATTTTAAACTAACTTCTTAGTTAACATTTTTTCCTGAATTGAAGAATATTAAAAGCAACAGACAGGAGGTATAGTATATATTCACCAATTGTGAGACCAGACTAGCAACACTTAACATTCCATTCTTACTCCTAATCTACTGAAAAAAAAAAATCATTAGACTTGACATTTGTGCCAGGGAAAAATTATAAGAGTATCTTCAGGACACTCAGTGGTCTTTTGCTGACACTGTAGTCAAGTTGCCAGTTTCCACTGACATTTTCCAGCAATTTGGCAGTTAAAGCCTTTGAGTTACAAATCAGCAGGTTTCATCTCAAACATCTGTGGACATTTAAGTTCACCGGAAAATTGGCAAAATTATCCTAAGGGATAAAAGACATTTGAGAGTGATATCAGTCATCCATCATCTCTCACAATCATTCCAGCAGAGCAACAGATTTAGAAAATTGGCGTTGGGCTCGCTCTCTTGTCTCTTCATTCTTGCCAAACCCTTCTTTCCTCTTTCACTCTCGAGTCCGCACAAGGTGTTTTCATGGTTGAAATTGCTCACACAGGCATTTATCATGGCTGATTGATGGTCAACGTAAAGCATAAAAAATGCCTCCCAGTGACCCCTCATCAGACATGTCACACAGCTGCCCTAAACCAAACTGAGTATGTGACAGTAAGACAAGTTATAATGTGTAAATACGAAGAAAGCAAATGGAGAAGGCATAGAGAGCAAATTATACCAAGTGAAGATGAACTGTCCACCATAAGTTACTTAATTTTACTTGCTTTGCCTACCTCTACGTTGACATTTAATCCAACACTAACTGTGCCAATTTGACCACTAACTGTGCAGGGTTTATTTAATCAGTTATGATCACTACTTAAATAAATGGACACTGGATAAGTAATAGTACAAGACTCAGTCTGTAGACTCTTTTATTTTCCCTCTTGAAACAGTATATTAAAGACCAACTGTTCTCAACGTGTAGTCTGGAGACCCTTGTGAGCTCCAGAGACTTTTCAGGGAGTACTCAAGGTCAAAACTATATACATAATGACAGTAAGATATTATTTATCTATCTCATTCTTAATAAAGATACAGTAGATTTTTCCAGAGGCTACATGATATACCCAAAATTATCTTAAAAGGCTATTAAAATAGTTCTCCCATTTCCAATTACATATCTGTATGAGGCTGGATTTTCTCCATAGACTTTAACCAAAACAACAAATTGCAACAGATTGAATGAAGAAGCACATCTGAGAATTCACCTTTTTCCTATTAAGCTGGACACTACTAAAAAGATATGCAAAATGTAAAGCGACAACACTGTTCTTGACAATATTTTTGGTTTTGAAAACAATTTTCATAAAAGTACTAGTTATATAAACAAATGTTGCATTTATCATTGTTTCATTTAAAAGAACTATTGAAAGAATATTTTTAAATGTCTCCATTTTTCTTTTTAATTCAGTAAATATAAATAGATATAACCTACATAAATAAGAGATTCTTGAGGTCCTAAATAGTTTTTAATGCATCCTAAGACAAAAGATTTGAGATTTGCTCTTATAGACTGTTCTTAAATATCATCAATTAATCTTGTTAACATTCTGCATCATCTATTAGTACTCTTTCTTAGAACGATAATTGTGCACCCGGCACCCAGACCTTGATTTTTAATGCTACCATCCAGTTAAAGGAACCAGGATTTGTTGAAGAAATAGTTACTTCTAGAACTTGAGGAGGAGATAAACAAGATGAGCCAAGACCATCCTGCAATGCTGGAAAGTAAAGAAGTGCTAAATCAAATCAAATAGACAGGAAAACAAACATAGAAATGAAGCAGTGGGTGTATATAAAAGGGGTACTGGAACCAACTGAAAGAGTTCCCAGTGGCAAAAACTGGAAAAATTTAAGCAATAAAATAAATTAAGTAGTACTGGATTATAATCCAAGTGTAAAATAAATACCCTATGAGTCCACACTGATGAATAAATACTTGGCTAAATGAATAAATGAGGGAAAATGGATAAATATTCTGTGCAGAAGAATTCAAATAATTTAGGTAGATACTCCTCTCTTAACTGCCCACACTTTGAGTGTAAACTTCCTTTCAAAGAATATGAAAAGGGAAGAAAAAGAGTAACTTTACAATGAATAAACCTGACAAAACACTGCATAAGCAAGGAAACTAAGGAAACAGGAAAGTCTTAGAAAACTGTCACAGCCAAGAGGAGCCTAGGGAGACATGATGACTAAATACAACGTGGCATCCTGAATAAAATCCTGAAACAGAAAAAGGACCTTAGGAAAAGAATAAAGAAATAGAAAAAAGTATGGCTTTATCTAATAATAATATATCCTTATTGGTTCATTAGTTATGACAAATAAACAAATATTTCCAGAAAGCAATTAAAGTACCACATTAATGTAAAGGTTAATAATAACAGAAACCAGATACAGGGTATATAGGAACTATTTGCTCAGTTTTTCTGTAAATCTAAAATTGTTCTAAAATATAAAGCTTTAAAAAATAAGTTAATGGTGAATATATTACATTTTTGGTTGAGCTCCTAGATGACAAACAGAAGTAATAATTATTCTCTACATAAATTAGACTCTACATAAACGTTTCTCAAACCGTTGTCCTAGGTACACCTGCAGAAGAATCTACCCAAAGAGTCCAATAAACCAGGTTCCCAGAACCACGCCTTGCCTGGTCCTACTGAAACAGGAAGCAGAGCCCAGGAATCATCATTTGAACAAGTCTGAACTCCATTGGCTAATGAAACATGCTATATTAGCCACAAAAATTCCTTTTGCACCTTTTATTTACTTCAATAAAAGTAACAAAAATAATCTGACCAAATAATTAAGAAGCAGCAGGTCAAGCAAAACAAGTCTCCTCAAAGAACTTGAATAACTTAACTTTATATATTTTAATTATTTGTAATCAGATTAATCATGATTATTTTCAATAACATGACTCAGAGGTTGCCAAAATATATTTCTCTCTGTACTAACCTAATAGATAACTAACACATTTTATAATTTAGAGCAGCAGAAAGTTATTCATTACTCATATGTCAAATTAGATTATCATCCTAAAATTAGTCATACTTCATCTTATTAAGCATAAGAATACCTAGGGAAACAGAATTAATTTCACCTAATTTTGATTCAATTTGAAATTTATAATGTGAGTAAAGAGCAGCTTCATCAAACTTTTAAGAATCAGGTTAATTTGCCTTCAGCACAGTTGTTTCTTTCTGAAAAAAATTATATTATTAATAAATAGGTAAAGTGTTAAGAGGAACTTAGGTTTCATTATGATGGAATGATCAAGGGAAAGAGGCCATTACTAAAATGGGTGAGGTAGATAATTATCAGAGAGCAGGCTCTTTCCCTTCTACATCCATCACAGTCATTCTTAGAATTTCTAAGAGCATCAGTCCTTCATAGAGTGTCCCTAAAGAAAGGTGATGTGTTTTTGCAAGACAGACATTATGAGAGGATACTGAAACTGTTTTTCTGGTGTAATTTAATTCATATAAATGGGACATAATAAATTATGTTCTGGTTTCCTACACTTCCTTCATTTTTGAGGCTTTTGAAATCATAACAAGAGAAAAAAATTCATAAGATATCCATTGTACTTTAATTGCTTTCTGGAAATATTTGTTTATTTCTCTCTCTATAGGAATAAAAATAAATTCTTAAATACTTGCCAAACTTTGATAAAAGTGTAAAATAATTGTGAGAATATTAAAATGGTTGAAAATCTCATTCATTAGAGTTTCAGTTACAATCCTACAACATTTGAAGTTTTGATATCTGCAACTCTGATAGGTATTAAATACAAGAAAATGTTCAAACGACTATGGCTGCCATAAATTGTGGTGAGAAATATTTCACTAAATGACTTTCATCACCACTATTCATAACGAAAAGGGGCAACACAAGTGGTCTGTGTATTTGATAATTAAAGCTTTAGAACTATTTAGATATTTTAAATATTTAGAACTATTTATTATATTACAAGAGCCAAAAACACCCATGATACATTCAAGAGTTATATTAAAAAATACATAGTAAATATCAATCTAATTCTACCAAATAGATGTTCAAGAAATATAACTTCTTGTGCTATAATTAAATTTTATTTGTATTCTAAGCATCTAAATCATTGAGTGGTGCTAACTTAGTCATTTCAGTGTCTCTTCTCATCTTTTCTCTGAATTAGCTGCTGAATTCTTTAGGAATTATATAGTGACAGGTTATGCAGTATGTAAGTAGAAAGCTGGGCATTTTCCGTCATCATCTATGCATGTAATACCTTGCAATCAGCTAGATATTTGTGTTCCAAGCAGTCTTTTGTCTTTAGTTCATGCACATCACTGTCACAGCCTCCTTGTCTTGAAAACAAGGTATTTGCAGTTTCATTGGCTCTCTGTGCTATGGTCTTACTGCTTTCTGCCACTCAGAAAAATATTTCTGCTGCTCCCTTAGCTCTGTAGGGGCACGTGGATATTCCAGTGGGCTGCTTCAAACCCACTTGCCTAGAAACCCACACAGATGTTTCTGTACCATGCTGACAGAGAAACTATGGAACCCTTTATTTCTTAGGATCTGCCTATAAAAAGAGCACAGGATCATTCCACTCTCAAAGTTCACCAGGTCCACTTGGGAACAGGGGATGTTTCCCCTCTCTGGATTTGGCAATTGAGGGTGGAGAATGGAAAAAAGTATATCTGGCTCTTTTTCAGGAATCCACCAGAAACTAAGAGCTCTTTTTAGCCTTTTTCTTCTCCCTACCACTCCCCAGTATGGATATTCCTTATATACCTAGTGGGAAAAGGCAAAACCTGGCTCTTATTTGTCTTATATCTTTCTAATTTTTTTCTATTATACTTGATGCTTTAATTCAAAAATTAAAAACTTGACTCACATTCTCTGCTTTCTGCTGTAATAAGACAGTCTTGACACTTTGGATGCCTCATTGTCTAGCTGCTGGAATGACAGCAGGTCACAGAACAATTTGAAAAACATCAGAGGAAGGAGAGGAATGCATAAGTTAATATTGCAAATATCATTCTACCAAATGCCTGCATGTATATCATAGGGAATAAGTCTTCTGTGCTTTTATACTTTTGGATCTTACTAAAAACATAACTGATATTCCTGGAAAGGTTAAAAAATTGACAGGAAATATTATCAGAGTAGAAAATTTTCAAAGATTGCATCTATTTCTCGTACAGATTATTCTTCCATTCTGGTCAGCTTTTCAACACAGATACACTCACGCTGGGTAAAGTTGAACTGACTGCCTTCTCAGCACTAAAAAGATATAAACTGATATTAAGACATTAGCTTATGTGCAGTCTATTTATCGGCCAGTATATGAGAGAACAATTTGTAGATGTTCTATGTGTAATAAAAAAACTCTTAAACAGGTGAAGAATCAAGTATCAGGAAATATTTATGTGTACATTTCCATTAATAAGTACTTTAAACTTAAATATCAGTCTTAGAAAGCAACGTTTCTTTCCTAAAAAAGCCAGAGGAGATTGCTTACCTATCTCCAATTTCATTTCCAGTTCTTGACTGACATACACATTCCTTCCAGGAAGAAATACCTGTAAGTAAGTACCTGGTACTTACCAGAAATACCTGGTAATCACCTACCAAAGTAAGTGATTTTAAGTTATTTATGGTCAGGTGCTATAGTTTATATTTTATCCATTCCCACAAAGCGTATCCACTATGAGTGCTCAAGCTATGTATAAAGGGACAAAGAATATAGAGACATGATAAAGAAAAAGAAGAATGAGGATCAGCGTGTTGCTTGAAATTAATTAGCAACTTCTAAAAGAAGTTATTAAGAATACTCTTTAGATGGATATGCTATCCTATACTACTCTAGTTCTAAGATGAGAAGTCTTAAGCTTCATCAAATTTACAAGAATTTTCTAGCTCTAATTCTATTCAGCTTTAAGTTGAGGTCACCTCTCAGTCATATCTGAAAGTGTGAAGATGAGTCAAAATCCTAAAGACAGGTGTGTAGAAATGAAACACTCACAGGAAATATCCAGATAAGTCCCTCTGATGAAAAGGTACCCAGAGAAATGCCAAAACCAAGCAACAGATAAAACTTATATTCCAGAAAATTGTCCTCAAACAAAACTGATTTCCTTCTTGTCAAATTAATATTTTAAAAATATAAGGCACATAAACAAGTCAAAAAGACAACCCTCAGAATGGGAGAAAATATTTGCAAATGAAACAACAGACAAAGGATTAATCTCTAAAATATACAAACAGCTCATGGAGCTCAATATCAAAAAAACAAACAACCCAATTTAAAAATGGGCAGAAGACCTAAATAGACATTTCACCAAGGAAGACATACAGATGGCCAAGAGGCACATGAAAAGATGCTTAATATCACTAATTATTAGAGAAATGCAAATCAGAACTACAATGAGGTATCACCTCATACTGATCAGAATGGCTATTATCAAAATATTTAGAAACAATAAATGCTGGAAAGGGTGTAGTGAAAAGGGAACCCTCCTACACTGTTGGTGGGTATGTAAATTGATACAACCACTATGGAAAACAGTATGGAGTTTCCTTAAAAACTAAAAATAGAACTACCATGTGACCCAGCAATCCCACTCCTGGGCATACACCCTGAGAAAGCCATAATTCAAAAAGAGACATGTACCAAAACGGTCATTGCAGCACTATTTACAATAGCCAGGACATGGAACCAACCTAAATGTCCATCGACAGATGAATGTATAAAGAAGATGTGGCACATATATACAATGGAATATTCCTCAGCCATAAAAAGAAAGGAAATTGAGTTATTTGTAGTGAGGTGGATGGACCTACAGTCTGTCATATAGAGTGAAGTAAGTCAGAAAGAGAAAAACAAATACCGTATTCTAACACATATATATGGAATCTAAAAAAAAGAAAAAATGGTACTGATGAACCTAATTCCAGGGCAGGAATAAAGATGTAGACATAGAGAAGGGACTTGAGGACACAGGGTGGGAGGGGGAAGCTGGGGCGAAGTGAGAGTAGCATCGACATATATACACTACCAAATGTAAAATAGTGGGAAGCAGAAACATAGTACAGGGAGATCAGCTCGGTACTTTGAGATGACCTAGAGGGGTGGGATAGGAAGGATGGGAGGGAGGCTCAGGAGGGAGGGGATATGGGGACATATGTATGCCTATGGCTGATTCACTTTGGTGTACAACAGAAACTAACACAGTATCGTGAAGCAATTATGCTCCAATAAAGATCTATTTAAAAAATAAAAATTAAAAAAAATACAAGGCAATGATTTTTCCATCGAAGTGTTTAACTTCTTACACATGAGCTTTGCATGCCAGAAATCTATTGTTTTATAATATCAAAGTGACTGTCACTGGCGTGAGTATGTGCTTCTGTGTGTGTGTTTGTATCAAGTACATATCAAGTTGCTATGGCTCCAGGAGTTCTCCAAACCTCTCTCCTACTCAACTCTGGCCCACCTGGTTATTCAGTGGTTTGTTTCCTCGCTTGTTTATTTTTTGCTTTTATTCAGTGCCAAAATGTTAAGCAGCTAAGAAAAGGAACATTATGATTCATATAAATCAGTTTAGACACTACAGGGGAAAAAAGGTTTAAGTATCCTGAGTCTTATTTTTCTTTGAGAAAAATTCAGCCCTCCTATTATACATAAAGCAAAAATTAATCACAACCTTTTTTTCTCTCCCCATCAAAGAGGATGACATATTAGGCTAACTGTGCACACTTGAAACATTTTTACTCAAACTCTATAACACTACATTACCCCTTCTAAGCATGAAATGAATTTTCCCCTCATCATTACTCATGAATTAATGATAACACTATGTGCTATGGGTGTTAATTGAATGTTAGGTAGTCTGTACCTGAGAGATTCAACTTGTTCACTTTTCACATCCAACCCTCTCATCTAATTGGTCCACTGAGAAAACAGTTCTCCTAACCCTTATCTTTTTTCCCACTCCCTGTATAATGCCAAAGGACAAAAATCTACGTGACAGCAGCTCTGTAAAAGTGTATAACTTGGCCCTGAAGAGTATAGCCTTTTATTGGTTGTCTCCCTTTGTGCTGGCCTGACACAAATTGCCTTCTGACAAGAGCAGGATCAATTAGGCTGATAAAAGTAAAACTGTGTGAGAACAATGAGACCTACCTCAGCCATAATGCCAGAGCTTTCATTATACAGATCGTGTGACTTCACAAATGAACAAAGACACATATCCCTGTTAAAGTCACTTGATGCTAGTAGTTGGCTATGTTAGGGAAAGGGATTGGGGAATGCACCATATAGTCTCTTTGAGAGTGCAAGTGCTGACCCCACGTTGAGCTGAGCACAATGAAAGCAACAGGAGCAAGGACAGAAGAAAGAATAATAAAGACTCAGAAAGATAGGCAGAACAAAATTTCTGCACACAAGCAGCTCTGGAACTTGAATGAAAATACCAATCTGATTTTAATTTCACAAAAAAAGTGTGTAAAGTTTCTAATGGACCTATTTATGAAATACAAAATCTTGAACTTGATCAAAGATCCATTAGCAACCATTGGTGAGAAAACGCGAAAGTAAGATTCTAGCCTTTATCCATAATTAAGCAAAATGAGAAATCAACTTTTATTTGGAAACCTGCAAATGAAATTTGATCTGTCACTATATCTACATCTTGGTTATTGAGAATGTTTTTATTTGATACTGTTTTTTTCATATTATGCAACTTCAGACATGATTGTGTATAGCTCTAAATGACAGGTCTACCTCATAGAGAACTTTACTATATGGAAAAAAAAATGTCCAAAGTATTATCCAATTTACCGTTTAGAAAACAGATTTGGCTTTTCCACTTAACTTTCTCTGCAGAACTTCTCCTACCATAAATGTCCATTCCCTGGAGTCCTCTGTTTATTTATTTACCAAGGCATTCTGAGTTCCCCTCTTTAGTGTAGGCTGTAGGAACTACTCCTCATGTAAATGTGCAGACTTGTAAATTCAGTTGTCATTGTTTTGCCTTCAGGTTATGTGATTAATAAAAAAAATGCTTGCTAATTAGCTTCCATATTTTATTGATTTTATTACTTTGAGAAAAAAATTAACATAACCGACTTGAAGTGTTTTCTTAAATTTTAGAACTGAAGGTTTTTCTAAAGAAAATAGATTGCAATTGAACAGCTAGTCAACAGTAAAATCCAGAAAAGATATCCAAACATTCCTCATAAGATTTCATGCATTGAATCATTGCTCATTTTAATAAAAATTACAACTTTATTAACTAATCTTAGTGTTAGATCACTAATTTAAAGCAGCTGAATAATATTTTAACACATGATAATTATCTTGGTTAATTCAAGAGGCCTGACCTGGGTGTTAGCCAAGAAAGTCACCCCTAGAAGTGTTTTCAAGCTTTCAATTTTCTGCCTAGGAAGTTTCTGTTAAAAATGGCAATGCTATAAGGACTAACATCCATTTGAATGACCATGTCCTATACTAGTCCCTGAATTCTTACTTCCACAAAGAGGTATAGCACAATTTCAAGAGAAGAGTACTGTGAACGAAGACTGTCACTTGCCATATCAGTAAACAAAGGATGTTGTGGCCATCATGCCATCAGCCACTACGGCCACCCCAGACTCTATATCCTGAGGGGATTCAGGATGGAGAAAAGCAGGATACTGGTCCTAGACAGTTAAGGTGCCTATCAAAGGAATGAGTTCAATGAGCCCAGACTCTCGCATCTTTCCATATGTAGAAAAGCGCTAAACTCATTAGCTTGAGATCTCTGGTTTTTCTTTCGTCAACAGTAATCTTTCAATGCTCTGACTACCTGTTGTTGTATTGTTATTGTTGTTTTGCAAAAACTCCTATATATCCTGGATCCTCCCTTACCTCTTCAGTAAGTCCCTCAGAGCTATCTGAGAGGTTGCCTCCTGGGCTTAAGTCCTCAGTAAGTTCACCAAATAAAACATAATTCTCAACTTGTAGGTTGTTCTTTTTTTTTTTTCAGTCAACATTACTTTGGTTTAAACTCACAAAACAGGCACTAAGGTAGTGCCTATTTGTATATTTTGCGTGTAGTATATTTGGGGGGTGATCTCAGCAAGCACTATGAGGGAGTGGGAAAGTACACAAGGAAGGAGGAAACAATAAACGTGCCTTAATGGGTTTGATCCTGCTCTAGCTGCATCTCAAGGGTCCTCTGAGAGACTGAGGAAATTGTGCCTTAGAATTCTGCAAAAAGAAATATTTCCTGGAGTCTATTAGAGGTTATGATGTCTAAATAGAAATTCAAAGAGTTGCTTGCATTTTCACAGTAGACACTGACTGCTCTCTACTCAAGCCCTACCTTGGTGACTTAGCTAGTCCCCATTTTTCCATCTATTACTCCTGTTCTTCCTGTCTCATTGCCTATTCAAAGTCCCTGAGAGTCCGATTCAACTAGCTGTCATATAGTAAAGGACACTGCTATTCATCCTTAGGTCATTCTGAGCAACAGTAGGTCATTAACCAGTCAACAGAAGATTGGATTTAGGTCTGGTCTACCCTGGGTCCAAGGTGGTGGAGATATGAGATACAGATTATGTCAACCCTTTCATTAGGAATCACAGAGCACCTAGGTATGAAACAGGCATTTTGAGGCTTCCCAGGAGAGGGCTTTTGAATTGGCAAACACCTGGCTTGACTATTCTGACCATCGAGGTTGATAACTTTTCTTCCATTTATAACCCATAATACATGATGTATGCACAGTCCCTCATTCTCTGAACATTTTTATAGCTCCTGCTACAGTGCCTCAAATTCTGTACCCAGAAGCTACTCAATAAATACTGCAGAGTGGACTCATGAACTCTGGAAATTCCTAGAAAAAGACGATAGTGTGCACAGCAGGCAAATATTGGCTGTAAGTTCCTATCCAAGTGAATCCAGTGATTTAGCAAGTCTAAACTAGTGCTGCTGGTTGACATAACCATTCCAGTACAGAATATTATCGATCCAAATTGAAAATCCTACACTTGTCAGCAGCAACCAATCTCTTGCCAGACCATGCACATGTATTTATAAAGTACTAAGGGCAAACAATGAAAATCCTCTAGAGAAAAAAGGACCAAAGAAGAATAAATATCCTAAACCCAAATACGGTTTGAGTTCTTCAACTCACTTCAACACATCACTGTACATAGAACAAAATATCTAGGACTGTAGGCAGGAGTGACTTAGAACCCAATCTGGAAAGAAGAAACTGTTACAAGTAAAATCCTCCTGGGCTACCCAGATTCTTAGTGTTTTTCATTTCAAATCTTGTCAGAGAGCTTTGAGAAGAAAACAGAATTTTTAGTAACTCTCCCAGGGTTACTTGCACTTTTTTAGTATTCTGTATAGCCAAGGGTGCTCCATTGCACAATGCCTCAAATTATTTTGAAGGTTTTTCTTTCTTTCTTTTGTTAAAATTAAATTAAAAAAAATTTTAGTCCTTTTGTAAAACGAACTTGATTAGAGAGAGTATAAGCTCACAATTGCAGGATGTGTTTCTTTTGATTAGATGCGATAATTTGTTGCCTTTGTGGCATTTGTTTTGACTAATCAAGTGAGCAAATATTCCCTGATGTATCATGTACAGGCTGCCAGGCTAGGAGTTATGGAACAGCTAGAGGATGGAGTCCACACTTTCAAGGAACTCACAAGCTAGCGAGGGAATAAGATAAGTATGCAAATAAGATAGAATATAATGTGCCATAGATAGATATGAAATGATACTGATAGGAATAGAGTGGGTGGGTGGATAATTAAAAGATCATGGAAAGATAATATTTAAGACGGTTTCTAAAAACCAGGCAGTATTTTAACAGACAAAGCTGGAGAGAAAGACATTTCAGGGAAAGAGAAAAAGGAGATCAAAAACAAGGCATGATTTCCTAATTGTAATGATTTCTTTTTAGTAAAAGTATGGATAGGTATAGGAAAGTAGACCAGAAAGGAGTAATCATCAAGTACCAGTTGGAGAAGCTGTAGTAAGTTGAAAGGAAGACTCTAAAAGTTCACAGGAAGGGAGTTAAATAATTAGTTCTATATTGGCTCAGTATATGGGAGATCTTTAAGAAACTATTAAAGGTCTTCAGCTGTACCCTAAACCTCCAAAACTCATTTTCTGAATGACCCTAAGTTATATGAAAGAGAAAACCCTGGGCTCTCAAGATAAATCTAAGAACCCAGCCCATGGACATTTCCAAGGACATCTTCAGGCAAATCCCATCCCCTACTCTTAGTCTTCAAGATCTCTTTTTCATTGTGAATACTGGGGAGACAGATAAGTGATGGAAGGAAGGAAGGAAGGGAACAAGAGAGGGAGGGAGGGAGGGAAGAACCTACATTACACATAAGACTTTCAAAGACATTTCACTTATACTGACATTTTAATCTTACAACAACGTTTTAAGGAAAATAAGAGTGTTACACTGAGAGTCATTTAAAAGGGACTGGGCTAGGTGACATGTCTAAATGGCATAATTATCAAATGATGTGATCAAGTCTACACTATAATTTTTTGCCCATTACACCAAACGGCACCTCTGTGATTCTGTAGTGATACATCTACTTATATGCCAGTGATTTTCACGTCCCTTATTTAAGCCTGGACATTTTCTTCAATCACCAAGACTATAAATTTAGCTCCCAGCTGAAGGTCTCTCTGTAGATACCCAGTAGACAGCTCAAGCCCACCAAGTTCACCACACAAGTCACTGCCTTCCCAATAAATGTGACCTTCTTTTGCCTGTTTTACAATGAATCATGTAAAACAGAACCATAAATATTATTCTCAATTTTTCCCTCTCCTTAATCTACCATATCTAATCAGTCACTGAGCCCTCCTTCCTTAATATTTTCCTCATTCCTAATGCCAACAAGTTGGTTCTGATCTGCATTATCTCTTACTCTTAAAAGGTAACAATCAATTATGATAACCACATGTGACCCTCAAACCCTTACTATGTCCTTTGAATACCTAAGCCTTTTTTTAACTCCTTCTTTGTTAGAAAACACAAATGTAGCATATAATTGGTATCCAAATATCAAATCTAACTACTTTGCACCATAGCTTTACATCACATTTGCCACATTACAAAATATTTTATTGATATTGTTTTTTAACACTTTCTTAAGAAAGTGGAAAATGAATAGAAAATTATTTCTTTTCTTATTAAATTTTAGTCAATTAAATTCAATCTCTAGGAAAGAGTGTAGTGTGAAGTCATTTCCTAAATTATTCTGTTCACAAGACATATTTTAGATAAAATGTCTTCACAGGTTGTGTAAAAGCATTTGACTAAAGTGTCATATCTAGAAAGAATGCATATTTATTTTTGAGGTTGCATACTGTTTTGTTGCTGGTACCCATAGAGAATTCTGTCATAATCTGACTCATGATATATGATATTCTTATTTCTCAGAACTACTTGATTGTGTTTTGCACTCTATCATTCATCTACAATGAGCCAGTCAAAATGGAACCACTAAAACATAACCCAGTTTCATCTATAAATAAATATATAAACATATATGTGTGTATATATGTATTATATTTTCTCATAGTTCTTGAAAAGATGAAAACATTTTCAAAGAAAAAGCATGACAAAGGTATTTATTTCACAAAACAACTTAGAGCACTGAAATAAGATTTTTTTAATACATGGGAAAAGATATGATTATGAATTAGGCATAAATACTACCTTGCAGCATAAACGTGCCCTGGTGGGCACATAAGCACACACTACACAAACACACAAATCCTGTTCAGGCCTTTAACCCTTGTAACTGTGTGCCTTATAATCAGGGGCACATTGTGTACCTTAGCTGTGTACCTTAGCAACCAGGCTAATTCATGTACCACAGAAAACCATGGTAGCCACTTTTGGCTGCTCAATGTCCATTTGAACTTAGTTCCTTCATCAAAAGCTTCTTGTTTTACTTTTTAAAAAATTTTTCATCATGTTCTGTTTTGTACTCATTTTTCTCAGAGAATAACCTAAAAAAAATCAGAGGATATGTTGAGATAAATACCTTATTCATGTCCAACCTAAATGGGTATAAAGAATGGAGAAGGAACAAGGAGAAAGGTCTCTGGAATCCCCCATCCCCCAGTCCATGCTCTGCTCCCACACTGTGATCCAGCCACAGTGACCTTTAGACAGTTTCTCATGCACTGAGCTCTGGCCATCCCTGGGGTTTTTCTTCCCACTGTTCTCTGTCTCTGGAGGATTCCTGCCTTCCATTGCCTGGGTAGATCCTTCCCTTCCTTCCAGTCTCAGCATAACATCTCTGTCAGGGAGGACTTTTCTACCATCTGGTGTAAAACAGGACCCCTGTTATTCTCCTTTATAGCATCCTCTTTTTTCATTATAAAATTTTCCAGTTATTCAATATAGATTCATTTTTGGGTTTACAAGTATAATGTCATCTTGTGCAATAGACAGCATGGTCTATAAGGGAGGATCCTCTGTGTTTTTACCACTGTTACACAGCACACAGCACAATGCCTGGCCCAGTACATGGCAGATGCATAATAAATATTTAAGGAAGGAAGAAGGAAGCAAAGAAGAACAGTGATGAAAACTAAAGAAGAGGAAAGCTGGAAAGAAAGCGGATAACTTTTGATGGGAAGGCAAAGATAAGAAAAGAACAAGCAGAAAACAGAGAAAAGCTAGGGACAAAGAACAAAGTATTATAAGCTATACAGGAAAAAAAAATAAAAAGAAAGCATAAAATAAAAACAAAATGATCTCTGATGACAGTCCAGCCAATCCAACATTTTTCCATGAATATCAACTAGAAAACCAGACTGAAACAAGATTATGACTGTCACCAATGAAAAATTGTCATACTGATGTCTCCTTGTAATGCATGCATTGGTTTATGGACCCAAACTCCTTGAGTCAGCACCACAAATCTGGCTAATGTTCTTTATAACAGCATTTGCCCTTTAGGGTTCTGATTTAGCTGACAGATGTGTAAAATCCCTTGTAGTCATTACCTTACTATTGATTACACATCTTTGAGGCTCATAGATGAATATTTTTTCTAGCTAAGGTCAGCATTACTCTAAGCCCTATGCCCTGATACTGAGCTGCCTGTTTTAAAGGGCATGACATAAATTCAAGCTGTGCCTTGGCACTTCCACCTTTTACCCCTGGTGGTTCTGTAGGTGAATATGGAAGATATTGATCTAAAGTTCTCTGCTGGGAAATGAATGTGTGTTGGCGAATTTTGGGTTAAGGCCAAAGCCTGGTGCCATCTCTTCCTTATACATAAGTAAAGCCGAGGCTTGAAGTTGTCAGAGGACACTCCTAAGTGAATGCAGGTAACAATTATGCAGCAATCAATGAAGCCTACCCTAATAGCCTTATCTAAAATTGCAAACTTACCCTTTCTGCCACATTCCCAATCCCCCTCAACATGGTCTACTTTTATTATTGTCCTTATCACCCCCTAACATATTTCATGACTTACGCCATTTATTATTTATTTCCTTCTACTTCCACTAGAACATAAATGAATGAGGTCAGGGATATCATCTATTTTGTGCACTAACATATTCTAGGCACCTAGAACAGTGCCTTCCACATAATAGGCACTTGATTATTATTTTGTTAAATGATGAATCAACGAATGAACAAATGTGTGAAGATCAGTATTCTGTCCTGTGGTGAGTGAGGAGGCAGGTAACAAAGATGTAAACATTTGGATTTTTGTCTTTCGTTGGGAAAATAATCATGTACACGAAATTAGACAATAACTCCTATGATATAACAAACATTAATAAATATAATTACCGTATGTTAATAAATGTCACTAACCCATAAGGAGAGCAGCTTCCTGTAGTAGGAATAATGCTGGATTTGGAAAGCTGGGGTTGAATCCTGCCTCAACCACTCACCAACTATAACTTTAACACTTACTAAATATGACTCAGACAGGTTACTTAAACCCTCTGAGCATCAGATTCTTTATTAACATGAATGAATAATAATGGCTTCCTCATGGGATTCTTGTGAGTGTGAAGTGAGATTACAACTGTGAAAACAACTGGCTAATAATATTTACTCAATACATGTCTACTGAATAAATGGACATTCTCATTTACAAATGAGAGAAGCAGAGTGGTTAGTTTGCTTCCCTAAGGTCATCCAGTTTAAATGTCAGATTAGGAATTCCAAGTCTCTTGGTTTCCAGGCCAGTATTATTGAAAAATCCCTGTCCTTTGACTTTATTCCTATGAGCAATTCTGTTTCTCACACGTAACAAAAATTTATCATTTGTTCTAGAAAAGGATCATCATTTCTCTGAAACACCCTCATTAGGCTCCAAGATGTCTAAGCTCTGTCCCTCTTTAATCGGTTTACTTGTGAAGGAGCAATTTGCTTTACAACCTCTTTGCAGAGTCTGAAGGGTTTATGACCATGTGGTGTCAACAAGGAGCTCTAAGATGCTTTCAGTTCCATTTACTAGCTTCAGGGTCTTCAAATTGTAGAAACCTATTTGTTCTGAAAAGACTGGAGTTGAACATTAAATTTGATCAGCCCTCATGCTTCTTCCTCTTACTGTCGAATGGAACAATCACCTCTCAAGGTCCATTCCACAACCAGAGCAGCATCCCCTAGGAAAATATGATCAGTACCAATATGATGTATTTTGAATAACACATCAACTTAAAACAACACATCCTCTTGTCCTTTCACAAGGCTAATAAAAGGCTGGGTGAACCTGTCTGGGTCAGTCTCATAACCTTTTTTTTTTTTTTTCGGTACTCGGGCCTCTCACTGTTGTGGCCTCTCCCGTTGCGGAGCACAGGCTCCGGACGCGCAGGCTCAGCGGCATGGCTCACGGGCCCAGCCGCTCCGCAGCATGTGGGATCTTCCCGGACCGGGACATGAACCCGTGTCCCCTGCATTGGCAGGCGGACTCTCAACCACTGCACCACCAGGGAAGCCCTCATAACCTTTTTGTAAATGGAAATAAAGATTTCCAAGGAGCCAAGAAACTGATTACCTCAAACCTAGGAGCCTGAAGTTTTGAATCTATAATCATGGAAAGGGCATGCTATTTCCTTACTTTTAAATGTATTAGCTGAGACTGATGTAAACAAGTGGATAAAAGAGTTAAAGGCTCAGAGACCTCAAACCTATTCATCATGTAGCCCTGTTGGCACCACATGAATCTTAAATTATGCAGTTGAGAGGCAGGGGAGGAGATGCACTAAGAAAACTAAGGTAAAATCTCACCCTAACTTGCTCAAGTACAAAAAAGTATGGTTGTTGTGCAGATATTACTGTGTTTGGTAATTTAAGAGCAGGATATGAAATAGAATCAAACCACATTAAGTCTCTCAGATGCTACACTGACTCTTATCTCTGCCATAATCTGTAAATCTGTTTCATTTTCCTCCCTCTGATAAACAGGGCTTTTTTTGTTTTGTTTTATTTTGTTCTTTCTTCTTACTTATTGATAGTTATACGATTTTTAAGATCAAATTCCCAATGTTCACTGACCCAATATTTTGGTATCTCAGTTCCCGTAATCCTAAAAAATGAGAGGAGATTCTCACTGACCTTGCCAATCTTTTCCAACTAAGCCACCTAGGAATGGGAACTCTGGGGGAGGTAGAGTTATATGAGCAGCAGAGTCTGTAGTGGAAGCAGGTTCTGCAGAAATCTGGTACTGAAAATGATAGATTCTCCTCACCAATGAGAATAATACTTGCTAATTCTGGAATTAATATACCTCTCCCCGTCACCACTCCTTATGCATGGTTTCATTTCCTGCCATTTCAGTTACCTGCAGTCAACTGTGGTCCAAAAATATTAATTCATTTTTATAATGAATTAACAATTTATTATAAGACAATTCATAAATTTTAAATTATCTGCAGCTTTGAGTTGGGTGATGAAATCTTGTGCCATCCCACTCTGTCCCCTTCACCCCCACCAGGATCCCCAGCCAGTGACATGGTCAGCTCCTGACATCCAACCATTGACATTGTCATGGCTCAATGATCAAGGGTCACCTAAAGCAGGTGATCCTCCTCTGACTATTGTCAGGGGGTCAATAGTAACCTAATGCTTCAGTCACAATGCCTACATCATTCACCTCACTTCATCTTGTCACATAGGCATTTTATCATCTCACAGCTTCACAAGAAGAAGGGTCAGTACAGAGCACGAAGATATTTCGAGAGAGAGACCATAGTCACTTAACTTTTATTACAGTATATCATTATAATTTTTCTCTTATTATTAGTTATTGTTTTAATCTCTTATTGTATCTAATTTTTAAATTAAACCTTATCATAAATATGTATGTATGGGAAAAACATAGTGTATATATAGGGTTGGGTATTATTCAGGCATCCACTGGGGGTCTTGGAATATATCTGCCACAGCTAAGGAGGGACTATTGTATCTTAATTCAGCTGGAACTACTGTCATTGCTCACCGTTATCACTCACTGAATTGCCTCTGAATTCTCACTCACTGAATTAACTGGTCTCCCTATATCCACATTCTCCTCTTCTGAACACTTTCCAACCAGGTTGATTTTACTATGTCATTCCTCTGCTCAAAACTCTAAAATGGCTCCCTGTTTGTCTTCAGAGGAAGACGAAATCCAAATTCTTTAATGTGCTTATAAATCCTCATCTGACTCACTGTTAAATCCTCATGGCTGTGAATTCTTACGCTCCCTCCAAACCATAGCACCATGGCTTGGACAGGTTAACCACTTACAGTTCCACAAGCACACCAGGTTCTCTGTTGCCTCCAAGACCACATATTCTGTTCTTCTACCTGGCATACTCGAGCCCTTGTTTATACCTGCCTAGATATATTTGTTCCTTAAAATTTAATTTAGATGCAAACTTCTCAGAGATGCCTTCCCTAATCTCCTACACCTAGGATGGGCACCCTGGGTGTACTCCTATTCTAGCACACATTACACTCTATTGTCATGGGCTGTTTACGCTCCCATTCTGGCCACCTCCACCAGCTTGTCAGCACCCAGAAGACAGACCCCACTTGAAATGCATCATATCCTCATTCCACTGCATAGCCTGACACATAGTTGGTCCTCAATAAATACTTTTTGACTGAATGAATGAGAAAGTGACCCCCTATCTTCTTTCTGCATCATGATGATAATACAAAGCAATCCAAAGAGGTCACAAAGCATGGTCTCCATAGTTTTAAAATCTAAAATCTTCAGAAAGTACAACAGCATAACCCATAGCTTTTCCCCCCCAAAAATACTTGAAGTTACTGCAAAATATATTACTTCTCTCCTCTGCTGGTATCAATTCTTAAGCTTGTTCCCAACCACCAGGGTAATTAAAGGGGCTTGGAATTGGCCTGCTGACAGGTATTTATATACACACATTGTCAGAGATACACTTCTGAGTCCTCAAGTCCCCACTATCCTGCTAACAAAAACCAGAAAATTAAAGTTCTCAACTGAAAATGTAACCCTAGCTTTCTAAATAAATGGCCCAGCAATACATGCCCACACAACTCCTTCAAGGTCACTTGCTGAAAAAGCTGACCTTGCTCAGGTTAGGAAAGAAACGTGATACCTCACAGCATTAAAAAAAAATCAGGTTTTCTTCTTTATGTCTGCTAAATGGAGCTGCTAACAGCTTTTTACTATGTTTAGCTTCTACTTATAATTTGGGGACCATCTGGTAGACCCCATGTAGGCCTACAGTTAGTGTCCTCTTATCGTCTGCAGGTCCACAAGTTACCCCTCACCCCAAACATGGCTGACATATTGAAACCTATCTGCAGGATTGGTGGGTTTCATTAAAGCTTGGCAAGAAGACAAAAAGCTGTTTAATTTTTTGGCTGCTCAGAAACACAACCTGATTAAGGTGAGAGGAGGTTTAGTAGTTTATGAAACAATGTTCTAACCAGCTTTTAAATCTATTAGTCTTCTGTCCTGGTTGTGCCCAGGAATCCCAGAAAAGCAACCATTTAGCTCCTGGCTCACATCACCTCATTTCAATCCCTCAGCTAGTTTTTTATGTGTGGTCACAGAGCCCACCAGCAGAAGCAGCTTGTCTGAGTTAAGTATTTGAATGCTATCCATGCTAAAATCCAATTAAGGATTCTATCTGATTTTTAAACTGAAGCTTCCAACCAGTGGATTTATCTATTTTCTTTTCTAAAAAAGTTTTTTAATTAAATATCTTAAAAATAAACTACACTGTCTTCATCAGGTGACATTTTATTAAATCCTGACAAGAACAATTTTTCCTGAAAGGAGCATCTCTCTGCCTCAGTGTTTCCCTCTTCATTTCAGGATCAGTTTTCACTTGTATACAGTATGTTCTGTAAATGATGATGTGGCAACAAACTGGCTTGCTCATGGCACCTAGTGCTCTTAAAAACAGCAAACCCTGGGTTGTTATATTCTCTAAGAAGAGGGCTTTGTCCTGGATGAGTGATCACATTCCAGTCCTGTCTATTTATTAGCTTCAAGATTCCTAAACTAACACCAGACTTCTGCCATAGTATTGAGCAAAATGTTAACGTGTATCAAATCTAAGTGGAAAGCTTCTTACAAAAAAAGAAAATGTATTCATTTTGTTTCAGTGCAGAAGCATATGTTTTCTCCATAATTCATAAAGAGACATGTACCACAATGTTCACTGCTGCACGATTTACAATAGCCAAGACACGGAAGCAACCTAAGTATCAACAGATGGATGGATAAAGAAGATGTGGCACATATATACAATGGAATATTACTCAGCCATAAGAAGAAACGAAATTGAGCTATTTGTAGTGAGGTGGATGGACCTAGAGTCTGGACACAGAGTGAAGTAAGTCAGAAAGAGAAAAACAAGTACCGTATGCTAACGCAAATATATGGAATCTAAAAAAAAAAAAAAAAAGTGGTTCTGAAGAACCTAGGGGCAGGACAGGAATAAAGACTCAGATGTAGAGAATGGACTTGAGGACACGGGGAGGGGGAAAGGTAAGCTGGGACGAAGTGAGAGAGTGGCATTGACACGTATACACTACCAAATGTAAAACAGATAGCTAGTGGGAAGCAGCCACATAGCACAGGGAGAACAGCTCAGTGCTTTGTGACCACTTAGAGGGGTGGAATAGGGAGGGTGGGAGGGAGACGCAAGAGGGAGGAGATATGGGATATATGTATATGTATAGCTGATTCACTTTGTTGTACAGCAGAAACTAACACACCATTGTAAAGCAATTATACTCCAATAAAGATGTTTAATTAAAAAAAAAAGTATGTTTTCTTTTCTCAGATCTTCCATCCAAGCAGTAGTTTTAGGATTAAATAGTTCTGTAGTTTGTGTTTGGATAACATGACCACATTCTCCAGGCATCTTTGTATTGTTCAGATCCATCATTTACAACTATAGCCCTGTCCATAGAATATCACTTACATTAAATTGATAACAATTTCATGAATTTTGGTCTCAGCAAGCATATGCAGCTTCACTACTTACAAGATGCACTCACATTCCAGTTCCGTCCAAAATCAAGTATTTAGTCAACCAAAGTTTAATTTGCCATTGAACCTTTTGGAAAAACCTTCACATTCCCCACCCTCTACAATCTATGTTCTACTTTCATCAATCTATAGGATTTATTCTCTCAAAAATATATCACTAATCTCCGAATGACCATTTTCTAGACCTCTTCATCTAATCTTTGCTGGAAACTCAGTGAATGCAACCTTTATTTTATTTTTGAAACGCTCCACCCTCTAAGCTTCTGAACTCTGAAATAAGTGTGCTTTGTTTTATCTGACTACTCTTTTATCTTCTCACACTTCCTCCTCTTGACCTGCATTGGGTATTGTTCAAGGTTCCTTTCTTAACTCTGGCCCTTTTTTCTCTTCTCTTCTCTCCTTTTTTTTTTTAACTCCACTTTGTCTCTCCTTCAGTGATCACTTTTACGCTGGTAGATATCAGTTTAAGAATTTTCTCAGATTTGTGACTCCCATTCCTAACTGTCTGCTGTTCAGAACCATCTGAGTTGTTCCATGGAAGCATCATATTCAACGTGTTGAAGAATAAACTCATTATCGTGCTCTTTAAGTCTGTTCTCACTCTAGTATTTCCCATATCTCTTTATTATACTATCGTTCTCCCTGTTACTCCAACTTAAAACAAATAGAAGCAATGTTTCTCCCTTCTCCCGCTCTGTTAGAATTCTTGCTGATTCTTTCATTCAACTTCTCATTCTTTAATATTTGTTGTATACCTATCCTGTGCATGCACCATGCTATTCATTACAAATACAGTGGGACCCACAACAGACAGGATCTCTGCTCAACACACAGCATCCGGTTTATTGCTGCTCTCCTTACATAAAGCCTTTTATATTTATCTTATTTTTTCAGTTCCAAATGCCACTAAGCTAACTCTGGGAAATAATTATTTCTTACCTATTATAAAATATACCTATTCAAAGGCCAATGGCTATTCCTCTTTCCTACAGAATAAGCTTAAATAACATTAGCATGGCATCACTCTACTACTACCCTGTGTTCCTTTTCCAAGCTTATATTTTCCTGTCCATGAACACCACGACCCCACAAAAACATTATGTACAATTCTACCATTTTTCCCGTACATGTCTTGCCAATACTCTTTCTCCAGGTATAACTGCCTTTACCCTACCCATTGAACCTTCCCCCAAGCAAAATTTCCTACAGGCCAACATGAAAAGGGCCCAGTAATACCTACATACACAATAGGTTGCACTACAGAAAAGAACCCTGAGTTTAGGAAAATCTTTTATACTGAACAGTATGTTGCCTTTTTGCTTCAGAGACAGACAGTATTTCTATCTTCCAAAGTTGTTTACTATACAAATATCCTTGAAAAGATAGTCTTGAAAAATGTAACCAGTGCCTTTGCTGACAATATGTGCAGAAACACAAGAGACATAGAAAATGGTCTCCCAACAGTGCTAGTTCTGAACATCCTTCCAGACCCAGAAAAAAATAACATATTTCACATAGTTTCATTTGATCTCACCATCTTCCAAACATAAGCCAGTTATACTTGCAAGTAATATCTTTCTCATCTGAATGTTTATGATATTTTCCATACATTGTTCTTTTTAAGTACAACCCTTTTACTGTACAATAATTACTTGTGTTCATATCTTTCTTCCTTACAAGACTGTAGGTTCTTGAGTTCAGGGTCCTCCAAAATACATAGCAGATATATATCATGCTTTTAAAGAAGGAGCAAATTAGAATACCATGTAAACTGGAAAGATTCCTAGAAAGACAATAATTATTGAAACTGACTCAAGAAGAAATAGAAAAATATGAATAGATCTATAAGTAAAGAGACTGAATTAGTCATTTTAAAACTTCTCACAAAGAAAAGTCCAGGCCAAGATGGCTTCATTGGCGAATTCCACCAAACATTTAAAGGAAAAATTAACATAATTTTTGGCAAACCCTTCCATAAGATGAAAGAGGAATACTTCTTAACTCAATCTATGAGTCCAATAGTACCCTGATACCAAAAATGAGACAAAGATAACACATAAAAAGAAAACTAAAGGCCAGTATCCTTTATAAACAAACATAGATGCAAAAATCTTCAATAAAATACTAGCAAAGCAAATCCAACAACATATAAAAAGTATCAAACGTTATGACCAAGTAGGATTTATCCAAGAAATGCAAGGTTGTTTTCCATATAAAAATCACACTGTTTAATACATTATATTATTGGGGAAAAGGACACAAATCATATGGTCATTTCAATAGCTGCAGAAAAAGCATTTCACAAAATCCAGCGTTCTTTTATGAAAAAAACACTCAACAAACTAAGACTAGAATGGAATTTCCTCAAGCTGATAAAAGGCATCCACAAAAAAAGTCTACAGCTAACATCATAATCAATGGTGAAACATTACATGCTTTTGGAGGGATGACAAAGACATCTCCTCTTGACACTTCTATTCAACATTGCACTGGAGAACCTATACAGCAAAATTAGGCAATAAAGAAAAATAAAAAGCATCTGGATTAGAAACAAAGAAGTGAAAATATCTCTATTTGAAGATGACATCATTTGGCATGAAAAAAATTCCAAAGAATGCACCAAAAAAGAAAAACTATTGGAACTCAAAAATGAATTCAAGCAAGGTTTCAGGATACAAGATCAATATGCAGAAAATCAGTTTGTATTTCTATATACTAGTATAAACAACCAAAACTAAAATGTAATTCCATTTGCAATAGTGCCAAAAAGAATAAACCTTAAGGATAAATTTAACAAAATAAGTATAAGATGTTTACACAGAAAACTACAAACCATTGTTCAGAAAATTAAAGATCTAAATAATTGGAAAGACAGCCCACGTTCATGAATTGAAAGAACTACTGTTGTTAAAATGGCAATATTCCGCAAATTAATTTACAGATACAATACAATCTCTATCAAAATCCAAGCTAGCTTTTATGCAGAAACTGACGAGCTGATACTAAAATTCATATAGAAATGTAAGAGACCCAGAATAGCCAAAATAATACTAAAATGAACAAACCTGGAGCACACATATTTTCTGATATCAAAACTTTCTACAAAGACACAGTAAACAAGACTGTGATACTAGCATAAAGACAGACATATAGATCAATGGAATAGAGTTGAGAGTTCTGAATGAAATCCTAACATCTATAGTCAATTGATCTTTGACAAACAGGCCAAGGCAATCCAGTGGGGAAAGAATAGTCTTTTCAATAATTAGTATTGAGATAACTGGATATACACATGCACAACTCTGAATTTAGATCACTATTCACCTTATACAAAAAAATTAACTCAAAGTATAACATAGATTTAAATGTAAGAGCTGACACTATAAAACTTTTCAGAGAAAACACAGGAGTAGATCACTGGGTTAGTCAAAGAGTACATGTATATGACATGTGCTAAAAGAGAAGGTTGAAAAGTTGTATTTCATTAAAATTAAAACTTACATGCATCAAAGGTATCGTCAAGAAAGTGAAGAGACAAATGGGAGAAAATATGTTCAAATCATCTATCTGATAGATACTTTTCCAGAATATATGAAATTCTTACAACTTAATAATAAAAGACAACCCAATTTAAAACTGGGCAAAGTATTTGAATAGACAGTTATCCAAATATATGGCTAATAAGCACAGAAAAGATGCTCAACAACATTAGTTATTAGGGAACTATCAATCAAAACATATTGCATCAGACTCTGCCTACCGCATCAGTCCAGCTCTCTTGTCCCCTGGTTTCTGCTTGGATTCAGCCAAATGGAGGTACAGACAAAAGAATCAAGGATGGGGGAAAGATAGAAGTTGGAATATTTATTCCCCTATCTACCTTCCTGTGGTGTTTTGTGTTAAGAGAAAATGCATTCCTCTATATGGCACAGCTCTTACTGGGTGACCCTCTCCAAGGGTTACAGCTACAGTGATAGATCCTGGTAACCATTCCCTCGACTTGCAGCTTCAAGTTACCTTACTCAGGAGCACTTCAACAGTCCTTCTCGATTTTTCTTAACCTTGCTCACACCTGTATAAAATGATCCCTTCATAAACCTCTCTTAAATTACCCCTGTTGAGTGGGCTTTTTGTTTAGAAGCTGGGACTCATGTAACCATCCCCCATGGAAGTTCCCCATGGAAGTTCTCCACCTCACCAAGTATTTCCTGAGTAACAAGACACAAGTTCTCACTGCTCTATAATCCCATGGACTTCTGTCCTTCCTGTATTTAGAAAAATTGTCTTAGTTAGGAAAAATCATTCTCTCTTTGTTAAGGTTTCTCAAAAGCCCTTCTTCTCTTCTCTGCCTCAAGAACACACACATAATCTCATTGACTTGATTTTGGAAAAACAATTGAGAAAAGAAAATTGTGTAGTTTCCTGCATTATCAAAACTTCCCTGTGAGGTAACAAAGCCCAGAAGTTGATCCATGTGTGAAGAGTAGGGAAAAAAAATAACTTCGACTATTGCTAAAAATTGGCCCTGCCACACTACCATCTATGTCTATGTTTCTCAATCAGGTGCAATTTTGTCTCCTAAGGAACATCTGGCAATGTCTAGAGACATTTTGGTTGTTATACAGGAAAGGTACTACTGTTTCCTAGTGGACAAAGGCCCAGGATGCTGCTAGACATCTTCCATTGCACAGGACAGCCCCTTCTCAACAAAGAATTAGACAACTCAAAATGTTAATAGTGCTGAGGTTGAGAACCCTGACCTATGCTGTCCTATGTGGTTCTATGAGGCTGCAGCTGACTACTATGCATTACCTATTGGTGGAATCAAACCTAAATCCCAGGCTGCCATTAAGAACCCTTTAAAGAATGCTTCTAATTCACCTTGCCAGACAGAATATGTCCGACCTGTGCTGCAGCTGAAAATTTGTCTTTTTGGTTCCTCTACACATCCTTCCATATAGTTCTATCTATTTCCTAATTCTCCTGCCTTAGACCGTTCTGTTTTTGTTTGGTGGACTAGTACCCTCTTGTCCCCATCATCGGATGTCTAAACCAGGTCAATTCTCTATCTCTCTTTCAAAAACTTCTTCCTACACTAAGCTTCCTATTATTCTGCATTTTCCTATCTCTTTCATAGGAACAAGATCTCCCTCCCCAAGATCTTCCAGAATTTTCTGTGATATTTACCATCTTTTGTTTTATATTATGGCCATTTGGAAAATACCTCTTCTCTAAAACTAAACTGTAAGAGTATAAGTTCCTCTTTATGAATACAATTCATTTTTACATAGTAGTGATGATAAAAAAATTAATATTCATTGAACACTAATTCTGGGTCAGTATCATGCTAAGCACTTTTCATGGATTATTATATTAAATATTTTATTTATCTCCAAGATTAACATTCAAATAGTTAACAACTTTTAAAGCATAGCACTGACCAACTAGAACAAATACTAGCCACAAACAATCGGTACCTTGAAACAGAGGTGTCCCGGTGAACATTAGCCCAGCTTATATACCACCTTATTTTTCCTCTATTACCTCACATGCAATTGGAAGTCAATGAAAATTTGTAGAATAAATTAATAAATTACTGCAGATATCATTTAACCTTAGCAGAAAATCACACCTGTCCTCTTCACCTCTGTTTTCCCTGCAATTAAACTAGTGCCAAATATACAGAAGGTGTTTAAAAACATTTATAGGATAAACTAAAAAATACTTTTAGGCATGGCATTTCCTATATGTCAGACACAATATTAGATATGTTGATTGTATTATTTCAATCCAGCCCAATGCCACCAAGAAGGCATTGTTACCACATTGCAGTTGAGGAAACTAAGGCACACAGAGGTTAAACCATCACAGAGTTAATATATTGTTGGAAAGAGATTCAGACCAGTTATGTGTAACTATTGATATGTAGATGTCTGTTGCTAATAAGAAACTCCACCAGGTGGCCAGTGATAGTAAACATTCATCCACAAGTAAAGCAGAGGAGTGGGTGGGGACAGTTGCATTTACATAAAAAGTTATCCAAAAAAAGTAGAAGAAAGTGATCCTAGTTCTTTAACACTGGACTTTTTGTCTTTTTCTTTTCTAAACGGCTTGTGGGTAAAAGGTAATGGTGGTTGTGGTCCCATGCTCTATTTCTAGTGGTAAGAAAAACAGATTCATACACGAACTTGAAGTGGGAGATTTAGTCCACACAGTACAGAAAACTCACAACTTTCAACCAATGGGTGAAAAAAAATGTGACCATAAAAATGTCCCACCCCAAAATCTTCTAGAACTTTCTGTGGTGTTTTTGTGCTGATTAAAAATCACTGCGGACAAACACTGGTCAGCTTCCAGTGCCAGTGATTCCCTAGCACACCACAAGTACACACTGCGACCAGGGGCGTAAATGCCTCCACGACATTATTTCCTTTCAATATCTTATTTGAGAATTTAAGAACCTAAAACTTGGACTTCCCTGGTGGCGCAGTGGTTAAGAATCTGCCCGCCAATGCCGGGGACATGGGTTCGAGCCCTGGTCCGGGAAGATTCTACAGGCCGCAGAACAACTAAGCCTGTGTGCCACAACTACTGAGCCTGCGCCCTAGAGCCCGCGAGGGGGAGCCCCGTGCCACAACTACTGAAAACCACGTGCCTACAACCTGTGCTCCACAACAAGAGAAACCAACACAATGAGAAGCCCACGCACCGCAACAAAAAGTAGCCCCCTCTCGACGCAACTAGAGAAAAGCCCGCACGCAGCAACGAAGACCCAATGCAGCCATAATTAATAAATAAATTTATTTTTTAAAAAAACAGAAAGAACATAAAACTTTACAAAACAAAGTGAGCTCTCACAAGCGCAGAGCAATTGAGTGCACCTGTCATTAGTTATTCTCATTGACTATTGTGTTTAAGACCAAAATAACCCTCTGGTGTTTTTTTTTTTTTCACTTGATCTTTTTATGAGTTTTGTATTGTAGAATGGCTGCATATTACATGAAATTTAATCAAGCAGCTACCTTTGTGTCATTAAATGAAAATCCAAGCATCTGCTTTGTCAGTGACCTTTGACCAACCCCGGCTTACTATAGTCAGCTGTACAGAAAGGTTAAAAAATTTATCGCAGAAGCTAAGAGAGGAAGTTATGGGTTTTCCAGTTACATTCTTTGCTTATACATCAAACCCTGGTTCCTTTCCAACTGCAAATTGGGCAAATCCCCTACCAAATTATTTTTTTAAATGTCTCTTTCCCATAAATCAAAAATCTAGGACAGGGCTTCCCTGGCGGCGCAGTGGTTGAGAGTTCATCTGCCGACGCAGGGAACACGGGTCCGTGTCCCGGTCCGGGAAGATCCCACATGCCGCAGAGCAGCCTGTGCTCCACAACAGGAGAGGCCACAACAGTGAGAGGCCCGCGTACTGCAAAAAAAAAAAAAAAAAATCTAGGACAGCCAGTGGTGCAGCTCCAGTTTGAGTCTGAAAGCCTGAGAACAGGAGAACAATGGTGGAGAACGATGGTGTAAGTTCCAGTCCAAGTGTCGGAGAAAACTATGTCCCAGCTTGAAAACAGTTAAGTAGGGAAAACAAATTCCCCCTTACCCTGGCTTTTGTTCTATTCAGGCCTCCAGTGGATTGGATGAGGCTCACTCACATTGGGGAGGGCAATCTGTTTCACTCAGTCTACTGATTCAAATGTTAATTTCATCCAGAAACACCCTCACAGACACACCCAGAATAATCTTGAACCAAATTTTGGGCACCCCATGTCAGAATAAAATTGACACATAAAAGTAACCATCAATCTCGAACTCCCTAACTATCCCTTCCCCCACCCTTCCCCCTGGTAACCATAAGTTTGTTCTCTAAGTCTGTGAGTCTCTTTCTGTTTTGTAAATAAGTTCATTTATATCATTTCTTTTTAGATTCCACATATAAGTGATATCATACGATATTTCTCTTTCCCTGGACTTACTTAACTCAATATGACAATATCTAGGTCCATCCATGTTGCTGCAAATGGCATTATTTCATTCTTTTTAATGGCTGAGTAATATTCCATTGTATATATGTACCACATCTTCTTTATCCATTCATCTGTCAGTGGATATTTAGGTTGCTGCCACATCTTGGCTATTGTAAACAGTGTTGCAATGAACGTTGTGGTGCATGTATCTTTTCGAATTATGGTTTTCTCCAGATATATGACCAGGAGTTGGTATATATTGTCCAGATATATTGCAGGATCATATGGTAGCTCTATTTTTAGTTTTTTAAGGAACTTCCATACTGTTCTCCATAGTAGCTCCACTAATTTACATTCCCACCAACAGTGTAGGAGAGTTCCCTTCTCTCCACAACCTCTCCAGCATTTATTGTTTATGGATATATATATATATATATATTTTTTTTTTTTTTTTTTTTTTTTGGTCTTCATTGGGTCTTCGTCACTGCATGTGGGCTTTCTCTGGCTGCAGTGAGCGGGGGCTACTCTTCGTTGCAGTGTGCAGGCTTCTCATTGCAGTGGCTTCTCTTGTTGCAGAGCATGAGCTCTAGGCGCGCGGGCTTCAGTAGTTGCAGCACGCATGCTCAATAGTTGCAGCATACGGGCCCTAGAACATGCAGGCTTCAGTAGTTGCAGTGCGTGGGCTCTAGGGCATGTGGGCTTCAGTAGCTGTGGCGTGGGCTCAGTAGTTGTGGCTCGCAGGCTCTAGATAGCAGGCGCAGTAGTTGTGGCACACAGGGTCAGTTGCTCCCCAGCATGTGGGATCTTCCCCGACCAGGGATCGAACCCATGTCCCCTGAATTGGTAGGTGGATTCTTAACCACTGCACCATCAGGGAAGTCTCGTTTATGGATTTTTTGATGACAGCTATTTTGATGGTGTGAGGTGATATCTCATTGTAGGTTTGATTTGCATTTCTCTAATAATTAGTGATGTTGAACTTCTTTTCATGTGCCTCTTGGCCATCTCTGTATGTCTTCTTTGGAGAAATGTCTATTTAGGTCTTCTGCCCATTTTTGGATTAGGAGTTTGGGATTGACCTATTATATTTAAAATGGATAAACAAGGACCTACTGTATAGCACAGGGAACTCTGCTCAATATTATGTAACAACCTAAATGGGAAAAGAATTTGAAAAAGAATAGATACATGTATATGTATCACTGAATCATTTTGCTGTACACCTGAAACTATCACAACATTGTTAATCAACTATACTCCAATATAAAATAAAAAGTTAAAAAAAAGTAACCCTCAAAATTTTATAGTTCCCATCTCTGAAACTCAAGAAAATATAAGCTAAAGATCATTGATCTAGTCATAATTTAGTCTCAGAGCAAAAACAAGAGATTGTGCCTTCCTGGAGAAAGTTGCCCATATCTCTCTAATCTTCATATCCCCAGCACAGAGTACAGTTCCTGGCACATGTAGGCACCTAGTAAATATTGAATTAATGTCTCTGTGCTATGTAAAGTTCAAGAGAAGATTTGTTTTTATTATTTTGTGTTAATAAGGTAAGATTATCTGTATTACCTTTTCTTGCCTCTGTAGCTCTCCAAAAACCAGCGTCTATAGCAAATGGATGAATTTCTATATGAAATTCTATACAGAAGGAACCCAAGATACCAGGAATCTTTCCAATATTTATTTTCCTTGTAGCACCTATAGATATGTTCAGGGCAAAATAAGTTTCACATTGAGCGTGCAACAGATGTCTCCCTAAGCTACACAGGACCTCCTGCATTTCCTGCTTGCCAATTTGTTAGTTAAATAGAAAGTCAATATTATAGAATCATGTGATTCTGTTTCCTTACTCTTCTCCCTTGGCAGGAAAACTGCTCTCTCATTAAAGGTAAATTCAGAGATGAAAAAAGACAACATTTCTACCCAGTTGTTTTCTGAGTTCTTACAAAGAAAATACAAATGTATGCAGAATTGCATCAGGGTACAAGTCCACATCTATTATCTGAAACTGTTTTCCGATCATCTTTAAAGAATAACCATATTCACTGAGTTAAAAAATGAATGCAAAATTGAGCCCTGGGTTTATCTTGGCTCCAAACAACTGAATTTCTTGGCCTGTCAGAGCCAAGTGAGTTATCTGCTCAAAGCCTTCCACCAAAGCTTTCTCAAGCACCGAGGCTAAGGAAGAGACCCCAAGGAATTGAAAAAGATAGAAGCAATGTAAGTGGCCCAAACTGGAAAACTTAAATCTTCCCAATGCAGCCCCCAGGAACTCTAAACCAGCTGTTGATTCTTTTACAGCCCAGCTGGGAAGCCATGTGGTTAGTGTAGCCCATAAAGGGTTGTACTATCAAATGCAGGGATCATATTAGCAAAATATATTTACTTGATATAAAAACCATAAAACTTATTGGCAGAAAATAATGCACCCCCTACATGTTTACATATGTACAGGTAACATGCATACTCACAAACATTCAACTCATAATTCTAAAAATTATCATCATTTGTGGGGTAAGATTTCTTTTAACCACAAAATGGAAGTGATCCTATACCAATGCATGTTAATTCTTCATCTCCAGTTTTCAAAAATAGTCTATTAAAGAAATGTGATTATTTTCCCAGCTTAGTTCTTCTGGTTGAACTCACATGGCTGTCAGTCTTAAAATATCTGACAATTAAACAAAAGGCAGTCCAGGGCTTCGCTGGTGGTGCAGTGGTTGAGAGTCTGCCTGCCGATGCAGGGTACGCGGGTTCGTGCCCCAGTCTGGGAAGATCCCACATGCCGCGGAGCGGCTGGGCCCGTGAGCCATGGCCGCTGAGCCTGCGCGGCCGGAGCCTGTGCTCCGCAACGGGAGAGGCCACAACAGCGAGAGGCCCGCGTACCACAAAAAAAAAAAAAAAAAGTCAGTCCAAAACAAAGAAAATAATAGGGAATCTTAAAGACTTTAAAAAAAAAAGCAACTATTCTGGCTCAACATTACTAACCTGCCCCAAACACTTTTTCGTAGAGTCAGTAAAGTGTTGATCACCAGCCTCTGTCAGTCCCAATGGGAAACTGTAATACTATAATAGTAATGGAGGGGCTATTATCAGTGGGCTAGAGTGTTGTGTCATTTAATAGTTCAGTTAAAAATTATGAAGAAAACAAAAGTCTTGTATATGACCGTCATGAAGAGTAAAATGAACCTAGAGAAAAAATGGAATTCAACTTGATAAAAAAAACATAGACTACTGAGCCTAAAGGAATACCAAGTTGAGAAACCTCAGACCACAGGTGTTTCTTTTTCTTTTGTCTTTTCTCCTGTTTTCTAATTTAGGTGATTTTTTAAAATCCATTCCCCAGATTTTATGCATCTATATACAGATGATCCCCAAATTTAAATCTCAAGCCTAATCCCCTTCTGCGAGCTCTAGACTTATCACTCTGCTTTCCCAGCATCTCCACTTTTATATGTAAGAGGAATCTTAGAGCTAATATGGTCAAAATAGCAGCTTGATTCTTCGACCTTTCCAATACTGCTTCTCCCTAGATTTTCCCATTTCAGTTATGTCACATCCACCAGGATGATTAGGCAAAATCCCAAGAGTCATCTTTGATTCCCCTATTTTACATGAAATACAACAGGAAACCCTAAGAACTCTACCTTGAAACTAGACCTCAAAGCTAGCTAGCATGGCACCATATCTACAACTACCATCCTAGGCTGCTGCAACAGCATTTTTCTCCTAGACTCCTTCAATATCCTTTTAATTAGAAGCCACTTTTCCAGCCTACCTCTCTATGATTCAGTATTCACATAAAAATCATAGCACTATTTTCCACTAGAAAGTAAGTTCTAGTGGAACATGAACTTGTTCACTAGGAGATAATTATACAACTAGCAGGGAACACTTGCTTAGGAACCCGCCTCCATTACTGACCTATAAAAAATAGTCAAGATTCTGAGCTTAATGATGTAGAACACAAGAATTTAGTCCATTGAAAATTACTGTAATATGGAAAACCACAAAGCACCCTTGTTTCCCTTCTTCACCAGTCATCAGTGGCTCCGTCTAGTATCATATTTTCCTTTTCAGCATGTGGCCTAGTCTTCTGCATGGCTCTCCTATGTCATTTTTCCCTGGCCCACTAGCTGCAAATTTTACCTGTGGAAGTCACGCTAAGCTCTTTGTGGGGATCTGAATGTGCCCACAGTGCAGCCAATAGGTCTGGAAGAGTATCTGTGCTCACTAACTTGGACCAGATCTAGGACTGGTGCCCTCTGCTTTCCCCTGAACTCTCCTCTTCCTCTGTGACTGCTCTACTGCAGATTAAACTGTGTAAATAAGGCATAGTTCAATAATAACTATCTCTGATAAAATGGAATCCTAAGTGAAAGTTTTCAAAAGATTCAATAAAAGCGCTTATCAGTTATCTAAGTCTTCTGAAGCACGGGTCTGTCAGGGTCAGTTTGAAGAACACTGAGTGAATATGGAGAGTGTTTCTAATCCATGGTTCTCAAATTTTACTATACTTCAGAATCACCTGGAAGCCTCATTAAGACAAAAATTACTGGACCCCACCCCCAGAGTTTTCAATTCAATAGGTATGGGGTTATCCAAAGTTTTGCATTTCTAAGTTCCCAGGTGATGCTACTGCTGCTGTGATTGTCGGAAATCTCACTTTAAGAATTCCTGATCTAGTCTAAATGCCAGAAAGTGGCTTCAAGTGAAATGAATTATTTTGACTTCACCTGAACTTATTCTTGCCCATCAGAGACTTCCTACAGAGAGTTTAATCTTTGTCATACTTGTAGCCCCTTTGCACCAGAGGAAACTCATGACTAATATAAGCAACGCTGAGCTATGAAAATAGAGAAATTAAAAGAGGAATAACCCTATAAAAAGGGCACCGTGTATCCTTGTCCCCAGAGGCAACATGTCAAATTTACAGGGCAACCTACTTTGTCAGTTTTAGCAGTGGCTCACCCATGGATCTTTATTCAACTGATCTGGGGTGGGCCTGGGTTATCAGTAGTTAGTAAATATCCCCGATGTGTTGAATGCATACTCATGGTTGAGAACCACTATAGTCTGGTATGATCTGATTTCCTGTCTCTTCTAGGTTTCTTCCTCTTTGGTTATTAGTGTATCCAATTAGTTCTATTCATAGCACCTAAACTGCATAGTAAATCTCAATCTAGGGCAGTGGTTCTCAAACAGGGGTGATTTTTTTGCCTGCCAACCCTCCCCTCCAAGGACACCTGGCAATAATGTCTTGAGATATTTTTGATAATCACTACTTGCAAGTGCTACTGGCATCTAGCAGTTGCAGGCCAAGGGTGCTTCTAAACACTCTACAGCGCGTAAGAGAGTTCGCCACAACGAAGTATTACCCAGTACAAAATATCACATGTGCCAAAGTTGAGGAACCATGGTCGAAGCATGGGGTGTGAGGTCACCACGTTTCACCTGGAAGGTTCTGTTTTTAACAATATGTAAAACATTATCAAACTTTTGATTTATGGTGGTGAAAGAGGGAAGAGAACTTGGATTAAGCGAAGTGAAAGTTTGATAACTTAAAGCAAACAAATAAACAATGAAAATATATCACCTTTGTCATGATTCTCCCTAAAGCCAAGACCTGAGCATGAAATATGCATATAATTTTTTAATATTTCACTTGGTTCCAGGTTTGCTGTAATTTTTAGACTTCATTTTGAATTCTATTTGTTGAAACAACTATAGTATTTAATGGGAAGGCATTATTGGTAATAAAACTTTCTCTAGAGAAATTGGAAAAGCTTGACATAGTTGTAAAAGGTCAAAATAGTTTACAATCTATTTGTGGCACACTTTTTGGGATTAAGAATATCATTTAATCATTTGGTTAAGTTGATGTGTAAAGACCTAATATAAAAAAACAGAAGCCTCATCTGGGCTTTACTTTATTGATACTTTATTGGTTCTTCCATCACTGTTTCTCATCAAGCTGTTCCTGCTAATTACTGCTGGCACAAAATCACATGGTTCATTTTCTCTGAAGATTGGATTTTTTTTCCCCAGGTGACTGAAGAGGGAAGGGTATATCCAATCTAATAATACATTTTATTAATTTTCTGCTTGTTTTTTAATTACCATTGACACTGGAAGTATTTTGTTATTCCTATTGTTTTTACATCAATAAAATTAAATTAAACGTGGAAATAAAGTCAAGATATGTAATTTATTTAATCTAAGGGCTGATTTCAGACAACGGGCAAACAATTCACATCATTTTCAATAAATTACGCTATAAAGAAAATGTTTTCTGTGCAAACAAAACAGAATGCAACAAATATGAGAATGCCAATCAGCACATATCCTGAATACATGTGCCCTCTACTGCTTACTTGGAAAGAGAGTCCTGATGTATTGCATAAACAGATATCTCCAAATAGTACACATTTGGGGAACTGAGAGGAGAGATGAAAACAAGAACGAGTACTTGCTTAGTAGCTATTATGCACCCAGAAAAATGAAATATTTTGACATATGAAATCTCATTTGAGAAAAAAATAATATGAACACTGTCAACAAGTCACAAATAGGTAAAGGGAGATCAGTTAGAAACTTCCAACTCTCCCTCAGGGCTGACAGGTGATTGACAAGGCAATATATCTGATCTTTCTAAGATCATTACAGTTTACAAATTCCAAATTCCATCCCATCTTATCTCATAATTACCACATGAGCTAAGCAAGAAAGACATTATTATTACAATTATAGGGATGAGAAGGCTGAAACCCACTGGTACTAAGCAACAGTCTCAGGATCAACCAGTTAATAAGTGGCACAACCTGGAGACAGAAAATATCTTCCTTCTACCACTTGGCAAACACTGCTCTGGCCTGAATTAAGATTGCTATATTATGCTATGTGGAAAGAGTTCTAAAGTGATTATAAACATCTAGCTCGCAATATCCCTTTGGGGACTGGAATCAGAGAGGAAATAGTGATCAAACATATTGCTCATTTAAAGAAATGGGCAGGAAAGAATTATATTTATTTATGCTGGAGCTTGGCTCGACATGGATTTACCTGACATAGGAGCTTCTACCCCACCTCCTATCAAACCTCGTCTATTCCCATTTCCCTATATCATTCCTCTCTTCTTAGGCCCCTGCTGTTTTCCTTTACCCATTCTTCCCATTTGCCCCACTTTTCTTTTCTTGATATTAAGTGGTGAGGATGAGAATATGAATTGATATTATATTTCTATCTGGGGAGGTGGAAATTTACTAGCATATGCCTAGAGTCTTAAAATGATCATGTTCTTAGATGTAGAAATCCAATTCATATAATGTACCCTGAGGGAATGTTTGTAACTGGATATAAAAATTGGACTCCTGTGTCCATTTTCAAAGAAGCCCAAAAGCAGCAGGTGTCAACTACCTAACAAAGGAGGGGGCTGGGCCACTCAAGCAGGTCTGGCAAAAGGGGTGTGAGAGAATTGATTTTGTAACCCTTACGTACAAAATATGTTAGAAAGGCTGAGAGCAGAAAGGGATACTAGCAAAAGAATTTATCTGAAGCAAGTTGTCACTGGGTTGTGGCCTTTTTCCTCCATGCTGCCAGGGAGGGGTGGGACACTTTCCTTCACCACCTGTCACCTGGAGGAGCCTCAAAGCAACCATATAGAGAGCTTGGGTAGGGGGCAAGGGCAGGGCAGAATGTTACCTAACTTATGACTGAAATCCTATTCTAAGGGCAGGGGATGGGGATGAAGAGGGCAGATGGAGTGTGTGTTGGGACACAGTAGAAACCAACCAGCCCCTTTCTCTTGCTCTTAGCCCAGAGCAAACTGCAAGCAAATGTATAATTTATGATTATTACCCTATACTGGACACGTTTATTAATAAGGGGAGTCTCTTATTTGTAATTTTAAATGACTGGGGAGCTTTTTGTTATGTGAGAGTAAGAGAATTATTTATCTATATGGATTGCCCTAGATTTCAACAGATAGTAACTTAAATTTTCTTCATTATCCTCTCCTGCGTTTTCTACGTTTTCCACTTAAATGTTTATTTGTTTTATAAATAGAAGAGAGAAAAAAATTTAAGAAAATGATCTGTGTGTCAATATCAAACTGGAGAAAAGACTTTAGTTGTGTGTTCCACATACTTTTTTTCTAGATTAATTTTAATAGTTGGATTGCTTACATAAATACATAGAAAATACCCTCATCAAATTTGCTAATTATATAATAATGTATAATTCACTACAATCACCATGCTGTATATTAGATTCTCAGAACTTATTCTTATAACTAAAAGCCTATACCTTTTTCTTTAACTTTTTACTTTAAAAGAGGATTCTGTTTTTGTTTTTATTTATTTATTTTTTGGGCCACCACACAGCTTGCGGGATCTCAGTTCCCCAACAAAGGATTGAACCCAGTCCACGGTGGTAAAAGCCTGGAACCCTAACCACTAGGGAACTCCCAGAAAGTTTGTTTCTTTTGACCTACATCTCCACTTCTCTTCCTCCCCAAGCCCAGTTGCTAAGAGTAGATCTTAAGCATTTTAACCACCAAAAAAAAAAAAAAAAAAAGTTAACCATGTAAGGTGATGGATGTGTTATCTTATCTTGTATCTTGGTGGTCATTCCACAAAGCACACATATATATGTAATCATCAGATTGTACACCCTAAATATATACAATTATATTTGTCAATTATTCCTCAGTAAAGCTGGGGGAAATTATCTTTATAAATAAATGAATACATAGAGGAATAAATACATACATACATAGAATTTCCAAGCGTTAACCCCTCCAAAATATTGCTAATTATACATAAACAGAAGGGATTGCAAAGTAATTACCTCAATCGCATCAACTATATGAGGTTATTGTTACTACCCATATTTCACAGGTGAAAAAGCCACATTTCCATAAGCCACATGTGCCGAGTACTATGGCCACTAAATAGTAGGGTCAAAATTCCAAATCCTTTCCACTGGCCTGGAGATTGATTTAAGGAGGATTCACATAGGAGGTGAATAGAACCAGGTGACTTTGAAGATTCTTTCTAAATCTGACATGTGACCACTCTTTTATTACGCTAAATTAAAAAAGAAAAAAAACAAGCAAACTAATTTCTGTAAAGGAAAGAAAGAATATCTGAAAAGGAAATGTTTACCTTACTGTATTTACATAGTTTGCCTAATGCTTGCAAACAGCACTTTAAGTATATTATGTCACTCCTTCTTTCCCCAAAGTATCTACTGAAATATAAGCTGATAGTCTTATGACAGTTTTCTTGTATGCTACTAGCTGTTCTTCTCTTGCTGCCCTTAAAGTTCTCTTTTTACCTTTAACTTTTGCCATTTTAATTATGATGTCTCAATGTGGATCTCTTTGGGTTCATCTTGTTTTGGATTCTGTACTTCTGGACCTGGATGTCTGTTTCCTTCCCCATGTTAGGGAAGTTTTCAACTATTATTTCTTCAAATAAGCTTTCTGCCCATTTTTCTCTTACTTCCCTTTCTGGGACCCATATAATGTAACTATTAGTACACTTGATGTTGTCCCAGAAGCCCCTTAAACTATCTTCATTTTTCTAGGTTTCAGGTTGCTGAGTTAAAGTGAGAACTTAGGGTCAAGAGTGTTGAGGAAGTACAAAATATAGGGAGAGATAGAAGATCAAATTCGAAAGCATGGAAATGAAAATTCAAAGAGGGGGCTGGGTGTAGAATGAGGAGCTGGAAAGAAAAAAGGGGAAAGGACAGAATTCTGGTGACAAAAATTCTAGCATTTATACTGTTAAAGTGGAAAATTGTAAATCTAAAGAAATAGACCTTACTGATGCCTCTGCCATTTTCAGTGGCAGTTTCTCCTGTAATTGTAGAATAATTTAGAAAAATGTTAAGTATCTGACTGCACCTGGTCAATTATCTGATCTTTTGGACCTTGACTCTAACGTAAGCTCACCCTGACTCTTCATTACCACACACTCCCCACACCCACAGTTCTGTCACAGTTCCGTATGACTAAAAAATAAATGTCATAAAATAATCATTCCTATAAGTTGCCTTTCTTTTTCTTTTCATTTTTTGTTATAAGTACTTTATATGAGCTTATATTTAATTTATAATAATCCCATTAGGTAATAGTATCATTAGCTCACTGTAACTTGCATTAGATTATATTGTTCTTTCTTTAAAAATGTTGTTTATTTAGATACTTGTGAAGTATAGTTGATTTGCAATGCTGTGTTACTTTCAGGTGTACAGCTCTTTTTCTTTTCCTTCTTATGTTCCCACTGAGTGTTTTACTTTTAACTTGAGACTCCATCACCTCACATTAAAGTGCTTGGCTTATTATATCCATGTTTGGGTTCTCTGTTGTATTAAAAAGGAAGAATCTCCCAGAAATACAAATGAATCCTTTAGATTCACATTTAGTTGTTATTCCATTTCATAAATCCAAAGGGCAGAAGTATACATCTTACATTAGAAATCACTGAGCTCCCTGAATGAAGGCACTGGCAGAAAATCATTTGAAGCTTTATAGATAGAATGAGCTTTCCATAAGAGAAAAAAGACTCCCAATTCTACCCCACTCAGTGATATTCTGTATCATTGGGATTTGTACTAGTATCCTATTTTCTTAAGCCCAAACACTGACTCTCTGCACCCCCCCAAAAAAATCTTCAAATCTGACTTTGAAAATGTTTTATACATTCTATCATGTAAAGTGTTTAAGATGGTCTTTTCCCCAACTATATCATTTGTCCCTTAATAAAAAATTATCCACTGTTAAACAAGCTTCACTCCTGGTCCCCGTCTCCTGGGAAGGTCTCAGTCCAAAGTGGGCAGGGCAGATTTAAATAGCATGGAGGTATCTCTGTATCATCTTTCCTCATTTCAATATGAAGCACTGACCTGACCTTAACCGACACAGCCAAGTGCTAAAATCAGAGCTATGTTCCACAAACGGGAAAAACACATTTATGGAACATGAGAAATATATTTTGAAGGTGGTATCTTCTACTCACAGTTACACAAGTGATATAAATGAGACAGGAAAATCAACATAAAACAATCATTTATAATAGAAATCCTTTGACATTTCTTCAGCCAAACAAAACAAAGCAAAAACATTAATATTCTTTGTATCTCTAAGTCTGCAAAGTTTTATTTCGAGATTGATCATTTTTAATTAATTTTCTCCCTTTCCATTTAAAATATTTAAAGAAAAAATTCCACTGGAAATGGCTAGAAAATTAGATCTTGATAGAAACCGATCATTATGTTACTTCACAGAAACAATTTTTTCTATTAAAGCATAAAATGAAATATTTAGGAGCATTAAAGTACTGGAAGATGTACACACATTGTTTCTAAGATCACTAAGGATTACGTGGGAATATCAGGAAGAAAGGAAAAGACTAGAAGAATTTAGGAGAGTAATTCTGCTGCTGCTTTCTTCATAGCATTCTTCTATTTAAAAACACACATGACTAAAATCACTCTTTTGGGTCCTGTACAATCTGTTCCCAACTGCACACTCAACATTTTGGTGATAAATGAGAATAGCCTGGCTGCTCTCCTCATTGACTCTAAAATATATCATGCATGAAGTACCCTCCACCTTTTGCGCATGTTTTATTATGACCTAGGATGCTCTCTCTTTGTCTTCAAGCACAGTCTACCAAGCTTACAGGATGCAGTTTCAGCCTTTCCTCCTCCACAAGGACTTTCCTGAATCTCTTAGCCCATAGTGATTGTTGCTTCCTCTGGATATGCTTACTGTTTAAAACTGAGAAATGTAGAAGTTATAAAAATTTTACATTACCCATAATCCCACGACTTAGACGAAGTACGATATATAGTAGATGGTAAGAGTGCTAAGGAGGAAAATAATGCAGGCAAGGAGGAGAGGGAATGTGAGGGTATGGACGTGGGTGTAGGTTGCATTTTCAGGTGGGAAAGTTCTCACTAGGGAGGGGCTTGGGAATGACCCAAACTCCTCTTCTTCCCAAAGAAGAGTATCCAGATAGAGACAACGTGCCAGGCACATTCACAGAATGGCAAAGAAACCAGTGTTACTGGTTTAATAGAGTATTAATAGAGATTAAGAAGTGGGCAGGGAACAAACTGTGTAGGGCCTTATAGACCATTGTAAGGACTTCAACTTTTACTCTGATTAGGAAACCAGTAGAGGAGTGACAGAACCTGACATGCCCTTACTCACATTTTAACTGGACCAAACTGGCTGCTGAAATGGGTAAAGACAAAGGGAGGGGTACCACTTAGGAAGTTATTGCGGTAATCCAAGTGAGAGATGATGGAGGCTCTCACCAGAGTGGTGGCAGTGGAGGTGCTGAGAAGTAGCTGTATCCTGGATATATTTTGAAGAGCTGTTAGTTGATTGAATATCGAATGTAAGAGAAAAAGAGCCATCAAGGCTGATGTTAAAAAAAAAAAAAAAAGGTTTGGACCCAGGAAAATAAAAGAGTGGAGTTGTCATTGACCTAGACAAGTGGACTATGGGAAGAATACTTTATTGGCAGGGAGGAGACCAGGAGATGGCTTGGGACATATGAGTTCCACATGACTTTTTTTTTTTTTTGGCTATGTTGGGTCTTCGTTGCTGCGAGTGGGCCCTCTCTTGTTGCGGCGACTGGGCTTTTCATTGCAGTGGCTTCTCTTGTTGCGGAGCATGGGCTCTAGCGTGTGGGCTCCGTAGTTGTAGCTCACAGGCTCTAGAGCTCAGGCTCTGTAGTTGTGGTGCACGGGATTAGTTGCTCCGCGGCATGTGGGATCTTCCCAGACCAGGGCTCGAACCCACATCCTCTGTATTGGCAAGTGGATTCTTAACCACCATGCCACCAGGGAAACCCCAGATGACTTCTATACATCTAAAAGTCAGTCATTTATCGGCTCGGTGCTTTGTAACCACCTGGAGGGGTGGGATAGGGAGTGTGGGAGGGAGGGAGACGCAAGAGGGAAGAGATATGGGAACATATGTATATGTATAACTGATTCACTTTGTTATAAAGCAGAAACTAACACACCATTATAAAGCAATTATACTCCAATAAAGATGTTAAAAAAAATAAAAATAAAAATCCATCATTGTTGCAAACTTCATTGATAAATGGAATTGAGCTGGTTCTAAAGAATAAGGAGCACTTGGAGAAAAAAAACAAAATGAAAGACAACCTTTCATTTAGAAGGGACATAAGTAAGACAAAGCTTACTCTCTCTTTCTCTTTCTTATGGAAGTAAAGAAATATAGATGAATATGTGTAACCTGTGTAGAAAAAGTATGAGTCCAGATACTTTGGGATGAAGAAATTGGGAATAGGTTTGATTCTATAGTAGTTCTCCTGCTACTGCTCATTGATCTTCCTTTTTCTGTTCCCTGCAGATATAGCTTGCTCCTGGTGTGTTACCTCAAGACCTGTACATGAACCAGTCAGCCATTATTAACCTAGCAGGGTCACGTGGCACAGAGTACAATGACCTATGCCTTAGGAGCCTCTCTGAGATGGGTATGAACCTGGCAGGCATTCCCAGAAGGGAGCAATGAACCTGACAAGCACTTGACCTGAAGCACCACATACTTACCTAAATCCTCATCATCATAGAAATGAGATTTGACATTGTGTGTCCAGGTTTCCAGGGTCACTTCTCTAGCTGTTGCTATAGAAAAAAACTATGTTAACAGCTTGCCAACATTCAGGTAGAGTGAACTGTTGTTATACATTTTCACTATTATTTCCATAATTTCATCCTTGGATTCCTTTAAAACTCTTGGGAGAATGCCAGCCTGTCAAAAACATTTAGAAACATCCAACTCATTAATTTTTTCTATGCTATTGAAAAGGTAGAGCCTCTAATACCAGTTATTTTAATTTCTATCTTCAAATAATTCATTTTATAATATGCCCATTATTATCCTTGCTTTTCCATAAGTTATGAAATTTGCACTGAAACCCAAAAGTATCTGTGGAAAATTTATTTTAAGTTAGTAAAGATTAGCTGAAAACCTAGCTATAGTATCAATCCAGAGGCTCTGAGAAGAAGCATGATCTTTATAGCACCTGGTAAGTCTATCTGTTCTCATGCTCTCTTGTTATATGCTGCATGATTGAGTATCTTAAGATCAGATGTAGGTCCTTGTGATGGGATGTTATGAATGCCTGGCCCAAGGAGACAAAGTAATACAGTGTAGTACAAATGTACCACCTTTAATGTAGTGCATCCAAGCTCCACAGTCATTCCTCATGGGAACAAATTCCTGCTCAGCCCTTTTCTGTGTAACTGGGCAAATTATTGAATCTTGCTGAGTTTCAATCAACATCTTCACCTATTAATTCATCACCTATCAAAAAAGTTTTGTGTAAATATTACAAACGTCATAGAAAAGTTAGAGGGACTGAAGAGATGAATGATGAATGGTCCTTGGCCTGGGGACAAATACCCACCATGCATTTATAAACATTAACTGTTGCTATTATTATTAAAAGGTACTTGAACCTGAGATAACTGTAGCATGTCTGGTTATTAGTTTTCTAGTTTTCAACCAAACTACACTGTGTTATCAACAGTGGGAAAACAAACTTGATTGATCTGATAAGGTACTAAATAAATAATCATATTGATCTGATTTAATTAGCTGTGATTCAAAAACATATTTCAACTATGAGTTATTTATAACTAAATAATAAGGGTTTTTTCTGAATGTGACATGAAAGCTAGAGCTCTGCATTTTGATCTGAGGTTTATTTTTTTTATTAAGTCTTGGCCTCCAAAAACTCATTCTTACCCTACAAATAAATAAATTAGGAACTTTTATTTGGAAAAAGAATATGGCTATCACAGCCAGAAAATAATCCTGAACAGGAAAGAACTATTAACCCTGAAGAAAACTATTTAAATAGAGAACTTTGTTGACAACCTGTAGCAAACACCTACAGCCTAGAGCCAGGTGGTAATTAATTTGTGAAATTCAATCATACAAATGCAATATGTATTTTCTTCCATTAACAGTCTCAGTGCTTCCTGATTCACCTTCAACCTCTTTAGCCATTCCACCTCAAGTTCTTTAATGGCTTCTCTGTGCTCTTCTATACTCAAATATTGTTGTTTTCTAGAGTTTGGTCCTTGATTGTCTTTTATTTTGTTCTACCCAGTCACCCTGGGAGATGCCATAAATATAATAGTTTTCAATATCAATACCATCCTTATATATGTGATTCACTGATTAAGGCCCACATCATTTCTTACCTGTAATATTGCAACATGCTTCTAACTAGTCATGGCTACCATCCTACTCACTGCCAACAGTGCCTCAAGAATGACCTTACTCATATATAAATCTAAGTATGTTACTTCATTGCTTATAATGCTGTCACTGCTAGAAACTGTTTGTGACTTCTTAAAAAACTTGTTTAAGAATTCTCAAACATACACAAAAGTAGAGAAACAAATGTGACGAACCCTCATGTGCCCATTACAACACTACAATTATCAACATTTTGTCACTCTTACTTTATATACCCTTTATTCAGTTTTAAAAAGTTCTTATTGCTGAAATAAACCAATGCCCAAGTACTCCAATATGCACTTTTTAAAAAGAAAATAACATTTCCTCATATGTTTGTTTTTTTAAATGTGATTTTGCAAAATGTACATACATGTGGTTAATAAAGTTTCTCTAGCTGAAACTATCTGATCACTCTTAAAATTATTTAAGTCCTCCCATCTTTTATAAAAATAAAATCCAACATAAATCATAAATGTTCTCAAAATCTGGCCTGTATCTAAATGTATGTCCTGACTGCCTATTATACCTCCTTATTTATTCTATTTATCCCCAACTACTTACTTTGTAGCATATTCTCTTTCACCTGTGCACATTTTCACGAAAGCTTTCTTTGCCTAGAATGTCCCTGGCCTTTCCTTCTTCCCTACTGCATTCTTCACCATCATCTGACAAATTCCTACTAACTCTTCAAAGTATGCCTTTATTATAACATATCACACCATAATATTTAGTGAGATGATATCAGTCAAAAGTCCATAAGAATTAAAACAAATATGAGATACTACTAGACACCTATTTGAATGGCTAAATTCCAAAACACCAAATGTTGGCAAGGATGTGGAGAAACAGGATGAAGAGCATTCACTGCTGGTGGCAATGTAAAATGCCACCAGCAGTGAAATGTTGTAAAATGTTGCAGTCACTGGAAGACAGTTCATCTGTTTCTTACAAAACTAAACATTCTTTCACCATATAATTGAGCAATCATGCTCCTTGTTATTTACCCAAAGGAGTTGAAAACTTACATCCACATAAAAACCTGTGCATGGATAGTTATTTATGCATAATTCCCAAAACTTGGAAGCAACCAAGACATCCTTTAGTAGGTGAATGGATAAACTGTGGTACATCCAGGTAAGGAAACGTTATTTAGCAATAAAAATAAATGAGTTATCAAGTCTTGAAAAGACACAGAGGAACCTTAAATGCATATTACTAAGAGAAAGAAGCCAATCTGAAAAGTCTACATACTGTACGACTCTAACTATATGACATTCTAGAAAAGGCAAAACTATGAAGAGAGTAAAAAGATCAGTGGTTGCCCAGAGTTTGGAGGGAGAGAGGAAAAAACAGGTGGAGCACAGGGGATTTTTACGGCAGTAAAACTATTCTGTTTGATAATATTGATACAATGGTGGATACAAGTCATTATTCATCTATGAAAACCCATAGAATGTACAACACCAAGAATGAATTCTCATGTAAACTATGGACTTTGATGATAGTGATGTGTCATTGTTGGTTCATGGATTGTAACAAAGGTACCACTCTTGTACAGGATGTTGATGGTGAAGGAGGCTATGTATGTGTACATGCAGAGTGTACGAGAACTCTATACTTTCCACTCAATTTTACTGTGAACCTAAAACCACTCTAAAAAATAGTCTATCTATTTTTTTAAGAAGTCCAAAAAAGTCCATAACTTGTAACAACACATAAGATATATTTCATAATATTTCATGAATATTTTATAACATTCACATCAAAATACATGGACTCATTAAAGGATATCACTAGACAATGAACTTACAGAGATCAGAAACCATATCATTCTACTGTCTTTGATTCTCCAGGGCCTACCACATTCCCTGGTGCATGGTTAATGCTCAGTAGATATTAGGCAAATATATAACCCTTGATGAGACAAACTCTTTAACACAAGCAAATTCCTGTGAAAATAGATACGTAAACAGAAACAAACACTATTTGTTTACAATTGATTTACCCTGCTTCTAGATTTTAATTCTGTTATGCTTACATAATCAAATACATGAAACAAGGGTACAATAGGATAGTAAAACTGCAAGAAGGGAGATTGATGGATTTAATTTCCACATGGACACTTCTCGTTTATTACTTTATTCATCAACTTACCCTTGGAAATATGTCGGCCACCATGTAGACACAGTTCAAATGCCTTACAGATATTGTTATGTACCTAAAACTTTACCATTTTCTCATAGAAGTGAGAATGGATGCTGTTTTTGAGAAGAAATTGGCTCTTTGTGAATGTAATTGACTTGTCCAAAGTCATTACTGTCAATGGTAGGCTAACATTAAAACAGTTCTCTTCATTCTCCTTTGGTCTTCTATTTGCTAAGCGAAGCAGCCTCACATTTACAGCTGGCAAAACTGAAACGCACAGTAATTAAGTAATTTACTCCAGGTCAGAGCAGAACAACATGAGAGGCATGTAAACTTCAGGGGACTGACATGAGTTCTTCCCTATAAGCATCAACCATTGTGTAAGTCAATAATCAGACACAAAATCACTTCCATATTAACCACAGCATGGTTTCCAAATGGAACAGCAGCAAGCAATTTCTTCATAAGAGGCATATCTAATACCAATTAGCAACCTCTGTCAAAAGCTTTTAAAAGTTATATTTTTCCACTTTGATTCATCTTTTCCCATGTAAATGAACACCAATAGGAATAAAAATTCCAAAACTAATTCACAGAGGAGCTTCAAGACGGCGGAAGAGTAAGAAGTGGAGATCACCTTCCTCCCCACAAATACATCAGAAATACATCTACATGTGGAACAACTCCTACAGAACACCTACCGAACGCTGGCAGAAGATCTCTGACCTCCCAAAAGGCAAAAAACTCCCCATGTACCTGGGTAGGGCAAAAGAAAAAAGAATAAAGAGAAACACAAGGAAAGGGACAGGACCTGCACCAGTGGGAGGGAGCTGTGAAGGAGGAAAGGTTTCTACACACTAGGAAGCCCCTTCACGGGCGGAGACTGCGGGTGACGGTGAGGGGGAGCTTCGAAGCCGCGGAGGAGAGCACAGCAACAGGGGTGCGGAGGGCAAAGCGGAGAGATTCCCGCACAGAGGATCAGTGCCGACCAGCACTCTCCAGCCCGAGACGCTTGTCTGCTCACCCGCCGGGGCGGGCGGGGCCTGGGAGCTGAGGCTCAGGCTTCGGTCGGATCCCAGGGAGAGGACTGGGGTTGGCTGCGTGAACACAGCCTGAAGGGGGCTAGTGCGCCACAGCTAGCCAGCAGGGAGTCTGGGAAAAGGTCTGGAACTGCCGAAGAGGCAATAGACCATTGTTTCGAGGTGTGCAAGGAGAGGCGATTCAGAGCACCTCCTAAATGAGCTCCAGAGACAGGCGTGAGCCATGGCTATCAGTGCGGATACCAGGCACCGGCATGAGACGCTAAGGCTGCTGCTGCCGCCACCAAGAAGCCTGTGTGCAAGCACAGGTCACTATCCACAACTCCCCTCCCAGGAGCCTGTGCAGCCCGCCACTGCCAGGGTCCCGGGATCCAAGGACAACTTCCCCGGGAGAACGCACAGCATGCTTCAGGCTGGTGCAACCTTGCGCAGGCCTCTGCCACAGCAGGCTAGCCCCGCATCCGTACCCCTCCCTCCCCCCGGGCTGAGTGAGCCAGAGCCCCGGAATCAGCTGCCCCTTTAACCCCGTCCTGTCTGGGTGGGAACAGACGCCCTCAGGAGACCTACACGCAGAGGCGGGTCCAAATCAAAGCTGAACCCCGGGAGCTGTGTGAACAAAGAAGAGAAAGGGAAATCTCTCCCAGCAGCCTCAGGAGCAGCGGATTAAATCTCCACAATCAACTTAATGTGCCCTGCATCTCTGGAATACCTGAATAGACAATGAATCATCCCAAATTGAGGAGGTAGGCTTTGGGAGCAACGATACATATTTTTTTTTTCCCTTTTTCTCTTTTTGTGAGTGTGTATGTGTATGCTTCTGTGTGTTATTATGTCTGTATACTTTTGCTTTTACCATTTGTCCTAGGGATCTGTCTGCCCTTTTATTATTTTTTTTTAAGTATAGATTTTAGTGCTTTTTATCATTGGTGGATTTGTTTTATGGTTTGGTTGCTCTCTTCTTTATTTCTTTTTTTTATTACTATTTAATTTTTTTATTTTTAAAAATTATTTTTTATTTTAATACCTTTCTTATTTTATTTTATTTTTTCTTTCTTTCTTTCTTTTTTTCTCCCTTTTATTCTGAGCCATGTGGATGACAGGGTCATCCAGCTGGGCATCAGGCCTGTGCCTCTGAGGTGGGAGAGCCAAGTTCAGGACACTGGTCCACCAGAGACCTCCCAGCTCCATGTAATAACAAACAGCGAAAATCCCACAAAGATCTCCATCTCAACGCAAAGACCCAGCTCCACTCAACGACCAGCAGGCTACAGTGCTGGACACCCTAGGCCAAACAACAAGTAAGACAGGAACACAGCCCCACCCATTAGCAGAGAGGCTGCCTAAAAACATAATAAGGTCACAGACACCCCAAAATACACCACCGCATGCGGACCTGCCCACCAGAGAGACAAGATCCAGCCTCATCCACCAGAACACAGGCACTAGTCCCCTCCACCAGGAAGCCTACACAACCGACTGAACCAACCTTAGCCACTGGGGGCAGACACCAAAAACAACGGGAACTACGAACCTGCAGGCTGCAAAAAGGAGACCCCAAACACAGTAAGTTAAGCAAACTGAGAAGACAGAGAAACACACAGCAGACCGAGGAGCAAGGTAAAAAACCAACACACCAAACAAATGAAGAGGAAATAGGCAGTCTACTTGAAAAAGAATTCAGAATAATGACAGTAAAGATGAGTCAAACTCTTGGAAATAGAATGGAGAAAACACAAGAAACGTTTAACAAGGACCTAGAAGAACTAAAGAGCAAACAAACAATGGTGAACAAAACAATAAATGAAATTTAAAATTCTCTAGAAGGAATCAATAGCAGAATAACTGAGGCAAAAGAACGGATAAGTGAACTGGAAGATAAAATAGTGCAAATAACTACCACAAAGCAGAATAAAGAAAAAATAATGAAAAGAATTGAGAACAGTCTCAGAGACCTCTGCGATAACATTAAATGCACCAACATTCGAATTATAGGGGTCCCAGAAGAAGAAGAGAGAAAGCAAGGGACTGAGAAAATATTTGAAGAGATTAGAGTTGAAAACTTCCCTAATATGGGAAAGAAAATAGTTAATCAAGTCCAGGAAGTGCAGAGAGTCCGATATAGGATAAATCCAAGGAGAAACATGCCAAGACACATATTAATCAAACTATCAAAAATTAAATAAAATTAAATACAAAGAAAAAATATTAAAAGCAGCAAGGGAAAAACAACAAATAATATACATGGGAATCTCCAGAAGGTTAACAGCTGATATTTCAGCAGAAACTCTGCAAGCCAGAAGGGAGTGGGAGGACATATTTAATGTGATGAACGGGAAAAACCTACAACCAAGATTACTCTACCCAGCAAGGATCTCATTCAGATTCGATGGAGAAATTAATACCTTTACAGACAAGCAAAAGCTAAGAGAATTCAGCACCACCAAACCAGCTTTACAACACATGCTAAAGGAACTTCTCTAAGCAGGACACACAAGAGAAGGAAAAGACCTACAATAACAAACTCAAAACAAGAAAATGGTCATAGGAACATACATATCGATAATTACCTTAAATGTAAATGGATTAAATGCTCCAACCAAAAGACATATTCTGGCTGGAGGGACACAAAAACAAGACCCGTATATATGCTGTCTACAAGAGATGCACTTCAGACCTGGGGAAACATACAAACTGAAAGTGAGGGAATGGAAAAAGATATTCCATGCAAATGGAAATCAAAAGAGAGCTGGAGTAGCAATTCTCATAGCAGACAAAATAGACTTCAAAATAAAGACTATTACAAGAGACAAAGAAGGACACTATATAATGATCAAGAGATCAATCCAAGAAGAAAATATAATGATTGTAAATATTTATGCATCCAACATAGGAGCACCTCAATTCAGAAGGCAAACGCTAACAGCCATAAAAGGGGAATTCGACAGTAACACAATCATAGTAGGGGACTTTAACACCCCACTTTCACCAATGGACAGACCATCCAAAATGAAAATAAATAAGGAAACACAAGCTTTAAGTGATACATTAAACAAGATGGACTTAATTGATATTTATAGGACATTCCATCCAAAAACAAGAGAATACACTTTCTTCTCAAGTACTCATGGAACATTCTCCAGGATAGATCATATCCTAGGTCACAAATCAAGCCTGAGTAAGTTTAAGAAAACTGAAATCATATCAAGTATCTTTTCTAGACCACAACACTATAAGACTAGATTATCGATTACACGAAAAAATCTGGAAAAAATACAAACACATGGAGGGTAAACAATACACTACTTAAGAACCAAGAGATCACTGAAGAAATCAAAGAAGAAATCAAAAAATACCTAGAGACAAATGACAATGAAAACACGATGACCCAAAACCTATGAGATGAAGCAAAAGCAGTTCTAAGGGGGAAGTTTATAGCAATACAATCCTACCTTAAGAAACAAGAATCATCTCAAATAATCAACTAACCTTACACCTAAAGTAATTAGAGAATGAAGAACAAAAATCCCCACAGTTAACAGAAGGAAAGAAATCATAAAGATCAGATAAGAAATAAATGAAAAAGAAATGAAGGAAACAATAGCAAAGATCAATAAAACTAACAGCTGGTTCGTTGAGAAGATAAACAAAATTGATAAACCATTAGCCAGACTCATCAAGAAAAAAAGGGAGACGCCTCAAATCAATAGAATTAGAAATGAAAAAGGAAAAGTAACAACTGACACTACAGAAAGACAAAGGATCGTTAGAGATTACTACAAGCAACTATATGCCAATAAAATGGACAATCTCGAAAAATGGAGAAATTCTAGGAAAGCACAACCTTCTGAGGCTAAGCCAGGAAGAAATAGAAAATATAAACAGACCAATCACAAGCACTGAAATTGAAACTGATTAAAAATCTTCCAACAAACAAAAGCCCAGGACCAGATGGCTTCACAGGCGAATTCTATCAAACATTTAGAGAAGAGCTAACACCTATCCTTCTCAAACTCTTCCAAAATATAGCATAGGGTGGAACACTCCCAAACTCATTCTACGAGGCAACCATCACCCAGATACCAAAACCAGACAAAGGTGTCACAAAGAAAGAAAACTATAGGCCAATATCACTGATGAACATAGATGCAAAAATCCTCAACAAATTACTAGCACACAGAATCCAACAGCACATTATAAGAATCATACACCATGATCAAGTGGGGTTTACCCCAGGAATGCAAGGATTCTTCATGATACGCAAATCAATCAATGTGATACATCATATTCACAAATTGAAGAATAAAAACCATATGATTATCTAAATAGATGCAGAAAAAGCTTTCAACAAATTTCAACACCCATTTATGATAAAAACCCTCCAGAAAGTAGGCATACAGGGAACTTACCTCAACATAATAAGGCCATATATGACAAACCCACAGCCAACATCATCCTCAATGGTAAAAAACTGAAACCATTTCCACTAAGATCAGGAATAAGACAAGGTTGCCTTCTCTCACCACTATTATTCAACATAATTTTGGAAGTTTTAGCCACAGCAATCAGAGAAGAAAAAGAAATAAAAGGAATCCAAATCGGAAAAGAAGAAGTAAAGCTGTCACTGTTTGCAGATGACATGATACTATACATAGAGAAACCTAAAGATGCTACCAGAAAACTACTAGAGCTAATCAATGAATTTGGTAAAGTAGCAGGATACAAAATTAATGCACAGAAATCTCTGGCATTCCTATACACTAATGATGAAAAATCTGAAAGTGAAATCAAGAAAACACTCCCATTTACCACCGCAACAAAAAGAATTAAATACCTAGGAATAGGTCTTCCCTGATGGTGCAGTGGTTGAGAGTCTGCCTGCTGATGCAGGGGACACGGATTCGTGCCCCGGTCTGGGAAGATCCCACATGCTGCGGAGCGGCTAGGCCTGTGAGCCATGGCCGCTGAGCCTGCACATCCGGAACCTGTGCTCCACAATGGGAGAGGCCACAAAAGTGAGAGGCCTGCATACCACAAAAAAAAAAAAAAAAACCTAGGAATAAATCTACCTAAGGAGACAAAAGACCTGTATGAAGAAAACTATAAGACAATGATGAAAGAATTTAAAGATGATACAAACAGATGGAGAGATATACCATGTTCCTGGATTGGAAGAATCAACATTGTGAAAATGACTATACTACCCAAAGCAATCTACAGATTCAATGTAATCCCTACCAAACTACCACTGGCATCTGTCACACAACTAGAAAAAAAAAATTCACAATTTGTATGGAAACACAAAAGACCCCAAATAGCCAAAGCAATCTTGAGAAAGAAAAACAGAGCTGGAGGAATCAGGCTCCCAGACTTCAGACTATACTACAAAGCTACAGTAATCAAGACAGTATGGTATTGGCACAGAAACGGAAATATAGATCAATGGAACAGGATAGGAAGCCCAGAGATAAATGCACGCACATATGGTCACCTTATTTTTGATAAAGGAGGCAAGAATATACGATGGAGAAAAGACAGCCTCTTCAATAAGTGGTGCTAGGAAAAGTAGACAGCTACATGTAACAGAATGAAATTAGAACATTCCTTAACACCATACACAAAAATAAACTCAAAATGGATTAAAGACCTAAATGTAAGGACAGCCACTATCAAACTCTTAGAGGAAAACATAGGCAGAACACTCTATGACATACATCACAGCAAGATCCTTTTGGACCCACCTCCTAAAGAAATGGAAATAAAAACAAAAATAAACAAATGGGACCTAATGAAACTTAAAAGCTTCTGCACAGCAAAGGAAACCATAAACAAGACTAAAAGACAACCCTTAGAATGGGAGAAAATATTTGCAAATGAAGCAACTGACAAAGGATTAATCTCCAAAATATATAAGCAGCTCATTAAGTTCAATATCAAAAAAACAAACAACCCAATCCAAAAATGGGCAGAAGACCTAAATAGACATTTCTCCAAAGGAGATATACAGATTGCCAACAAACACATGAAAGAATGCTCAACATCATTAATCATTAGAGAAATGAAAATCAAAAGTACAATGAGATAACACCTTATACCAGTCAGAATGGCCATCATCAAAAAATCTACAAACAATAAATGCTGGAGACAGTGTGGAGAAAAGGGAACCCTCTTGCACTGTTGGTGGGAATGTAAATTGATACAGCCACTATGGAAAACAGTATGGAGTTTCCTTAAAATACTAAAAATAGAACTACCATACGACCCAGCAATCCCACTACTGGGCATACACCCAGAGAAAACCGTAATTCAAAAAGAGTCATGTTAAAAAAAAAAAAAAAAAAGAGTCATGTACCACAATGTTCATTGCAGCTCTATTTACAATAGCCAGGACATGGAAGCAATATACGTGTCCATCAACAGATGAATGGATAAAGTAGACGTGGCACGTATATACATTGGAATATTACTCAGCTATAAAAAGAAATGAAATTGAGTTATTTGTAGTGAGGTGGATGGACCTAGAGTCTATCATACAGAGTGAAGTAAGTCAGAAAGAGAAAAACAAATATCGTATGTTAACATATATATATGGAATCTGAAAAAAAAAATAGTCATGAAGAACCTAGGGGCAGGATGGGAATAAAGACGCAGACCTACTAGAGAATGGACCTGAGGAAATGGGGAGGGGGAAGGTAAGCTGGGCCAAAGAGAGACAGTGGCATGGACATATATACACCACCAAGTATATAATAGATAGCTAGTGGGAAGCAGCCACATGGCACAGGGAGATCAGCTTGGTGCTTTTGCCCACCTGTAGTGGTGGGATAGGGAGGGAGGGAGGGAGATGCAAGAGGGAAGAGATATGGGGGTATATGTATATGTATAGCTGATTCACTTTGTTATAAAGCAGAAACTAATACACCATTGTAAAGCAATTATACTCCAATAACGATGTTAAAAAAAATAAAAAAACAAAAAACTAATTCACATAGCCAAGAGTCCCTGCACAAGGATAAACAGAATCAAGAAACAACAGGAAATGGAAGATAGATGTTTCCTTCCTCCCAAAATTATACTCAGTATAAACCAATAGGTTGATATCAGTTTTAAAAATTTTAAGTCCAGGACTCAAGTATAGCTTGTTTTAAATCCTGAGAGTCGGGAATCCTGGATAATCCTGGATCAGGATATAAAGAGCCAACCTGTGTAATGCAGAAATGCCATATAGGAATAAACACCCATTACCTGCTACCAAGAACAGAGCCCTAACTAACTTTGGAGAACAGTATATTTCCTTGGACCTTGGATAATTCAAGTCTCAGAATTATTCTGTGCCAGAATTACAATATTCAAGGTTAGTAGTAAACAAGCAGCACTCTCATTCCTACAACTAGTTTTTAGCGTAAGTCTACCCCAACGTCCCTTGCTTCTTTTAGAACTATTGATCCTACTTTCAACTCTTTTCACAATATCTGTGGAATTTCTTTCCATTGTTACAGTTGTATCTTCTGAATGCTTTTTCTACCTTCTACATTTATCTGAAACTCTCTCCTATATGCATTCCTCCTCACAAATTCTTGACCTCGTAAAATTCACTTCAGCTACCTACTCCCAGGATTGCACCAAAGATTATGTCATAATAGATTTCTACTCAACATTTTCTCGAAAACTTCAAACTCTAGACCACTAGTTTTCCTATCCTTCCTCATCCAGCATGGACACTACACTAAGGTAAATCATCTGAGCCATACCACACTGTTTATAGTCTCATTAAATCCATAATCCCCCTTTTTCTTCCATTTTCCTACCTCGTAAAACCCTGCCTCTGGATCAATGCTATAAATAGCCCTCTCTGCTCTCATAATCAAGAGGCCAAACACTAAAGGAGAAAATTATCCAAGAGTGCAGATTTGTGCCACTACAAATTCATAGTCTCCAACCTCAGTAATATGTTTCCCTCCTCTAATATCTTCAGTCATTATCCCACACTACTTCCATTCTCATTAAGCCCCATAGGGAATCCTTGCTCCACACAGTCTAAAGATGATCTTGCATCCTATTAATGCCATCTGGTAAGATCTCTGTTAAGTTCTTGTTACTACTACCTATTATGTCCATAGTCACAGCCATCTTGTCAGCTTTCCTCTAGCCACAAAAAGATATTCCTCCTCCTGTTTAAGGTCAACGTTCTATCTATACCTTGAATTACATACCTCTTGCTTTTTCTTTGATTTTTGCCAAATGAATTTTATCTATGAATTTTTCTCCTCATTGGCTTTTTCCCTTCAGCCTAAAAACATGCCAAAGCCTCCCCCAATCTACAAGGAGTTTCTCTTGATACTGTCTACCTCTCTCCTTCCTAAGGACTCAGACTTCACAGAGGGGTAGACTCTGTGTTCTGACTCTACTTTCTCAGAGACCACTCAACAAAGGAATCCAGATTCTGCCACCATTATTCTACTGAAATTGCTCTTGCCAAAGTCACTAGTGAGTTCACATTACCAAATAAACACTGTCTTTTTGGGTCTTGCAGATGCATTTAACACTATTGATCAATCACATCTTCTTTCTTGAAACTCTCTTCAGTGTTTTCTTTGATACTGTTCTCTGGTGTTTCCCTCTCCCTCTCCCTCTTCCTCTCCCTCTCCCTCTCCTTCTCCCTCTCCCCCCCCCCACACCTTTTCTATAAAACACATGTGTGCTATAAAAAACATTAGACACCCACAAGTTGCTGGCTCCCTTCTTACCTATGGTTCTGTTTCTCACTCTCTCTGTGAGGCTAAAACATTTGTTAGGAAATCAGATTGTACACAGAATAAAACTTTGTGTATCATTAAATAAAATTCATCTTTCAATATCGGGGCTTAGAATATAGGAAAACATAGGCAATCCTTGTGGGATACGGCAGCTGCCTGGTTTGAAACTAATAGCCTAGATTTCTAACAAATATATTATTTCATCTTAGCCTAGCTAGTTTCATGGATGAACCTTAGAACAAGCTGCCAGGATAGGTATCTGCACAAATGACATCAATGTCAAGTTTTGTAAAGTCTGAACCTGTTACCCCACTATCCAAGGAGGCCTCAACTGCTGGATATATTTTAACTCCCACATGGGACATGTGCCCACACAGTGCAGCACCCCTCAGAGTGATTCCCTGCTCCTCTCCTCTCCCTTCTCTGTTTCTGCTGTTGTGTGTTTAAGGAGTACATGGGATAAACAGTTGCTATAAAACACACTAGACACCCACAAGTTGTTGGCTCTGTTTTTACTACATGGTTCTGTTTCTATCTGGCCCTTTAGTCAAATAGCTGACCCACACCCTTCCTTTTATAAGCTAGTCTAAAAAGAAAATTCTGAATGCTGAAAACAAAATGTAATGGCAAGCAGAGGAATTGATGGAAGCGGGTGTCAGGCACATCTATTCCCACACAAATTCCCAGTACTCCAGAATCAATTAATTTAACAAGTGACTTTTAATATGCAAACACTCTCCAGAGTTGTAAAATAGACTGGTTATTTTTCATAGCACTTACAAGTTGGAAATATTTATTTATTTAGTCACTTACTTACTTATTTATTTTTTATTAACTTGTTCCTGCCTCTCCTCACTAAAACTCAGGTTTCAGGAGTTCAGAAACTTCATTTGTCTTTTTCACAGCTGGATCCACAATACAAATATTCAATAGATACTTTTGAATTACTGAATGAATTCTTAACCTTTGTAGAGTATTTTAAGGAATGACTCTTACCCTCTTGTATAAAAGCCTTGGTATTAATAAAAAGGGATGGACGGTAAGAGTTGATTTTAAAAATTAGAGCATGGAAAGAAGGAAGACCTTTGGATTATGCAGTTGCTATATTGTTCATAGTGGTGGTGATCATAGTAGGTAGGGGTGCTGGTAGGTTCTCCACTAGACGCTATGAATCTAGTGTGCAGAGTTAGTCATCTAAGAACTTGAGCTAAAATAAAGGTGTATGGCCTGAATAAAGTGGAAAGCTTTTCAAACAGCTTTTTACTGACAAAGAACAGCATATAGCTATTGGTGTGTACATGCATGAATGTGTGTGCACAAGTGTGTGTGCACACGTGTGTGCCACATACTTTGTCTACTTTGAAATATTTCCTAATATTGGTGAATGTGCAACTGAAAACATCTTGGTTCTATCGTACTAGACTGTTAGTAGTTTAAAGAGCAAACAAACATATTAAAAAATAACATAGAATGATAATGAAAGTGAAAACTCTGGAACTGTGCTCACATCTTGGTCCAGGAAACTCAGTATATTTCCAGCCCCTGCACTTGGAAGTCCAAGAAACAAGAAGTGGAATTCACTAAGAAGGTCTGGGTCTGAAAGTTTTAAATTGCCTGAAAATAACCTTTATTTGGGAAGAATCTCAATTCAAAAGGGAATAGAGGCTTAGTGTAAAATTTTGCACCTGGAGTTAGTGGTAAAGCCAAACTTTGCAGGGTTTAAATCATGTGGTGATGCTGTAGCCAAGCAAATATGGGTCCAAGAAATTAAATGACAATACTGTGTTGGATCCAGAAAGTGATAACTAATGTAACAGCTGTTTCTTCTTCACGACTCTTAATATGAAGATAGAATGTTTGCACTTTCTCATTTTAAATATTGATTGTTTGCTTATTAGTCAGGCATACCAGAGTCATCTGCTGTTAGATGTACTTTGCACTGTTGTAAATATATCTACTTCAATAAATTATATGACTTTTCATTAACTCTCCCAGGTACCACACAATGAGACCGTTTGAGTGGCTTGCCAGCTTCTCCCACTTTTTGCCCATTAAATATATGACGTTACAACAAGAAGCAAACAGCACCAGCCCCCGTAATGTCCTTCTGTTTTGGACATTCAGAATGACTGTACCATGTGTGTAAGTTCTCTTTCCACCCTGGCCTAATCAGAAAAGACATTTCTCAGGGACATTTCCAGTTACGCAAATTAACAGATGCATTGTTTAACCTAAGATGAATAAAATGCTTTAAGATTATTAGTTACAAAATAAAATAATTATTTTCCTCTGTAATTTACTGATATTAAAAACACAAGAATAAAAAGAAAAATCTGGAAAATTCTTTAAATTTTAGAAAAAAATTTAGAAGTTTAGCTAAATCATCTGTAACTGTACACCATATCACTATAATTTAAGTATTCTGTGGTTGTCACTACCGGTTATTCAGTGCTGCTTCTCCTTCCTCCTTCTGAAAGTAGAATCCATATTCCTGGCCACAGTAAGCAAATGGCTCACCCTTGGTAAAACCTTGGTAAACTGAGTGCCTTGGCCCTAATGATTGGATAAGAATTGTCATGTGATCTAAGGCAGGCCACTTAGAGTTTTCCTTAGGGTTTGTCTGGCTGAAACTTTCATGGAAAACATTCTTTTTGGTCAGAGGTAGTAAAGACATATCCCCAGAGATACTAGGCAATCTTTTTCCTCACCACATGGAGAATCCTAAAAAAGCCTTAGCTTAGAGACCAGCAAAGATAAGGGACTGACAGTAAGTGCTAATGTCATCAAGGTCTTTGTTTCTCACCCTTGACCAAGCAGGTATATGGCCATGTAGCTACCCCATTTGCCATCTGATAATTCCTCCTATTTGTTTTAGATGGTTTGAATTGGGCTTCAATCACTTTCCACAAAAGAAGTTCTAAAATATCTTCTCTTAAATAATATCGCCAAGGATGCATTACATCAAAGTTATTTTTCTTCTTAAAAAGAGGCATTCAGGCTGTAAAACATAGTTGAGACAAGGACTTTGGAGAGAGACAGACATGAATTCAAACTACAGTTCTTCCATTTACAAGCTGTGTGACAAGTTACTTAAGTCCCATTTGCCCCCGCTTTCTCCTCCATAAAATGAAGATAATAATAACACTGACCTCAACATTTCTGTGAGGTTTAAATGATACATGTGCTTATAGTCCACAAAAGCTAAATTAATGTTTCCTATTCTATAGATGAGGATCCTGGGACTCAGAGAGGTTCAGTAACTTACTTAATATGACAAAAAATTAAATGGCAGGGTCAGAATTATGAGCCAGCCCTATTTGTCTTCCAAATTCCTATTCTTTCAAGTACACTAGGCTGCCATAGCAACTTAGGAAGAGAGGAGATAAGCGGATTTCTAACCAAGATAACATGCTTAATTCACTCCTTTGGAATTAAGCCACATCTGGTACATATCGCTTATGAATTAAGGAACTTGTACTGAAAAGAACCTTCCATTTGGGTAAATGCTATAAGTAAGATGAGTATTATCCATAACAAAATAAAGTTTGAACCAGAACCTTAATAAAGTCAAGGACAAACAAATACATACAACTATCCTGGTGTCTCCATGCTTAACTATTGGTATAAACAAAATGATTCTTTGCACATCTGGCACTGAAATGTGCACTATGCCTCTTCTCTACTTTCCCATATAGATGTGATAACTTACACATTATTGCATTGAAGCCTTCAAGAGAAGAATCCCCAGCATGACTCTGAATGCAGAAGTGTGGCTGCAGCAGGAGCTCAACCCCAATCTCATCCCCTCATCCTGTATATTTTTGTGTGTGAATTTCACACATAAGATGTCAAATAGTTTCCAAAATTCACTTATAAAATTAAAAGTCTATTTGAATTGTTATACTCAACTACACTTACTCTCTTAGCCCTCTCCTTGTCTTTTTCATTGCCTTCTGCTCTCCTTATCACAAGCCTGTAGATGTTGCTCTATTTCATAGAACTCAGAAACTAGCTGAAGAGACAGTCTCATCAGTGGCTCAATAAATGCATCAGGAAGACAATGAAACAGAACTATCTGAATCAGAATTGTCAGCTGATAAACCAAACATAGCTGTTAATCATGCCTTAACCACAAATTTACAGATTACTAAGTGGTCAAACTGCCACCATGTGCCTTAATCGATACCAGAATGTGAAAAGTCATTATTAGAAGTTATTAATTTATGAAATAGTATAATAAAGATGGTTTTCAGTATCTGGATTCTATATGAATCCTAGGATTCCAGTTGATGGGTCTGGCTTTTATTATAGAAAAAATGGTTTTAGGGTATATAGTATGGAAATCACTTGACTGGCGTTACAAGGGAGTGTTTTCCAGGTGAGGATCTCTTTTGATAAAATAGTGTCCAGTCCTTCAGTAGAAAAGCTCTGGGCCCAACTCTCTAAATGGGGAAAGGTAGTTGCAAATGTTGCCCAATCCAACACCCTGGAGTGGCCCATTCCTTCTGAGGTTTCACTTTGATTAGTATTGCCTTTATCACTGTTGGCTCCCAGCAAGGTGATGCTCCACTTTAAAAAAAAATCTAGCCTTTCATTAGCTCCCATAATCCCAGGAAGACAGGCTTGAATTGTCAAGGTGAATATTATGTAACATTAAGACACAAAATACACTGGAAAAGTACAAAAAGCATTTGTAAGAGAATATGAAGTGGGACTTTTTCCTTGTTTCTCACAAATTTAACCAAAGCTTCAAAATTGAAGGCAATAAAAGATGCTTCCATTTTCTGAGAGAAGACTCTAGAAAGCTGCCAGATACTCACTCCCCATCTCTTCAATTGCTATGAGGCAGCAGAACTAGTCCTTCCACCCTCACTTCCATCCAGGGGATTCTTTTAAAAGAAGTGCTATGCCTTTCTCCCTCAGCGTGCTATGGACTTGTTGCTTCTCACACCCATACACACACCAGGTAAAAGGAGAGCCTCTAAGAAAAAAAAACACTACAGATTTTGGACTTGCCAATAAGAACAGACTGGTGATTCAATCCCCCTGGTGGACATTTGCTCAACTGCCTTCTCCAGAGCAGGGTAGGAGAAATTTTCATGTTTCCTCCAGGGTCTGGGGTTGTATTTGAAGTGAGGGACCAGATTACATTTCTTGCATGAGTAATTCTGAATGCTGGAGAATACCTGGGTCACCCCATGATCCAGAGCAGGGAGAAAGGGGAGCGGTAGGACAAGTCTCCTTGTATGGTAAAGATGCACAAGTGTCCTGATGACGAAGTGGAGGCCACAAAAAGTAACAAATTTGAGACATTTTGAAGGTATCCCACCCAAGAAGGAAATCTGCCAAGTCAAGGTAGCCAGGAGTGGGAGACTGGGTGGGGACAAAAGAATAGATATATGTGTATGTATCACTGAATCACTTTGCTGTACACCTGAAACTATCACAGCATTGTTAATCAAACTATACTTCAATTAAAGAAAAGAAAACAGAACAAAAAACAAAAACAAACAGAAAATAAAGAGCACGTCACCCACGTTGGACGACTGCAGAGGGGTGGTCCGTGCAGGGGCTCTGAAGAATGCACATCTGGGTCCACAGGAGACCCAGAGATTTAACATCAGCCTCATAGAGGACATGGTGTGAAGAGAAAACTCTCAGAGCAGCTTAGGGAATGACTGCTGTGCTTTTCCACTAATTCCTCCGCCCAGTGCTAAAACCCTGAAGAATCCAGAACACATAAAAACAAAGAGTAAAAGAACCGACCACACCCCCTTCCCCATAGAAGTTTCCCAATTCCTGGGTCAGGCTTAATGGGGGTAAGGGAAGATGTTTTTAAGTTGGAATTGGAATTGAAGCTTTAATTAAGATTGTAATAGACTTTTATTACTTTGAAAGTGTCCATAATGATCAAAATGAGACTGTCCTTAGAGCTGAATGTGGCTGAAAGCTTTGACATCTGCTTGAATCCCAAGTTTCCAAGGGAAGGGGATGGGAAATTTAAAAAACAGAATTTTAAAGTCGAGATACTAAAGAAAAATAAATTCACTCACTGCTTATATCCCATAGAATTCATCTTTATTAGTTAACTGATTATGCATATAAATAGGCAAACTTGTCTGTCCCTCTGGTCTTTCTTGACATTTTGTATGAACAAAAAATACAGCCTATTTAGAATACTCTTAAGTATCCTACAGTATAGCTAGCTTTGGAAACAAACTCATCAGACAAATTAATACCATTGACCTAGACCCAGAAAAACCTTCAATTCAAGCTCCTTGTCTTAATGATAAAAGTTAAAATTTACTAATGAATCATATAAGGATCTTCACTAACTAATCTCAATTTGCTCTGCTTTCTGATCTCCCCTCACTCACCTTGGACGCTGACCCTTTAAGTAGAAGGTTAAAAGAACTCTTTATTTCCTTTGACCTTCACAACACAGTGCTCTTTCTCATCTTCATATCATTGTGATCACTGTTTTCTCTGCTTCAAAGTCCCTCTCTGTTCTACCTATCCAATACCTGGTGACCCAGGACAAATGTCCCCTCCATTGCAAGTCTTAATCTCCTGAGCAGAATCAATTGTACTCTAGCCTTTCTCCCACTGCACCTTCTTCAGACTGCTAGTAAGTATAGCAGTTAACCCACTGGAATTCTGCTAGTTACTTTAACGAATGTCTCCTCAGCCAGACCGTGAAGAGAGAGACTTGTCTCATTAAGCTGTTTATCCCTGACTTACTAAGCACAATTTCTGCACACACAGAAGATACACATTACACACTTATTAAATGCAGGAATGAATAAATGGCCACAGACAAAAAATTACTAGATTCACAAATCCCATGTATTTCTTTAAGCTAAAGATGCCTAGTGCTACCAGAGACATTATCAGGACACCAGTGTAAAAAAACAAAAAAAACATACTTGCAACCAGCCTACAGAACAACATCATCCTGTCTGACTCTTTCATATTACAAACAAGAAAAATGAGGTCCATAGAAGCCTGGGATTAGGCCAAAGCCACTCAATAACTCAGTACTGAAACCCAGTTTTCCTGATCACTAACTGTAAACAAGATTTTAGACTTCTCTACAGCTTCTCTCTGGAATGTAAGTATATGAGAAAAGAAATTTTTGTTGATATTGTTTATGGATGTACCCTCAGTATCTCAACGGTATCTGACATATAGGCATTTAGTGAATATTTATCTCATACATAAACAAATGAATGCAAAAGTTGTATCTAGCAGACCTCCAAGCTAAGAATCCAAGTTTAAACAAGCCAAAAACTGAATCACCTTTTCATCCATAAAAACAGTCACTGGAGTTTCTAAATGGGAATAAAGCAGAGGTAACCTGGAATTCCAACTGCAAGGTGTTAGAAAGCCTTAAGTGTAATTTAAAATGAACCTCTTCCTTTTCTTTTCAGAGAGTGTTTTTTTTCTTATTTTGGGGGGGTATGTGTGTCGTGTATGTTTGTGTGTGTGTGTGTTTAATTTTGCTGTCAAAGAACAAAGAACTTGAGATCAATTAACCCTAAGAAATTTGTACCTCAAGGAACTAGAAAAAGCAGAGCTTATATTTAAGTGGCAATGCTAGTAACGCATCACTTTGGAGGTGTTTTTCATAAATATCACTTGTAAGTATAGGAATGACTGACTGAAAAAAAAAGTACAAGTTTACAAACTTCCAATCTTCAGTACAGAATGAATATTAGCACCTAAACACAAAATACCTGTAGGCCTCTAGAGTGGGTTCTTGTGACAGCATCAGTTCTGGAACAACTGTCAGCCTTACAAGGGCCCTCTGCCCTGCCCTTTAGAGAATCAGGAAATTATGAGAAATAGTCATGGGTTAGAAGAGTGTGTGGGGTGGCGTCCGTGGAAGGACCCGACGACAGAACCGGTTACCACAGCACTATGATCTGGAATTTCTAGTGAGGACAAAGCTGAAATACGTCTGCCACACCAGAAAGTGGAGGCGGCAAGAAAATAGGTACAACTCATGAAGGGAAAAATTTGGAATGCAGTAAACCACACTTTAAAGAGAAAGGAAGGGCAATTTTCGTTTCTTTTTTTTTTTTTAAGTTATAATAAACATTTTAACTATCATGTTGGAATATTTGTAATATCTAAGCACAGGGCACATTTTATATCGACAAAAGTGATACATAATATTCTCCGTATTTCTAATCATAAGGAAGGGCTATTTTTCAATACTGCAAATAAATTACCTTCTTGACATGTGATCTGATATCTACCAACTTTCAAAAGGCAAACCAAGTAGCAGTTAAGCAGAAGACTCTCCCTAGGCATGTGCTTGAACAGTTGCATTGCTATTGTTTTTGTTTGATTTTTGTATTCCCCCAATTCATTTTGCAGGCCATTTTCAGTTTTCCTTTACTTATAAATACATATTCTGTTCAATTTAAACCTGAAAGACAAAAGGGCATTGAGATGGCATCTGAGGACTTCTCACTTAGGAAATTGCATTAAATTCTTAATCTACTTGTGGAACAAAGCCCCAGGACTGTGTTTTCTTGAATGTATTTCAGTAGAGAGAAGTGGCTTCTGTGTAACCTCCCTGCTGAACATCTCACGTCGCATTAGATGCATATTTTCTGTATAGTAATTGTTGGTCTCAGTCTCCAGAGAAACCAAGGACAGAGCTAGCTTGGAGATTTAGTAACCTATTATTATACACACCTCCAGTGTGGGATTTGTGATGTCTCAACTTAAGTAAAATGAAGTCTGTGCTTTCTCATTGTGATTTTGGGATTTATTAATCCCTTTTATGCTGTATTCATGAGTGGCCAGTCTCAATTTCACTTATAACAAAACTTTCCTCATCTTAACCAATCAGATGTTTATAGAAGAGAAAAGAGTGTAGTATTTTATTGTTTCTATAACACTGAGAACTCTGAGTTTCCCCAAAGGTTTAATCACGGTGTGAATGGGATCCAGGCAACATGATAACTTGGTGTAATAGGAAGGGAAGAAAAGCAGTGCTACAAGGGGTGTGGAAGTAGAAAGAGGATCAAGAGAAGATATAACTATAGCAACAGGGTGGTGGAATTAATTTACTGAGCAAAAGCAACTGCTTGCATTTTTCTCTTTTTCTTTTCTCTCTGACATTCCTTTTTCCTATAAAACAAGGGATAAGAGACAACTTCTGGAAAGATAGTTGGAACATGGATAATGTGGCAGCAGCCTACTGGCTGCTGTTCAGATATCCGCCAGATGAATGAACATTGCAGACTCTTGCCTGACAGGATGTTAGGAGATTGACTTAACAGGATTATAAAGGGTACTCCAAAAGGCACATTTCTGTAATTAGTTCTTTCAACTGAATTTGCTTTATGTTGTTTCTCTGATTTTTGATCAACTGGAAGTGAATATTTCCATAGAGAATTCCTGATGTTGAGTAAAATAAAGTGTAAAAATCTTCCAGTCAAAGAAGTGTATGACTCTTTGAGACCAACAAACTTATCTTTTAGTTCAAACACTTAGATTGAACGTAATGATTTCTCTCTGAAGCTGGAAGCCAAAGGCAACATCAAAAGTGAAGGGGTTTCTATTCCATATAACTAGTTTTTACAGAGCCCATGAGTCAAATTAAAGTGTGGATTCTAAGACTTGACTCTCCAAGAACTAAGTTTGTATTTATCTTTACTTGTCCTCCCAAAGCCTTTGTGATTCAGGTTATAAAAAGAGCTTGGCATGTAAGAACCCTCAGTATCTAGTCCCCACCTTCCTTTCCAGATTCAGCCCTTGGTAACCTCTGGTCCTCCCAAGCTCCTTCCTCATCTCCTTGGATCATTTGTTCCAGTCTGGCAAACTCTCCGTCCTGTCTCATTGATCAGTGTCTTTTGCATATGTGAATTCCTCTGCTTTGAATTGCAGCTATCCTCTGCTCCACCGGGAAATTCCCACTTCTACAGCCTTCCCTATTTGCCTCAGGCAGTTAGTGCCTCTTTCCTTCTTGCATTAACAAAATTTTGTTCTTATCTCAGACTATGCATACATATGCATTTGTATCCCAGCTATTATATCACAAGAGAGCCCCAGGTTGGAAAGAAGGTTCACATGGAGAAAGTCCTGCATCTCAGTCATGTCTGTATCTCCGTTGCATAGAGACTATTACATAAGAAACTTCCCAGCAATGTCTCAACTGTTGTATGGTACTGGGCAAGTCACTTTAGCTCTCTGAGCCTCAATTTTCCCAATTGTAAATTCAACACAATAAAAATCGCTAAACTGTGAGGTTGTTTCAAGAATAAAATAATATGTATAAATGCACTTCATTTACTCAAAAGTGTCAGGTGAATATGAGAAATAGAAGACTAGAAAACTGTTTTCATGTTGCTACTTCTCAACTAGGTTCTGGACACTAACACTTTAGTTGTTTGAAAAGCATGCTTGTTTTCTCATTGGCATTCTCCTGTTCGATAAAGTAGGGAATCTAAGTTTAAAAAGCTCTCCTCTCCTCAGCACTCCCCTCCTCCTTCTTGAGATTCATAAGGCTATTTCCATTTTGACATTTATAAATGGCACTTATAAATATTTCTATTTCCTCCTGATATTTCCAAAATATTAGCCACCCTTATTTTAGAAGCTTTTTGACATTTGTAACAATCTCTCAGAGTCTCAAAAGAATGAACAGCATACAACCCAAAGATTTTAAGTCTTCCCTGTCTTCCAATGCTGGCCTCTTCGCCCTTAATTCATGAGCACTTTGTGTGTGTGTGTGTGTGTGTGTGTGTGTGTGTGTGTGTGTGTGTGTGTGTTTACATGAAGAAGATGAGTTTACTTTTAAATACACTGTATTTGAGATCATGGCAGGACAGTAGATGAGGACTTTTGAAGGCATTGAGGATCTTCATTGCGGAAAAGAGAGTGGTGCAGAAAAAATAAGCCTTAGACAGCTCAGAACAGCCTCTAAAAGTACATTTCTCCTTTCTTGCGTCTTACACAGTCACCAGGCAAGCACCACAAATTCACTCATGTCAACAGGTCATTTGTCAAGGAGCAGAATGCCTACGGGTTATGGAAGGATACATATAACTCTGGATGTTGGTCCCAAACATGGCATCAGGGTCTTGATATCCTTTAGGGGTTCCAGATAGAAATAAAGGTCATGCCCTAATCAATTTATTTGCCTTCCGAAAGATTGAGTTGCTTTTAGAAGATTTATGCAATACTTCCTCTTCAGTGTAGAGGTCCTAAGGTCTTTATTTTGCTGTTCTTAGGATTGTTCTATTAGTTCTGTGAATTTTGTTCTTATTGGCACAGAGAAAAAGGCCTGTTTGGTACTAGTTATAGTCTTTTGTTTTAAAGAAAAAGCGTGCCATAACGTTTGCTGTTGTTTGTTCCTTTCCTATTAGTTTTGCCTATGTGGACATTATTCATAGGACTGTAAGAAGGTAACATCTTCCCATCTGGAGGAAAACTCATGAGTATTCTAAAGACACTCTTTTTAACAGTATAAAATAAATTTCTGGGCTTCCCTGGTGGCGCAGTGGTTGAGAGTCTGCCTGCTGATGCAGGGGACACGGGTTCGTGCCCTGGTCCGGGAGGATCTCACATGCCGCGGAGCGGCTGGGCCCCGTGAGCCATGGCCGCTGAGCCTGCGCATCCGGAGCCTGTGCTCCGCAACGGGAGAGGCCACAACAGTGAGAGGTCCACGTACCCCCCCGAAAAAAAAACAAAAAGAACAAAAAAAAATAAATTTCTAAAGAGTCTTAGTTCCGTTCCGTGTTCTCCAATTCTCCAATGTATAGGTATAACTGAATCACTTGCTGTACACCTGAAACTAACACAACATCGTTAATCAACTATGTTCCAATATAAAATAAAATTAAAAATACATATATTTTCTGATTCAGAAATAAACTACAAAATAAAACATTGCCAGTGTGGAGAAATGGGGCTGTACAGCAAGTATAGAAAATACTAAACAATATCAATGAATTCCCCCAAATGCCCAACAACCATTTCCCCATAACTAACTTGAAACAAGTCTGTCAACTAAATGAAGATTTATTTACCTTTACCGCCTGTACCTAAATGACTTCACTTTGTTTTAAGCCTATAAGATCTTAGGTGTTCCAAAATGCTTCAGTACACAATAATAGACTAATTCTTGGCTAAGAAAATCTACCTGTGGTGGTCAGCTTTATATAAAAGCAATACAATACGATTTACTGGCAATATTAGACATAAAGAATTTCTCAGCTTAAGCAAGCATAAGGATTAAATGGACCATTACCCCATGATTCTAAGCATTGCTTCTCCTTCTTTAAAACTATTAAATAAAAACAAACAAATGACAACAACAACAAAAGAAACCCTTGCTGTTCTACCTAGCTTTATCTTCTTTATTTTTACATCAGAAAATTGAAAGTCTTTTCAAAATCCCACACTATGGTTGAAAATGGCCCCAATTGCCCCCATAAATGCTCCACTACTCACACCGAGATAGTTCCGTCGTAGCATAACCTCAGAAGAGCTATAATGAGCCAATCTCAAATAAATAAATACCAGTAGGAACAGTGTAAAGGCTGTTAAAAATCAAGAGAAGCATCTCCGTAAGACCCACCCACAGAGCAAAAGTATTTCCAAGATCAATAAATTTGTGGAGTCTTAATTTTTACAGGTTTTTGTTTTGGGGTTACATTTTGTTTGGAATGGTACTGTGGGTTTTTTTAATCACTTTTGTTTTCTAGATTAGAAAATAAACAATTAGTTTCCAGAAAGCTCTTGTTAAGAGTAACGAATCATTTCATCACATACATTTGTCCTGCATCAGTTTGGGCCCTCAGTAGAGTCAATTATCCCTTTAAATTTGTAGGTTGGTTGACAAAAAATTGAAAGAGGGAAGGTCTTGAAGTTGTCGCAATCTGAAAAGGGCACACTGGGGTATTGCTAGGCATTTTATACATCATTAAGCTACAGCCTACTTCCAGGAAGTTGCTCTTAGAAGTTAATAAGGAGTTGCCCTGTCACCATATTGCAACAGAAAAGTAAATCCAGCACCACAATCATCTTCCCTTTCTACACAGAGGATCTGGTTTGTACATGCATTTGCTCTGGGAGGACAGAATGGGGTTTGGTGAAGAGTCAAAATGCTTAGTTATACTTTTGTAAGGGAGTAATGATTAATAGCCCACATCATTTTCAAGCTTTCTGCCAAATACTGAGGGAATATCAAATGTGAGTGAAATCTATAGGTTAGTTAGGTTCTTTTTAGTTGCCTGTACAAAATCATGCTTGCTTTCCTCAAGTGATGGGGTTTAATTATTAAGCGCAATGGAGGAGGTAACAGGTCTTAACGAATAGCCTCAACAGTGGTATTATCACCTCTCATGGAGCAGCACTGTGAATGCTATAGAAACTCTAAAGAGCCAGTGAAAACACTGATGTATCTGTCTTCATGGTCCAGCTTCCTCGCAGGTCTGTTTTTAGTGCCTCATGGCTTCTGCTTAGTGTCTTGGCTTCTGACTCTTACTTGTCTACGTGTATCTTTCTATGGGATTCACATTCTCAAAAATCATTTTTTAAAAGTTCTAATTGGTTCAAATAGTACTATTCATTTGTAATTTTGGAAAGGGAAAATTATAAGAAATACCTACATTACATTTTGTGGTCTACGTGGGGACACCAAGCAGTAGACAACGTCATGGTGAAGGCAGGGACCTGAGGAGCTATGAGAAATTTCTTATTTTCTATTTTTTATTATAATTCTTCTCCATTGTCACCAAACTGCTGACTCGCTATTGCTTTACATTGTTCTTATCCTATATGAAGCTCTGTTGCTATGTCAATTTCTTGTTTAAGTGCCCTTAGTCTCAACCTGCTACTTATTTGTTTGGTCAAATTATGCTTTAGAAATATCTCTGTTGAAAAATTGTTAAGGAGGTTTGTTTTTCCAGCAATTCTGGAGTGTCGGTCAGCTGACTATTCCACTTATTAACAAAATTACCATCTCTCTCTCTGTTTCTCTCTCTGTCTCTGTCTCTCTCTCTCTCTCACACACACTCACACACACACACACACACATCTCTAATTTGAACATCTGGTCTCTGGTCTCTTTCTATGCAGTACATATATCCTTTTCTGGTTACAACAAAGAGAAGGGTATGTTTTCATATCTTGAATAGGATCTGAGTTCATAGAGATTTTTCCCCTCAACCGATAGAAACATGAACATAAAATTATACCTCCTGCAGGCCAACATCAAGCATTGCCCTTGATCCATAATCACGGCTGTTTCTCGATAATAGGTTCAAATTCACTATACTTGGGCTATAACATTATTACAGAAAGAGGGATACTCCTAGTTTCTCATTTCCCCATTTATTCTTCCTTTTTTCAGGTCCTTATTACCATATGTCTTTCCATTTTATTAGCTTACTCTTCCATTCCATCATTCATTACATCCCTGCCATTTCTCACCATTCAGGAAAAAAAATGTCATTTCCCCCTTTATTCTTAAAGTAGGGAAAATCTGTCACTTTTCTTTCTTTCAAATCTGAAGTTTCTGGCAGAGAGAATTTCAGGTTACTTATTCAGTTGCTCCAGGAATTCTTTAAAATTTCCCATTTATGCAGACTAACTGTACAATTACTTCTAAATAACCTCTCAGAAGAGAGAATCTTGTAGTATGCAAGATACATATGTGATTTGCCATCAACATATAATTTACCTATCTTAACTTCACCCACTATTTATGCAAGTAATGGGAATGGCATTTTCCTCAATTTTTTTTTAGTCTAGTAATTTAATGATCAGTATAGGAAAAGTAGAGAATATAAATGAAATAAACACTTTTGAAGAGTACAGACCAGTTTTGCAGAATACTTCACTTTAGAATTGTTGAATACTTCCATATAAATAGATCCAGTTTTTGCATTTTTGCCAGGAATACTACATAATTGATGTATACTCTTCTGAGTGAAGCATATCCAGAGATCACTTGAGGTCAGTTTGTTTGATGTGATATATTTGATTCCCCAAGAGGCAGGCTCTGATAGGGAAGCTAATTTGAAGGAATTTTATTAAGAATCGCTCTTGGGGGACTTCCCTGGTGGTCCAGTGGGTAAAACTCTGCACTCCTAATGCAGAGGGCCCAGGTTCCATCCCTGGTCAGGGAACTAGAACCTGCATGCATGCTGCAACTAAGAAGTCTGCACGCCACAACTAAAAAAAAGATTCCACATGCCTCAACGAAGATCCCAGGTGCCACAACTAAGATCTGGTGCAGCCAAAATAAATAAATAAATATTAAAAAAAAAAAGAGAGAGAATTGCTCTTGAGATCATCAGTAGGGAAAGAAAGGAAATAAAGATGGATTTTAGCACAGAGAGAATTTGGGCTGTGATACAGTCTCAACAAAAGGCTCAGCCGATCCTGAGAGAGGTGTGAAACTGCGGTAGCCCTTCAGAATTGTCCAGCATTAGACAAGGGAACTAGGCGCCTGACTTGACCAGTCATTAGATGAGGGCTACACTGGGAAGAGGGTGTGCCTGTGGGTGAAGTGATCTCTTCAGCCAAGCCAATTCCAAGGAGAACTGACAGTTGGGAGCTGTCTGACTAAATACTCTAGCTATGGGAATGCATCTTTCAGCCCCAAATGGGTGGCACATCAGTGCCCACTGCATTCCGTTAGTGGTAATGTTAACTTTGATCACTTATCGTCTGTCATTTTTCTCTACCGTAAAAGTACCTTATTCCCCTTTGTAATGAGTAAGTAATAATATTGAGGAAAACTTTGACATTATATAAATTTCCTGTTTCCCCCCACAAACTTTCACCAGATGATTTTAGTATCTATCAAGGATTTCTGCCTTGATCAACTATGAAAATGTGATTTTTTATTTGATGATTCTTTTCATATTTATTAATTGGCATTCTACTGTAAAGATTATTCCTTTTCCTGTTATTTCATTAATTCATATATTAGTAGTATAAACTCATCAATTTTATTTTTTATATAATATATATAATCCATTAATATCATTATTTATTTTGATGCTTAAATTTGATGGGATCTTTATCAGTCTGACTTTGTGTCCAATTGTGTTCAGCTTTGTGCTCAGGTGCAATACTGAACTGCTTTTAGAGAAGCTTTACGTAACTTCTACTGCAAATAAATTACTTTCACCTCAGTATTCCCAGGAGATGACACATGCTAATTTTACAAGAATCTAAACTAAACAAGACATAGAAGGAAGGAACCCATAAAATTACACTTAAGCATCCCATTTGTCAGTGTATGACTATAATTCAAAACTCTGCTCAACTGAGCAAACCTCAGTTTTGATATCAAATAATTATAACAAAATTAAATATATCTAATTTGCATACATCAATATTTTGCACATTTGCATTGTTATACCATATTAATTGCATTATACATAATTTCTACAGTTACATATTACATGATATTTAATCTAAATTTAATATTTCTTTAATTATTTAAAAAGTCCTTGGTGAAATGTGTTGAAAGTGACACTGGTACAGTTTTCAAGAGCTTTTCAATTTTTTGTTGCAACTCTGCCACCAACATTTATTGTTATTTTTATTGTATCACTTAGGTGTTTTAGATCTTATTTTCCTTATGAGTAAAATGAAAATTTTACAATCAGGGTTAAATGTGATACCCAACATGAAACTTCTTTGCATATTATATATGCATATAAGGTTCAGAATTTTGGAATGACTACAGATATCTTATGGAATCATGTTTATGTGGGAAAAGTGCTCTGGAACACTGAAATTTCTTTTGATATTAACTGGGGGTAAAGGAAGAACATTATGTTAAGAAGTTTCTCATCACAAGACTGGGATACAGGAGGTAAGTAAATCCAAGCATTCTAGGCTTATCTCTATTCCACCTCTTATTTATCTTACCTATGTTGTTGATGTACTTATCTATCAAGCTACTTTGACTAACTTTTATGGTGACTATCACGTGTTAATCCTGTGCTGAGTGCCATGAATACAAAGATAGATAAAGCTAGGACTCTGAACTCAAGGAACTTTTCTAGTGAGGAAGACAGGAAACCACCACAATTTACAACGCAGTGTGATGAATGCTATCAGTTAGAGTCTGGATCTAACTGTGTGCAACAGAAAACAGAGATAACAGTGGCTTAACAAAATAAGCTTCATTTTCCTCTCACATAACAAGAAATATAGATGAAATCAACCCAGGGTTACTGGAGTAACTCAACAATGTCAAGATAGAGGTCTATGGTATTGTTTTCGGTCTATCATGGTTGTTCTTTTATGGTCACAGCTCTAGTGATTGCAACCACATTTCAGGCAGAAAGTAGGGAGAAATGCAAAAGGAAAATAGAGCATGTGCCTGAATCTGTGTCCCTTTTAAGCTTCCTTAGAAACCCTACCCAACAGTATTCTTATCTCATTGATGAGATTTGTCACCTCTATCATGGTCACCTCTACTTCATGGAAGGCAGGGAAATGAAATTTTATCAGAACATGTTGTTGCCACCAACAAAACTAAAATTCTGTTGTAAAGGGCAGAAAAATGATAATTAACACTGGGTGGGCAATTAGAAATTTATTTCACAGTACAAATAAAAACTATGCTTACCATCAGAGCATAAAGGAAGGGCATTTAAATCAAACCTGGTAGTATGGTGTAGATGTGGATATTAATTCCTCACCAAAAGTACCCTTAAAACTTACTACCTGACCTAGACTTCCTCACACCTGTAAATAGCACCACCATCCCAACATCCATTCCATTATCAAAGTCAGAAATCTAGGAATTATTGTCCATTTTCCCTGTCTCCTAACCGCCATTTTATTATTCTATTTTTAAATATTATCGATGTGTCAGTTTTTCTATTCCATAGCCATCATTTCCATCCTAAAAGTCTACATCTCTCATTTGCCTATTATAGGAGCATCCTAATTTGTCTCCCTACTTCTCCTCTTGCTCCTGTCCAGCCTATCCTCTGCTCACACAGTAGCAATAAGAGTCTCTTCTTAAAATGTAAATTAAACCACATCACTCTATTATATTAAAATCCTCCAAAGGCTTCCCATTGCACATAGAATAAAATGCATATTCATCCAAATGCAGCAGGGCTGGGCTAGAGGACTACAAATACCAAATCCTGATCCTACTTCTAGCTTCAAAACTGCAGAGAAAATGTCAAAATGGTTCCAACTGCCAAAAAGATCAGTTTTAATATTTAGCAACTGTGAGCCCAAGAATGAATTCTCTATCCTGCTTGAGCTTTCTTATGTATGATAAGAAAACTACTTTGATTAACACTAACAGTTCTAACATCCTATGAAGAGTATAAAAGTCTGCTATCTGAGTCTGCTATCACTCGTTTTTTAGTACTTTTGAGTACTAAAAATCTGAGTCTGCTATCTGAGTCTGCTATCACTCGTTTTTTAGTACTTTTAGTTCTGCACCTATCTATTCCTTCACAAAGTACAAATTAATAACAAAAGGATATTTATTTTTTCAGAGTTCCATTTGTAGGATTTTTTTTCATACAGCTTTTCATCAGGGTAAGCAGATGGTAGGTTAGCTCTGGAAACATACTGTAGTATTGTTAGTATAGCTCAATCCTAAGTGTGACACTGGATCTTGTGTTCAGATACTCTTAATTATGCTCATTCTAAGCATATGAGGTGCCAAACAAATTAGTAAGTTTTATTATGTTCTGAAATGCAAAGTGAATCTTCTTGAGAAAGTTTAACAGAAAATAAGTAAAATACAAATTGGCTAAATTATCACAGGAATAGAAGTTGGTAAACTGCTCCTCCATGTCTTCTATGAAGAAATTAGGACATATTTCAGAATCACTAATTAACTTTAAAAAATCATGAAAAATTAGCAAGTAAAATAATGTACCTACTTTATCCATCCAGCAAATATGTATTTGGTGTTTGTACACCTTGTACATAAAACAAAAATATTCATATAACTTTGTGCACCATATTTTGAATATACTTTTAAAGGTACATTCCAATCTACGTAAAACACCTTGTGCCAAAAAAAAAAAAATCCATATGCATAAAATCCTTCAGGCTCTAAGAATAGCATGAACTCTGAATCAATAACTCTCATTGGTTCTTTTCTGACTTGTAGTCTTGTCATCTGATAAAGCAGTGCCTTGTCTCCAAAATCCTTGCCATCCCTAAAGTTTCTATTTCCATCATTGGAGATGTAATCAGTAAAGCTGGCTGTTCCTAACAAACATTTATATCAAGTCCTGTCACTGCTCCAAAGAAGCCATTACAGTGAATAATTTTATGAGTAGGTTGGACCCAAAGAAGCTAAAAGACCCATTATGGCCTATTGTGTCAAACAGACTTGCAAAATAAGAGGCCCCCAATTTGACTTTCAAATATAGAATGAAATCACTCCCCCAGGATTGATAGTGTGCATGTTAAGAGTCTTCCAATACATGAGTATTGGATATGAGTCATATCATAAGATATGTGTCATTTTATTCTAGTTTGTCAATGACTCATCCAAAAGTGCCTCAGTCAGAGCCAGGAACGTCCCTCATTGACTGATGCAGCCACTGTCCCTCCAGCCTTTAAAAATGCAAAACTTTTTTTTAATGTTCAGTCATTTGTCAAGAATTATTTAATTTGTGGTACCCCAAAGGTGCTCCCTGATAATCTTCCACGGAGTTGGTCTTATTTACTATGCCTGAATTACTCTAATTTTCTAGTACAATAAAAGCAGCCTATTGACCCTAAAGAGCCATGTATTTTCTTGTGAATACCCTCAATGAAACACCTTAGCTTAACAAATTAACAAAATTGATGCTTTAGAAATCTTGAGGAGGTTATAGAAAACCATTAATATGATAATGAAGGAAACGCAGAAGGTTCTCACTAAGGGCAACTGTAGGGAAATCATCTGTCTCATCCCTCCCCCTTTATATAGAAGCTAGATTATATGAGAAAGACTGACCCCACTCCAACTCCAAAGGTGAACTCTGATGGATCTAAGCCATTTGGGTCATTTTTGGATTCAAGTATGATAATATAACTAAAGCTTAAGCTAATCAGAACATGGGATTCCACTGATATAATTAATGGTTTAACCAAATTATTACCCTCGCAAAAGTAAGGCTCAGGATATTTATTTCATGGCTAGAAGAAGAAAATTCCTGTCTTCCCCTAGATCTATGCAAAACCTGGTAGGCATGGATACTACACCTGGCAGCCTTGAGATAAACCAGCCTAAGGACAATTTGAATATGCAGAGGAATGCAATGAAAGACCACAGAGACATAGGACTGCCACCTCAATGATGTGATTTAAGTTATTAATATTTGGGTCAAACTAATCCTAAAGGTCACATTTTCCACAGAATTTTCTAGTTATATAAGTGAATAAATCCCTTATTGATTGAGACAAGTTTTAGAGCACTAAATTTTTAATAAACACAAGTCATTGGGATATCTAGACAGAGGCTTAAAAAAGGAACCAAAAGTAAACAAGATATGGGAAGAATGAATGAGAGCCATAGAAGCTTTACTGATGTCCTAATTTTACTTAGTACCTCTATGAGGTTATACCTAAAACTCTGAAGATTTTTTAAAAATGTAGAGGTATAAAATGGTTAAGTCATAATACTCAATTGTGTGAACAAAAATTAACTTTATAAAGTAATTCAGTTTAATCTCTATTCCGAGCCTCTGTTCTGCCTAATGGCAGAAAACTTAATTCCAAACAAACTTAGTCATTGCAAGCAAGTACTGAGTCAATTCAAGGTTTTCCTTCCCGTTCCCTCCAGAGGGGCATTAAGATCCTGGAGAGTTTACACAGCATCACAGCATTGATAGAAGGCATATGGTTCCTGATCATCACCATTTGTCCATGCTGCCAGCTACTTAACAAACAACAACCATCCAATCTGTCTTCACAATGGTCATACCTCCCAGTTGGCATACAGGTCTCAGATCATTGGTCACAGTACTCTGTTCTATATGTTATACTCCTGAGATCCATCTGAATTAGTTCATCCTTTCTCAGCCATCTCTAACCGCTTCTGTGTCACAGAGAATTCAAAGATGCTTTCCTCTTCCACCCTAAGGCTACTGGAGAATCAAGGGTGGTAGTGCTGCTATACAGCTACATCTAAAATACAAATTCTCCCCTATAAATCCCTCTAGTGTTGCACCATGCCAGGGCAGGAAATCTTTCGTGGACTCTTCTCTAAAAATAAGAAAAAAATCTCCTCTATTCTCACATGGCCAAGGTTGCCTAGGATATTCTCATAATTAACTTGAAATGGGCAGGGAGTACAGAGGTTTTTTTGAGACTTACTCCAACTCCAAACTCTCTTGAAGTCCCATAAACTCTCTTTTGTTTACCAGTCCAAAGGTTTTATCTATGGTAGATGAACTAGACAAAATAATGGCTCCCCAAAGATGTCCATGTCCTAGTCCCTGGGACCTGTGGATATGTTACCTTACAGGGAAAAAGGGATTTTACAAATGTGATTAAGTTAAAGACCTTGAGCTAAGGAGATTATCCAGGATTCTGGGGTGGGCCAGTCTCATCACAAGGGTCCTTATGAGAGGAAGACAGGGTCAGAGAGAGATTTAAAGATGCTATTCTGCTGCTGGTTTTGAAGATAGGAGAAGACACCATAAGCCAAGGGATAAGGCAGCCTCTAGACACTTGAAATGGCAAGGAAAGATCCTCCCCTAGAGACTCCAAATAAAATGCAGCCCTGCCAACCCATTTTGAACTCTCACCCCCAGGATTGTAAGATAGTAAATTTGTTTTGTTCTAAGCCAAAAAGTTTGTGGTAATTGTTACAGCAACAATAGTAGGGCAATGAGTCCTCAAAAATTCTTCCAGATCTTTCTGACTTATGTCCAAGGTTTATGTCTTCTGGTTGTGTTGTGATAGCAGTTCCTTGCAGTAATGAGGCTTTGTATCTGGTAGCCAAATGAGGATAGATCCCAGTGACTACTGTGATGTGGCAGCAGTGGAGAAAAGGAGAGTGCAAATTGGTTAATATCTCACAACAGCATCCCTTCACACCGGGTAACTTAGTGAATAAAATCACACATGAGAGGTATCAGTGATAGAGATTGTATAATGTTTGTTATAACCCACAGCTGTATGCCGTATCATTTACTATTTATTTATTGCAAATCCATGCCTTCTCACTTCCTGGTAAGACAGGAACTGGGATGCTAGGTATTTCAAGATATTGAGGTGCTTGAGAACTAGTAAAACCATGGAGAGTTATACGGTCTAATTAACAACCAAGGAAACAAGATTAAAATTTTCATGTAGATATTTCATGTGTTTATACTTTGACTTCTATGGATAACAGTATTTTTGACTTCAAACATATATTTAACTACTGATTGGTTTAATATGGAATCATGGTTTCCAAAAACAACAAGAGATACTGAGTCTCTGTATTCCTAATCAGCATTGATCCTAAAAAGTCAGTGCCTCATCCAAATTAACATTCTATTTTAAGGTGTCAAGTAGATGTATTATTCTAGAAAATTGTTGCTTAAAGCTGTAGTTCAAGACCTTCTGCATCAAAGTGTCAAGGTGATTGTTTAAAAAGCATGTTTATGGTTACTATTAAAGATCTATTGACTATCCAGAGACCCAGGAACCTGCATTTTAGTAAGTTCTCTAAGTGATTCTTAAATACATCCTAAAGTTTGAAAGCCCATGGCCAAAATCACAGAGACGTTTTTGTCCCTGGTTCAAAGGATGAGACAGTGTTTTCCACAGGCACTGGAAAGAAGATAAACTTGAATGACTGTCTTAATCTGATGGAAATTTATGAATCCTAAAAGCGCTATTACTTTCATAGTAGGTTTAACTGTTTAACATCTAGATTAATGTCTAAAAAATGTGTGCACTGCGTTCCTCACTTGATTAAACTACAAAATGCTTTTTCTCTTCCAGAGTTTATAAAAAGGATAAAGCTAAGCTAGGATTTCATGGTTTGCTTTTTATTCTTTTGGATTTTCAAATATAAAATGTCCACACGTCTCTCAGTCTGTCCCCATTATGCAGCCAGCCTTAGCAGTGGGATTCCTAGCACTGCCACTGTGTGGCCCTTCCTTTTCAGTGAATGGTGTTCTCTGGCTCTGGGGAGAGTTCTGGCTTTGCCTGGAGACAGCTTGGGCACAGCCTGCTTCTGATGCAAGCCCTTCCATCAGTATAGTCACCAGTGAAATCCTGAAAAGTGTCAAGATCTCAGTCACTCATAGGACAGGAGGCTAAACTGTTCATTCTTCCATCATCACTAGCAGTGTGTAGAACTCGTAAATGCTTAAAAATGCCAGGCCTAGCAAATTATCCCTTGAGGTGGAGATTTCCCAGCTTGCCAGTATTTCCTCTGCCTTCTTCCTGGGGAGAGGAACAATTAATGATTGCAATTAATTCGTTTTTTAAAAATACCTCCTTCTGGGCTTCCCTGGTGGCGCAGTGGTTGAGAGTCCGCCTGCCGATGCAGGGGATACAGGTTCGTGCCCCGGTCCGGGAAGATCCCACATGCCATGGAGCGGCTGGGCCCGTGAGCCATGGCCGCTGAGCCTGCGTGTCTGGAGCCTGTGCTCCGCAATGGGAGAGGCCACACAGTGAGAGGCCCGTGTACCGCAAAAAAAAAAAAAACCTCCTTCTACAACCATAAGTACATTTAGGCATAGCAGGCCACAGAGAATCCTATCAGATTTGGACTTTCTAATTGATTTATTTTACATTTCTTTTCTCTACTCTTCCATCTCTCATGATACCTTTCATTGATTAACTATAGATTAATTTCTTTACCTTGTATACAGATGAGGGAAGAAAATCACTCAGCCTTCTGAATTCTTTTGAAATTGCTCCTTAACAATGCAGCATTCATTAAATAAGGCAAAGAGCTATTGTGGTGGTGGTTTGATTTTGTTGTTTCTGTCAATACCTTTTCTAGAAATTATATCTCAAAGTCTTTAAAATCCAAAGGCAAAAGTCATGCTCAACCTGACATAGCTCAGATTGGTCCTCTGCTCCTAGCTGTCCTCCAAAGACATTTCCTCCCTAGATGTTATTCATATGCATATCTTCACAATGTAGCCTCACAAACACTGATGTGTGAGATGTCTCTAGTTTCCATTCTACAAGCTCCAATCCTATATTTTCTACTTTCTTGTATCGAGTAGCTAAGCCAATGTCACCCCAAACCTAACAAATCCAAGCCATCACCACTAACCCCTCAATACCCCAAGTAGTCATTGCTTCCATGTAAAAGTCTGGATTTCACCGTTCAATAGAAATATGAGAGTCATGAATACAAGCCACAAATGTGAGCCAAGTATGTAATTTTAAACATTATAGTAGCCACAATGAAGAAAGTAAAGAGAAACAAGTGAAATTAATTTTCATAATATACATGTAATAATATACAGTTAATAATACATTTTCTTTGCATCCAAAACATTATCATTTTAACATGCCATCAGTATAAAATTATTAATGAGATATTTTACATTGTTTTGTTCATACTAAGTCTTCAAAATCTGGTGTGTACTTTATGCTTATGGCATATCTTATTGTGACTAGTGGCTACCATATTAGACAGCACAGTTGTAGACTCATTAAACTGTAATGAAAGGTTGTTCTCCCCTCAAGGCTCATTCAAAGCAGCCTCTCTTTCTAGTCTTAGCACCTACTACTTCTCAAGTGTTCGGCACTCAGAGTACTCTTCCCTAAACACTTCCTGCTCTTTCCCACTTTTTGTCTTTGTTGGTGCCATTCTCTCTGCACAGAATTCCTCTTTTGTGCCTTTCAAAGTCTTAACCCACATTGCATGGTTTCTCTGCTCTCACAGCACTTGCAGAAAATGTATTTCTGTTAAGTAACCATGAATGATTCATATTCTTATAAATATCCCTTTAAGTTTCTATTTTCCTCTGTTTCCCTCATGCTGTCATTTTTCCTTATCCTTATATCCTGGTAACTAGATGTTTCCATAGCATGAGAGGCAGGTCTGCACAAGTAGGAGGTCAGTCTGGGCCTTGTTTATATTTTAGTGGCTGAAACATAGAAGTAAACTCAGTAGCTGCTGCAACACAGTAATTCAGGGATCAGATGCCCTATTACCGTTAGAGAGCAGCCATCTATAGCACAGGCACCTGCTGCCTCCTTGACAGAAGATTTGTTGGTCATTGAGCCATTCAATCATTAATTCAATCGCTTATTCCATCAGCAATTAATTATTGAGCTCTCCTTCTCTTTGATGTTACTGAGAGCTTCATCATGCTGGGTGCTGAATAAACATTCACATTTGCTATGAATATTTAATTGTTTTTTTCCTTTGTTCCCCCCCAATATCCCCCATACCAAACTTCTTAAAATATTCTTTAAAATGTCTCTATCCAAGAAAAAAAATTTTTTTTTATTTTAAAAGCAATTTTTTTCCGAAGATTAAAAGAGCATGCCTGATTATTTCTTAACCAAATGAATCATAACTCTTTGCTTGAAGAAAAAAGACAGAAAATAGCTATTTTAAAATAAATGAATTTCATATTAAATAATCATATCCTCTTTTATGAATTTAGCCAAACATAGGTATGTAACTTGTTGATATAAACACTGAAGCCTTTTTTTCCCCCTAAAGTAGCACAAACATACTCTGTCCATGCCACAGTATAAAACATTGTTCATTTTCCTTATGTTTAAATTCTAGTCATTTTATCTGTGTACATTAATAGAATGCAATACAAAAATAAAACAATATAAATTATATGGACAATATTTTCTTTGAGAGTTTATAACAGAGTTATATGGCAGAATTCCACGTCTCATTATGTTTTTGCCTTAGGAAAAACGGAACTATGGGGCAAATAACAAAGATGATCACATACCAAAAAAAAAAAAATCACTATGATGAAATATATCCAAAGCTTGAGATATTATGACTACACAATAAGGAAAGTTCTTGTCACAATTTCCAATCTGTGAAAAACTTCTCAAAATATAGAAACATACCTTATTTAAAGTCAAACAAAATAGATGATTATAAAAACTGACTCTCTTTGCAATGACACAGAATTGTATAAAAGAAAATAATACATGGAAACAGATTAAATGTCCAACACTGGAGAATGGCTAGACAAATATACAGTGGACACTACACACTCATTAAAAAGAATGTTGAGGGCTTCCCTGGTGGCACAGTGGTTGAGAGTCCACCTGCTGATGCAGGAAACACGGGTTCATGCCCCCGTCCAGGAAGATCTCACATGCCGCGGAGAGGCTGGGCCTGTGAGCCATGGCCGCTGAGCCTGCGCGTCCGGAGCCTGTGCTCCGCAACGGGAGAGGCCGCAACAGTGAGAGGCCCGCGTACCGCAAAAAAAAAAAAAAAAAAAAAAAGAATGTTGAATATCTGTGTGTCCTGACATGAAGAAATAGCTACTACATATTGTTGAGTGGAAAAAAAAGTTAGAACACAACATATTTAACATGATTCCATGTGTGTAAAGTAGATTATATAGTTGGTACAAACTTCTTAGGCAAAAACACAGATTATACAAGCATATAACATTTTTTTATTTCTGAGTTTTCAAAGTCCCATTTCCTCTCAGTAGCAGAAAGTTTAAATTTGCCAATTCATGTTAAACTCAGTTATTTCCAATTTAAAATTTATTTGGGGGGGATACATATTCAATAAGTTCAGCATTCTAAAATTCAAACATCCCGCTTCCCCTCTCCCACCCACCACTCCATCTTTACTTTCCCTTCTGCCATGGGTGATCTAAGCTCTTGGAGAGTTTCTTTGTCATCCTGACACTAGAGAGAGGTGTCTGTGCCATAAGGATGGGCATCTGTCCATGCTGGCTTCTACTGATGTGTACAGCACACACCAGTCTTAACTATCCCACACATTCTCCTGCCTCATCACCCTCTGCCTTCCAGTCACCAGGTCCATACAGGTCACTTTGCCCCCTCCTCATTCTTACCATGAGATCTCTCCAGGACTGTGGGATCCTAGCCACTTCCACATCCCTCTTGAGGACACATGATGCACTTGGATTTCCCTCCCATATCAAGGGGGAAGAGTAGAGGGCTCTTGGAGTAGCTTTTAAGCCACTGAGAAGACACCTCATTCAGTCATTGATACTAGTTACCATGCTGGATGCAAAGATGCTGCATAGACTTGCAGGTTCCACTAGTTTCATAAAAGAAGCTAGATAATTGCTTCTCTGCTATGGGATCTCCTCTCACTCTTGTCACCTGGAGCACCTTCCCCACAATACTCAGTTGTGAGTGGGTAGGTTGCTGGGTCTCTGCTCAGGAAACTAACATCATCTTAATTCTCTGCTTTTTCCTACAGCTGATGCCTTCATCTCCTATAAGACAGAATATAGTTTTTAGATTATAAGGGTTTTTTCTAAATTTTGTTATATATGAACTATACAAAGAAATGGTGGGTTTATTCTTTGACATTCAACACCCAACTTCTTCACTAAAAAATCTTTTCCTCTCAAAAATTCCATATTTTGTAAATAAAAAAGCATTTTGTCTTACAAAAGTCAATTAGTTTCTATGTTCTCTTTATATTCTTTTGGGTGATGCCTTCCCTGGGGCAAATTATCTCCCCTGAGGTAATAAAGGCTATTCCTGATGGAGAAGCTGGAAGGAGGAAGACTCCAGACAACACTAGGAAATCTCTATTAATATTTTCAGATTTTGTCTCAATACACACATACACACACACACACACACACAAGCATACACATACACAAGCATACACACACACACAAGCGCACACACACACAAGCGCACACACACACACAAGCATACACACACAAGCGCACACACACACACACACACACACACACATGCATACCTTGGTATATATGCATAGGAAAATGCCCATAAAGAATACAAAATGCTATTTGGGGTGTCACTGGACGGTTGAAAATTTAGGTGATTTTTTTCTTACCTTATGTTTCTACTACAATTCAAATTTTTATAGTGTGAAAATATTGTTTATTATAATTTTTTATGGATTTATCTTTCATAAGATAAAATTTTCTCTTTCAATTAAGCAGAGAGCTGGGTGTTAAGGCTGAGAAGCTGGCTTTTGAGTGATATTCAGAACTCTTCTAGGAAGCCAGCATCTGAAGATGGGAGATACCACCAATTGGAGTTTTAATGTAAATATTTTTCAAAAAAAATCATGATCTTTATCTATCTACTGCCATATACACAAAAGGAGAAAAGGAGCATTTAGCTTACTCTTCTCCTATGTCCATCCAAGAATGAATATTCAGATTCTGTATGCTGCTGAGATAATTTGAAATCTCACTCAACTTAAACCTTATCTACAAGGATTTTATGGTTTTCCAATTCATATTATTGAAGTCCAGGAAGTCACAGAACCTTGTGGTTATAGGTCAAAAAATGGCAACAGAAAGATGTAGGTGTTAACATTGTACCAAATATAATGCAGTTTGACCCTGGAAAACATTCACCAAATCATTATAAAATTCCATAATAAAATAAATGTAAAACACGAAATATGCAGAAAATAGAAGATTCTCAATAAAAATTAGTCACTAGGCTGAGAACTCAAAGACCAACAGCTACTTGCTCCCACCAACTCTCCTCTGAGTATCATTATGCTGCTACCTTCTACCAGAATGTGATGTTTCCTAACAATAGCAAATGGCCATTTTGTACTCTATCCTTGCAGGAAACCCCTGAAATAAGTCCCTAACACTACCTGGTCAGACAGACTTGGTCCAGCCCTGAATATAAGCAAATTACTTAGCATTTTTGAAACTTATCTACAAAATAGGAATACTATTACCTACATTCAAGAGTAGCTATACCAGAAATAATCTATGAATAGTACAATACTAACATATAGAAAATGTACCATATGTGACAGTTATTTCTTAGTGATCAATATGAAATGTTGATCTCTTTTAATTCTCTGATCTTAGTGTTATTCTTTATAAATTTTCTAGCTATTATGATTAAGAAAAATAATTTTGTGTCTTCTCAATCATACAGGGGAAATACATTCCCCAATCTAAACATCTACCAACAAGTAGTATGGAATAGAACAACAACAAAAAAAGTCTAAAAATCAAGGAAATATGAGACACAATTGGTAGGTCAAAACTCATTGATTGCTTTTAAAATATTCATAAAATAAGTTCTTATATGAAGTGCTTTTAATAGTATTTTCCTTGGCTTTTAAGACAGCATTAAATAAAAGCTGTTCATTATTTCCATCTGAAACAATAATAAATAAAGAAGAAGCTTGTTAACGTTCTACAGCATGATAACATTATCTTAAAGTAGCAACGACTGTAAAGGGCTGCTCTTCACCTTTTCAACATGAACATTGTCTTGTAAAATCAACGTAACAATGAAATAATTGTTTTTAAGATCACTAAGTAAACCATTATTTTAACTAATGCTAAGTGTATTTTATGAATACACTTTAGGTAGACTGGCAGCCTCAAAGAGCAGCTTATGACAACCAGTCAATTCAATCCTTTTTTAAGGCAGCTGTATATTTTCTCTAATACAAAGTGGCTGTTTCAACCTTTTAATTTATACTGAATCTTGGCTTTAATGAAAGTTTATCCTGGAAGGAAACCAAACTGCATTTTTAAGGTGTGTTTTAATGTATCTATTCTCTATCTTCAATCTGAAATATAGTAGCTGTGGCAAGAAAAATGGTACAGGCTCCATTATTATTTTTTTCTCTCTCTTTTTGATACTTGTTCTTACTGGAAAATCTTAGTTAAAATATTCAGCATCAGGAAGTATTATCATCTAATTTACTTCCAAGGAAGGTAAAAAATTAAATAATTCAGACCCTAAGTACTTACATTTTCTATCAAAGATAAGTACTATCTAAAAAAGGGGTTGCAATTCTATAATCCTATAAGTGCCAGATACTTTGGCTTGGTGGGCTGTAGGGTTTCAGTCCCAACTACTCAGCTCTGCCATAGGAATATAAAAGCAGCCATAGAGGGGCTTCCCAGGTGGCTCAGTGGTTAAGAATCCTCCTGCCAGTGCAGTGGACACGGGTTCAAGCTCTGGTCTGGGAAGATCCCACCTGTGGCAGAGCAGCTAAGCCTGTGCGCCACAACTACTGAGCCTGAGCTCTAGAGTCCGGGAGCCACAACTACTGAAGCTCGCGTGCCTAGAGCCTGTGCTCCGCCACAAGAGAAGCCACCACAATGAGAAGTCTGTGCAACCGCAATGTAAAGTAGAACCTCCAGCCCCCGCTCCCTCCAAGGGGCAAAGAAACAAAGACCCAATGCAGCCAAAAATAAATAATAAATTAATTTTTAAAAAAAAGCAGCCACAGACAATACATAACTAAGTGGGCATGCCTGTGCTCCAATCAAACTTTATTTACAAAAACGGGAGTAACCAGGATTTGGGCTGCAGCTTGCAGACCCTGGATGTAGAAGATGTATCATATTCAAAATATACAAAATGCAATTCACTGTACAGAATACACAGTGTGGAATTCAAGATTTACCCAGCCCCAAATAACTACTAAGCATATTCTATACCCAAGATTCAGTGTTAGGTGCTATGAAGGTACAACAATAATGTAAGACCAAACTCTTAACCTCTGGAAGCCTGTGATTTTCCTGGGAAGCCAAGACTTGAACAGAATAAATTAAGAGTAATATGAGACATTATGTAATGAAGTGCTATATGGATAGGCTTAAATTAAGCTCAGGTCTTTCAGACTCCACTGGGGATACACATTTATTTAATAAATTTCATCTAAATAAAGAGTGAATAACACTATTATCCTTGGAAAAGAAAAATTGGTACTTTATTAGTTAACTTGATATGCAGAATTACCTTTTATTCTATATATCTACTTTCTTGATATTTTACAATAACAGAAAATTTTTAAAATCTATATTTATTCTATGGACCCAACATAGAACCATACAAAATTGAATTTAAAATTGCATTTTAAACTGTTGGGAAAAGATGGAAAATTTTTTTTTAATATTTTATTAATTTATTTATTTGGCTGTACTGGGTCTTAGTTGCAGCATGCATGTGGGTTCTAGTTTCCCAACCAGGGATCGAACCCAGGCCCCCTGCATTGGGAGTCCAGCATCTTAATCACTGGACCACCAGGGAAGTCCCGAGATGGAAATTTTAACATTTAAACTCAGGAAATTCCTGTCAACTTTTCAGAAATTTGTAATTCATCCTTACAAATTAGCTAGTCTAGAGGCCTAAACATGAGAGAAAACCTTTAGTAAGTATGAAGAATAAAATTTTTTAAAAAAACAAGAAAAAGAAATCTGAGGATATATTCATTCATCTTGCCATCAGATTTATTGTTAATTTGCAAGGAAATTTTTAGTTAAATTTTTTGGGTTTTTAAGCCTCTTTGAAAAAAGTGTCCAAAATCATATGGGTTTTTTAACTACTCGTCATTGATAAAAATCACTGAGTTTATGAAGAGTATTTAAAGCTACATCTCAGGAGAAGTATTGGCAAGTACGGCAAGAAGTATTGGTGCCAGGGACTTTTGAACAGGACCTGACAAGTTCTTTCTCTGAAGCATAAGGTTGGTATGGCTTATCAAAACAGGAAAAGTCCTTAGTAGTCTGTTCTCCATTTTCATCTTCAAAGTACTTACTATACATAACCTGTCCTATCTCCTGCAAAAATGTTTTTTGAATTTACTTTTCTAAAGTAAGTTATAGAGACTTAGAGAATTACAGAGTTAGAGAACTATATCATAGCTTTTAAAAAGGTACTTCTAGGCAGAAGAGCACTGACTAGTTGAAATAATCATCTGAGGAGAAACAATGAAAGTGGTCTCAATGTCAAATGGCCTTTTGATGCTTGCCCAGTGCTAACACCTATGCCACCACTCATTTCCCTAGCGTCTCACAACAGCTCTGAACAGTCTTGCCAAGATACTTCTTTGCTTATTTCTTCTGGATGCCCTTCCCAGGATTTTCTGTTCATCCTCCTAATTTGTTGACCCCCAGAGATGAGACTCACCTGCCCGTGGTTCCATTATGCAACACAGGCCACAGAAGATTTGCAGATGGCATGATACTATACATAGAAAATCCTAAAGATGCTACCAGAAAACTAGTAGAGGTCATCAATGAATTTGCAGGATACAAAATTAATACACAGAAATCTCTTGCATTTGTATACACTAACAACAAAAGCTCAGAAAGAGAAGTTAAGGAAACAATCCCATTTACTATCGTATCAAAAAGAATAAAATACCTAGGTATAAAAGTACCTAAGGAGGCAAAAGACCTGTACTCTGAAAACTATAAGATACTAATGAAAGAAATCGAAGATGACACAAACAGATGGAAAGATATACCATGTTTTTGGATTGAAAGAATCAATAATTAATACCCAAGGCAATCTACAGATTCAAAGCAATCCCTACCAAATTACCAATGGCATTTTTCACAGAACTACAACAAAAAAGTTCACAATTTGTATGGAAACACAAAAGACCCCAACAGCTAACACAATCTTGAGAAAGGAAAACAGAGCTGGAGGAATCAGGCTCCCTGACTTCAGACTATACTAGCTTTTCTGTTTGCACTTAAACAATTCTGGAAAAGATATGAACCATCAGTTTTTAACAACTGAAAAAGGAGGGCTAAATTAATCAGTTTCTCATCAAGGTGTGCCAAATACTCCGTGGCTGTTTTACTGTCTCAGATTCTATGAAATATGGTAGCTACCTTGGGTCTGAAGTTTGAGCTCCTGACCCTGAAGTACACAACAGGAATCACCGTGTGCTGTAGCAATGCAAGCTTTTCAAAGTTATCTTCTTCCAAAATAGAAAAGCTGATTCTCATGGGTGACTGATTGTTTTTCCAAATATTTCGTTTTTCCAAATAATATCGAGACAATCCTGAAAATAGTCTCAATACTTACCAACTACAAGCATACCTCAGAGACGTTGCAGGTTAGGTTCCAGACCACTGCAATAAAGCAAGTATTACAATAAAGGGAGTCACATGAATTGTTTGGTTTCCCAGAGCATATAAAAGTTATATTTACACTCTACTATAGTCTATTAAATGTGCAATAACATTGTCTTAAAAAACCAATGCACATACTTTACTTAAAAAATACTTTAGGTCTTCCCTGGTGGCGCAGTGGTTGAGAATCTGCCTGCTAATGCAGGGGACATGGGATCGAGCCCTGGTCTGGGAAGATCCCACATGCCGCAGAGCAACTGGGCCCGTGAGCCACAACTGCTGAGCCTGCGCGTCTGGAGCCTGTGCTCCACAACAAGAGGGGGCCGTGGTAGTGGGAGGCCCGCACACCGCAATGAAGAGTGGCCCCCGCTTGCCACAACTAGAGAAAGCCCTCACACAGAAACGAAGACCCAACACAGCAAAAATAAATAAATAAAAATTAATAAACTCCTACCCCCAACATCTTCTTAAAAAAAAAAAAACTTTATTGCTAAAAACTGTTAACCATCATCTGAGCCTTCAGTAAGTCGTAATCTTTTTGCAATGGTAACATCAAAGATTGCTGATCATAGATCACCATAACAAATATAATGAAAAAATTTGAAATATTGTGAGAACTACAAAAATATGACACAGAGACACAAAGTGAGCAAATGCTGTTGGAAAAAAATGGCACCAATAGACTTGCTCAACTCAAGGTTGCCAGAAATCTTCAATTTGTAAAAAAAAATGCAGTGTCTGTGAAGCACAATAAGGTGAAGGGCAACAAAATGAGGTATGCCTGTAGGTTTTTTTTATATACCCTTGAAGTTATCAGTATAACTAATTTGAAGGAAATGAAACATCTTGGCTTTATAAATTGTGTTTTTTGGAACCCAAGTGTCCATGAAAAGTAGTTAGTCATGGAGTATCACAGTAGCAATAGTTAGGTTTTTAGTGCTTCTGTGATGATATAGGCATTGTTCTACATTTTATGTTTCTAAATTTGTATCTTTTCTCTCTTTATGACTCCAAATATGCCATCTTCACTCTTCAAAAGAATTTTTTTATGTACAGTGATAGAGAGAGATGACAAAATTTGAGGAATAGACATTGCTTCTTGAACAAGTTAATAAGATTTTTTGAGAACAAAAATTCACAACTTAAAAATATTTGAAAACAAGTTCTACTAGAAGTCTTGTTTTTCAATGTCTTATTAGAGGAAGTGTTATATAGAGAAAGGAAGGGGGCTGTGGAAGCATAGGTAGAATTTTGAAAAGTAGGTTTCTTCGTTGGTAACCATAACTTTTGGCAAATTAATAAACATTTTTAACCTCAATTTTCTCACTTGTAAATTTGGAATAAAAATAATCTACCTGACAGGGTTGTTTTAGAGATGAGTAATTTTGGCTAGTGCTTTGCACATAATAGAGCCTCCATAATTGCTACTAATACTATTAGCAACATCTGAAAAATAAAACGTGTATTAGTTGTACCCTGGCCCCTGTCATTTTAGCTGGGTAAAGATATCTCCAAAGCAACTCTCTCTAGGTTTCTGAGGATAAATCACAAGTGACTCTTGAAAGCAAAGTGGCCTCCTTCTCCAAAACTCCTCAAGACCATCCTCCAAAATTTACTAGTGAAACTTTTTAGTTAATTGAACTATAAATTTGTTTTCCGAATCATGAAAGGCCAACCAGAATGACATACAGCTCCTGGTTCCAGCTAGGAGGCAAGCCAAGATAGTAACATCATAGCCAGCTGTGTATATCTAAATTCCAAAGAAGTGTTAGTTATATACTTTTGTATTTACAGTTTCAGTGTTGAGATAAATTATTTGTTCTAACTATTCTGAAGAAAAACTGGTGCTGGTCTAGCACGAGGGGCTTTGTTATTAATATAATAAGCTGTCAAATCTCAGCATAAAGGTAATTTCTTTTGTTAACACATAAGTTAAATTTTTCTATGCACATTTTGAACCCTCTTTATGTAAATACCTGTTCTTACCAGATATATTAATTGGGCTGCAATTTTAGACTTAAAACGATTACTGCCACTCTGCAAGACAAGGCTTTCAGCCTCCTCCTCTATTACTTGTCACAGATGCTGATATTTCACTCTTAAAAGGCCATCCTAGAAGGAAGGAGGCCTGAACTGTACATTGCCTGAGATCGGTAGAGAGACGCTTGCAAGGAGAGTCAACGTGGGAAACCTACTGAGAACTCACAACCTAATAAGTGAGCAGTTGCTGCCTCATCTGGAAGGCATTAGCTTAACAAGCTGCTCCTTTAATTTACCTCCCTTTTTTTTTCTTTTTCAAAATTGATTATGCCTGACAATGAGAACATAAATAAAAAGTAAAACTCTGTGGTGAGACATCACAATAAAAAATGTAAACACACTGAACCTGAGAATGCAGATGTTAGGTACAAACAGTAATGTAAATTAAAGAGTTTTTTGCAAGCTAATAAATACAAAATGCAGAATTTAATCCCACCAGCGAACTAAAGCAAATGTATATTGCATATTAGACTTCTATGTTGTAAATCATAAGCTAAATATGCAATCAAAATAGATGATCATAATATATGGCACATCTGATTAATGAGTTAAAAGTCCTTAAGTGTCTTTTATTATTTTACTGTGTAAACAACAACAATTAAGATTATTTAATGCTTACTATCAATAGTGTGCTGGAGCTGGGTCACATAGGCTAGTGAGAGCCAGTTGTGCATATCTTTTTCCAATTGAGCATCTAGTGATGTCATCTTGAGGGTGTTTACTCCATAGTGGAAATATTTACATTATAGAAATTGGCAAGCACTATACATCAGAACTTCTTTTTGGAAAGCCAGTTGTTAACCATTTACCAGCACACCCCTACCTACTACATACCAGGAGCTATTCTAAGCACTTTAACTCTCAAAACAGTCTGATGAGACAGGTTCTATTAATTATCCCTAATTTACAATGAGGAAAAAATACACAGAGAGATTAAGAGATTTTTCCCAACTTCAAACAGCCTACAGAGTCATGATCTAAATGGATGCTACCTAATTTCACAGTCTGCACTCAATCACTTCTCTGTGTTACCTTATTTGTCTATGTCAAGTCCAACTTAATGTTTTCAGATTTCCAGGGATTTCGGTATTATCCATGTGCTACTGAAATAGAATGTTCACCCACCAGCATTTTAAATTAATTTCATTATAATAAAAATGCTGAATATTAAAAATAGCTAATTGCCTTCCCCAGGTGTTATTCTGCTATTAGACAAATTTCCTTAAGCCTTTCGTATTTAATAGAAATTGTAATTGTAAAAAGCAAGGTAGATCTGGTATGTGTTGACCTCCACTCAGTTCCAAATCAAACAATGAATGAACCATTTACATGCTAATGAACTGCATGTGGAACCAGAAGAACAAAGTAGCATCATTGCCTTGAAGATATCCTCCATTAAAAGACCAACATTGTCAGAGAATGAGTTTCTATTTGTGCATAGGATGAACAATTTGCTTCCCTGCCAAAGGTAGTAGTATCCACTCTTAACTACTGATGGCTTCTAGCCAGTAATTTTAATAGCCATTCTAATTCTGGAGCTTTCCTTTGGACATCTACTTCATCTGTAACTTCTCAAAGGAATCAAGGTCACGGCTCACAACACAGGTCATTAACTTTCATTACTGCATTACAGTATTTTTCCAGAATCTCCATGAAAAGACATCTTCAAGGATGGCTCTCATTAATGTTGGACAGCAAATTCATACTAGAATAGCTACATAAAGGATGTGAGGGGAATTGGGAAACCAGGATATAGACAGTTTTGGTTTGATAGACTAGTTAAAAAATTATTATAAATGTTGGTCTCATACCTAACTTCTGAACTATAGATTTCTCTATTTAAAAAAAAGAAAATAAAAGATTCCATTCAATAAAAAAAATCTAATAACATGTTTGATCCTTTGAAGAAGAAGAAAAGGACTTGTTTTACAAGTTCTTAGAGAAAGGAATAAAATAAAGTAATAAAATAAATGGCATATATATATATGGCATGCGTTTCCTCTTTGGTCAAAAATAAACAGCAGTTTACATCTCACAGAACCATTTACTCTCACTAAAAGTTAATATATAGTGAAGAGTATGCATATAAGTCAGTTGTCACAAACTAGATAGGAAAAAAATATTTAACCTATGCTAGTTGAAGGAATTGCACATTCTGGCCGAACACGTGGACTATGCCACACTGAGACACTTCCAAGTGCATCTGCAGATGTGGACGCTAACTACCTTCTGGAGTACAAGTGCCTAATAGTGTTCTCCTCACCCTTAATGCTGCTTCTTCTAATATGATCACCCGGATGCATACTCCATGTTGCTCTGGGGAGGCTGCACATAGCAGGTCTTCAATAAACATGTATTAAATTGAATTAAATTTAGTATTAGATTTGGGAAACCATTTGATATACAGTACATTAAAAAATAAATAAAACTTTTGATAAACATTGACACTTGCTTTGGTTCTGCCCTATGGAGATACTCAGAACAAGTTTCTTCACTCTTTTACCTACCACTCCACAGAGTAATTTCCTTTTCATCTGTGTTCATCCACAGTAGAAGGTGAGCTTCTTAAGGGTGAAGAGCATGTGTGTCATTCTAGTCACTGTATGTGCTTCCCTGTGCATTCCACTTAGTGCTTCATTCATTCATCCACTCATTTATCCCTTTATCCATCCATTCAATAAATCCACGAAGCCTGAAAATATTGAGGACAGTTTGCACATTCCTTCTAAGTCTTCTCTTCACCCAACTGAATACTCTCATTATCTTTTTTATCATTCTTATTGTGACATGTGTTCTAGCCAATAAAAAGTAAAGGGACAGTGGGAGAACAAACCAGAGAACGGGAGTAGGAAGAACTATTCCCTCTCTTGTTCTAAGACCTCGCTTCTATTACTGCAATATACATAGCCATTCAAAGTAAGTAGATAAATAATTGAGCCTATTCTGGGAACACAGTCATAGATAAAAAATATACCTAATAATCTGGTAAATTATTGTAAAAAAATCACAATGTTACTAAAAACTATGTTAGTGGAAGTATATATACAATGCCATGTGAGACAATCCTTTACCTAAAGTACTGTTCTACTTTTCTAACCTTTAAAAATTTATCAACATTAAAACTCCAAAGACCACTAACTGTTTTCTGGAGATGAAAATAATACCAGCAAAGGCAGTGCACCTAAGCTCCTACTTAGCATTTCAGTATTACATTATGATAATCCTTAAAATGCACAACAGAATACTAACTTGATAATCAGCCTTGATCTTTTAACTCCTCTGCATACAATGACTTCAGTGAGCCTAGTGCTTTTCCACTGATAGTTCATTGAATTTTAAAAATAATAGTAATATGATTGAGAACAACATTGCAACTATGCCCTTGAAAGTATTTCTCAGTTCACATTGTGGGGAGGAATCAAGAGAAGGGAGTCCATCACCCACACCTCAGGGAACAATGATCTTCAGAATGCCAACCCTGCACTCTGAGGACTGGAGCCTCCAGCCCCAAACCATGTTGAGTGCTCATCTTTGGATATCAACAGTGACCTTCACTGTTGTTCAGCTTCTCCTCTCGTTAGTCAGACAATTAGTATTCACACCATCTATCTTGGATTTGTAGAAATAATCGCTCAAACATTAGGCAGCCTTCCAGCTGAATCTCTAATGTGAATGCTTTGGCTTAGAGTCAATGAAAGGTGATTTTATGTTATACAACCAGCTCGTGTCAAGTCATTTCAGTGGCACTTCGCTAAAACGTATGAACTTTGAGACTCATTTTTTAAAAGCTCTGTGACTGACATGCCCTCACTTGAACAAAGTTCCTTTCCAGATCATGAGGTCTTTCCACTAATGCCTGAAGTCGCATCTTTCTTCTTTGGTCTACATTACCTGGGGGACAAATTGCAAGCAAAAAGGAATTCACTTTAGCAAACCTTGTGACTTCTTCGAATCCACAGAGCCTTCCAGAAACCGAGGCTTTGTGCCAGCTCATTATTATCCAAGCCATGTGGATCCTCCATTGAGCAATTAGGAAATAAAGAGTTTTTTATCCCAGGGAAAAGAGGAATGCAGTGAAATACTCCATGGAAAGAAATAACATGAAAGTCAGAACTTTGTGGCATTTTAGGTTAGCCAATGAGAAAATCTTGTATTCACTGCACATACATAAAAAGATAGTCATGGATTTAAACCAGAAATGTCTGGAAACTTTTTTTTGCTGCTCTGCTCTCCTCCTGCATTCAGCCACATTATTCACAGCCATTTGCTTTACCCTTTCAGATATGGGGTCATGCTTTCTGCTTAGGACCTATTGTCCAAGGCTTAATCTGTTAGAAGTCACTAAAGCTTTTTTCTGTTGCATCATTCAGCACTGGGCTAAATTCTATATAGAGCATTTTGAAGTTAGGGAAGCCATTGAGACAGAGAAAATAAAACTTTAAAACCACATATGGTGAGAGCTATGGGGTTGGAGCTGAACCAAGTTGGTGGAGTAGAAAGACGTGCTCTTACTCCCTCTTGTGAGAACACCAAAATCACAACTAGCTGCTGGACAATCATCGACAGAAAGACACTGGAACTCACCAAAAAAGATACCCCACATCCAAAGACAAAGGAGAAGCCACAATGAGATGGTAGGAGGGGCGCAATCACAGCAAAATCAAATCCCATCACTGGTGGGTGGGTAACTCACAGATTGGAGAACACTTATACCACAGAAGTCCACCCACTGGAGTCAAGGTTCTGAGCCCCACGTCAGGCTTCCCAACCTGGGGGTCTGGCAACGGGAGGAGGAATTCCTAGAGAATCAGACTTTGAAGGCTAGTGTGATTTCATTGCAGGACTTCGACAGGACTGGGGGAAACAGAGACTCCACTCTTGGAGGGCACACACAAAGTAGTCTGTGCATCGGGACCCAGGGGAAGGAGCAGTGACCTCAGGGGAGACTGAACCAGACCTACCTGCTAGTGTTGGAGGGTCTCCTGCAGAGGCAGGGGGTGGCTGTGGCTCACTGTGGGGACAAGGACTCTGGCAGCAGAAGTTCTGGGAAGTACTCCTTGGTGTCAGCCCTCCCAGAGCCTGCCATTATCTCTACCAAAGAGCCCAGGTAGCCTCCAGTGTTGGGTTGCCTCAGGCCAAACAACCAACAGGGAGGGAACCCAGCCCTACCCATCAGTAGTCAAGCAGATTAAAGGTTTATGGAGCTCTGCCCACCACAGCAACAGCCAGCTCTACCCACCACCAGTCTCTCCCATCAGGAAACCTGCACAAGCCTCTTAGATAGCCTCATCCACCAGAAGGCAGACAGCAGAAGCAAGAACTACAATACTGCAGCCTGAGGAACAAAAAACACATTCACAGAAAGATAGACAAGATGAAAAGGCAGAGGGCTATGTACCAGTTGAAGGAACAAGATGAAACTCAAGAAAAATGAATAAATGAAGTGGAGATAGGCAACCTTCCAGATAAAGAATTCAGAATAATGATAGTGAAGATGATCCAGGACCTCAGAAAGACAATGGAGGCAAAGATCGAGAAGATGCAAGAAATATTTAACAAAGACCTAGAAGAATTAAAGAACAAACAAACAAAGATGAACAATACAATAACTGAAATTAAAACTACACTAGAAGGAACCAATAGCAGAATAACTGATGCAGAAGAACAGATAAGTGACCTGGAAGACAGAATGGTGGAATTCACTGCTGTGGAACAGAATAAAGAAAAAAGAATGAAAAGAAATGAAGACAGCCTAAGAGACCTCTGGGACAACATTAAATGCAACAACATTCGCATTATAGGGGTCCCAGAAGGAGAAGAGAGAGAGAGAAAGGACCCGAGAAAATATTTGAAGAGATTATAGTCAAATTATAGTCAAAAACTTATAGCCACCCAAGTCCAAGAAGCACAGTGATTCCCATACAGGATAAACCCAAGGAGAAACACGCTGAGACAAAAATTGGCAAAAATCAGTAATCAAATTGGCAAAAATTAAACACAAAGAAAAATTATTGAAAGCAGCAAGAAAAAACGACAAATAACATACAAGGGAACTCCCATAACGTTAAGAGCCGATTTCTCAGCAGAAACTCTACAAGCCAGAAGGGAGTGGCATGATATACTTAAAGTAATGAAAGGGAAGAACGTACAACCAAGATTACTCTACCCAGCAAGGATCTCATTCAGAATCCATGCAGAAAAAGCTTTTGACAGGATTCAACACCCATTTATGATAAAAACTCTCCAGAAAGTGGGCACAGAGGGAACCTACCTCAACATAATAAAGGCCATATATGACAAACCCACAGCAAACATCATTCTCAATGGTGAAAAACTGAAAGCGTTTCCTCTAAGAGCAGGAACAAGACAAGGATGTCCACTCTCACCACTATTATTTAACATAGTTTGGGAAGTCCTAGCCATGGCAATCAGAGAAGAAAAAGAAATAAAAGGAATACAAATTGGAAAAGAAGAAGGAAAACTGTCACTGTTTGCAGATGATATGATACTATACTATACATAGAGAATCCTAAAGATGCCACCAGAAAACTACTAGAGCTAGTCAATGGATCTGGTAAAGTTGCAGGATACAAAATTAATGCACAGAAATCTCTTGCATTCCTATACACACTAATGATGAAAAATCGGAAAGAGAAATTAAGGAAATACTCCAATTTACCGTTGCAACAAAAAGAATAAAATACCTAGGAATAAACCTACCTAAGGAGACAAAAGACCTGTATGCAGAAAAATATAAGACACTGATGAAAGAAATTAAAGATGATACAAACAGATGGAGAGATATACCATGTTCTTGGATTGGAAGAATCAATATTGTGAAAATGACTATACTACCCAAAGCAATCTACAGATTCAATGCAATCCCTATCAAATTACCAATGGCATTTTTTACATAAGTTGAACAAAAAAAATCTTAAAATTTGTATGGAGACACAAAAGACCCCGAATAGCCAAAGCGGTCTTGAGGGAAAAAAATGGAGCTGGAGGAATCAGACTCCCTGACTTCTGACTATACTACAAAGCTACAGTAATCACGATAATATGGTACTGGCACAAAAACAGAAATATAGATCAATGGAACAGCGTAGAAAGCCCAGAGATAAACCCACACACCTATGATCAACTAATCTATGACAAAGGAGGCAAGGTTACACAGTGAAGAAAAGACAGTCTCTTCAATAAGTGGTGCTGGGAAAACTGAACAGCTACGTGTAAAAGAATGAAATTAAAACACTCCCTAACACCATACACAAAAATAAACTCAATATGGATTAGAGACCTAAATGTAAGACCAGACACTATAAAACTCTTAGAGGAAAACATAGGAAGAACACTCTTTGATATAAATCACAGCAAGATCTTTTTTGATCTACCTCTAGAGTAATGGAAATAAAAACAAAAATAAACAAAGGGAGACCTAATGAAACTTAAAAGCTTTTGCAAAGCAGAGAAAACTACAAAAAAGTTGAAAAGACAACCCTCAGAATGGGAGAAAATATTTTCAAACGAATCAACTGACAAAGGATTAATCTCCAAAATATATAAACAGCTCATGCAGCTCAATATTAAAAAAAAAACAAACAACTGAATCCAAAACTGGGCAGAAGACCTAAATAGACATTTCTCCAAAGAAGATATACAGATGGCCAAGAAGCAGATGAAAAGCTGCTCAACATCACTAATTATTAGAGAAATGCAAATCAAAATTACAATGAGGTATCACCTCACACCAATTAGAATGGGCATCATCAGAAAATCTACAAACAACAAATGCTGGAGAGGTTGTGGAGAAAAGGGAACCCTCTTGCACTGTTGGTGGGAATATAAATTGCTACAGCCACTACAGAGAACAGTATGGAGATTCCTTAAAAAACTAAAAATAGAATTATCATATGACCCAGCAATCCCACTACTGGGCATATACCCAGAGAAAACCATAATTCAAAAAGACACATGCACCCCAATATTCATTGCAGCACTATTTACAACAGCCAGGACATGGAAGCAACCTAAATGCCCATCAGCAGACAAATGGATAAAGAAGATATGGTACATGTATACAATGGAATATTACCCAGCCATAAAAAGGAATGAAATTGAGTCATTTGTAGAGACGTGGATGGATCTAGAGACTGTCATACAGAGTGAAGTAAATCAGAAAGAGAAAAACAAATATCGTATATTAATGCATATATGTGGAACCTAGAAAAATGATATGCATGAACTGGTTTGCAGGGCAGAAATAGAGACAGGTTGTAGAGAACAAACGTATGGACACAAAGGTGGGGTGGTGGTGGTGGGATGAACTGGAAGATTGGGATTGACATATATACACTAATATGTATTAAATGGATAACTAATAAGAACCTACTGTATAAGAAATAAATTAAATTAAAAAATTTAATAAAACCATTGGTACACAGCTATTTAATAAACAGCAGACTTTACTCAGAAAAAAAAAAAAAAGGTAAGTACACTGGCTCATGATTTCTCACCACATTGCCCCCAAAATCCAGCACACTTCCTGAAACATAGAAAAGTGCTCAATTAATATTACTTAGGTGAATGAATGAGTGAATAAATGAGTATGTCTCTGTGTATGGGTTAATGCAGTCTGTATCTATAAATAATATTTCCAAAGACTTAGCATGAAGAAAATTCTTTAAAAATATTACCTGAATGCAAACTAAAATATAAAGTAATAGTCTCCAGCAGCCATGAAATCACAAGTGACTAAAGATCCGAATTTATTCATTCCTAGGTTGATTTTACATCCAAATTTACTTGAAATAGTCCCAGGTTTTTGTCCTGGCATAATTTTTCAGAACACCATCTTTCTCAAAATTATTCCAATCTGACCAACAAATTGTATGGTTACCTTACTTGTCATACAGGGAATTCTTGGGTTCTAACTGTGGGTCACTGTGAAATGCATGCTGCACCATGAGACAGAGCTATTTCAGGGTTCCAATTTTAGACATCTGTTTTCTCTCTAGATCTTTATGGAAACTGAAGGTATAATGACAATCTCTTAAAATATAAAAATACAAGAATTTTGGAGCATCTTGTTGACCTTAGAGAAGAATTATCAAGTAGGATAAATATCAAATGTGGTGCATTCTGTCTTAAATATTTAAATTCCTACACAAGCCATTTCATTATGTGTGGCTTCTCAACTGCAATTTGACAGGCCATGCTTTATCTTTTTATCCCACTGTTATATTCAGTTTTTCTCTGCACTTTAGCAGCTGCAGTGTTCCCTACCAGAGCTGGCCCTGTTCAATGTTAAGTTGCTCAGGGCAGAGATGGAAATGACCTACTGGGCCGTTAAGTCCAAAGAGTAATGAACACTTTGCTAAGAACTTTAATAATGTGCTTTCCTCAGCAAAATCTGGATGCAATTCCAACAGAGTTTTCAATTGTTTAAGTAACAGATAATAAGATAATAACAAATTTTATTTGATGTATAGTAAATATTTCTTGAAAAAAGAATGAATAAACTAATGCACGTACAGAGTCAACTCCTTTTTATAATAACCCTTCCAAATAGTATTTCAAATCAATAAGATACACCTTCTTTATGTCAGTAAAATAACAGAAATGTAGAAGAATGAAGTATTATCCACCTCAACTTTTCTACTTTGAAACTTGGGTCTACAACAGAAAAATCAATTTGAGAATATAATTGAAAAACACAGGTACAAGATATATTCTTGCCGCCTTTTTCAACTCCTAATGAAAGTCAATGAAACTTCTAATGTAAGCCACGCATTATGAATCGTGTCTTTAGATTTCCCTTAAACTTGTTGCTAACAAAACACATGTCAACAGAACAAATTATTCATAGATAATTGGGATACATTATTAAAAAGCCTTAAAACACCTGTCTTTTTTAATTTAAGGTATTTACTAAAATAACAGTGTAAATATTCATACTCCTAAAATGAGTGCATGGATCTGGCTAGCATCAAAGAGGGACCTTGAAACATACAGGAGCTTGTGAAACTCTAAATGTGTGCACACAAGACTCTTACAGCAACAGAATATGGTGATAGTCTGCATTGGGTCCTTATTCCCCAAATGTGTCTAATTCAAAATTGAATGGTGTTACTGATGAAGTGTGGGGAGCAGGTGTCTCTAGAGCAGCTCAGAGCCTGGTTGGCACAAGCTTGATCGGATCAAGGGGTTCCAGACCTGGAGCAAGACATGCCTGCTTGATGGACGGGGGTCCTTGAGGTAAACCCAAATTCAGAGCACAAGAAGCAGCTGGGCCAGAGAGGCAAGCCTGTCAGTGGTCTTCAGGAAGAAACCGAGGAGCAGACAGTAGGCATTCTTTCCCTCATTTATCCATTTATTAACAAGTATCTATTGAATATCCATAATATATCAGGCACTGTGTCGGTATAATAATGAGTGAAGCAAACACAATTCCTATCCTCATGGAACTTACAGTCCAGAAGAGGAGACAGGCATTAATTAAACAATCCCACCAATATATGTATAAACATGAAATGAGATAGGAGCTCTGAAGGAAAAGGACATAATTAAATGAGAATCTATAACAAAAATCCCTGGCCTAGACAACCGGGTAGGAAATGGAGTAAATGAAGCCTGATCAAGAAGATCAGGAGGATCATGAGGAGATAACTAAGCACATAGTTGGGGGTGAGGAGGATTATTTAGCATGAATCACATTCCAGCTAGAGAGAACAGCATGTGCAAAGATCCTGTGGCAGGAGGGAGCATGATGCACTCACAAAACAAACATGGAATACTGGAAGTAAGGGGAAGCATGGCCAGCCTGAAGAGAGAAGCAGACATTAGGAAATATGAAGAATGTGGTCTTGCCCCTTCCCCAAAATGGGAAAGGAGTTGACATCCAGGAGCTGCTACAGCAGTTGGGATATGAGAAGATGTTTTCCTGGAAGGCACAAATTTCATTTCCTGTAGACTAGCTGGCAATTTAATCACAACCTAGACAATTACTTCTATGAAGAAATGAGAAACAAATCAGATCCAATTTTGTTACTAGCTTATTTTTGAAATAACATTGCTCACTACAGCCATGCAGTAGAGAGACAGGACAGCTTCTCTTTACTTCAAAATCAGACAGAATGTGTCCAAATCATGGCTCTGCCACTTCTCTGATGTGTAACCTTGATTAGTTCACCTAATTTGTGCTTCAGTTTTCTTAAATTTCAAATGGAGAAATATTATTATCTACCTCGTAGAATTAATACATTTTCTATATGTAAAACACCTGTAAGAGTGCCAGACCCTTAAACATTAAGCATGCAACAAAAATTAGTCATTGTTGCACCGGGCCCACGCACCCATCCATCCCTGAGTTGCTGTCACAGTGAGCTGCAAATAGCTCACAGCTGTGCCTCTCCAGAAAATTGCCTTCAGGGGACAGAAGCCAACTCACCAAGAAATGTTACATCCTGCAGCCAATTTTGACTGATACAGTATACACAGCCTGACCCACCCCCAAAGTGTGACAACTCAGTGATGCCAGTCATGCCCTAGAGCTCCCTGCAGGATCAGGCTGAGACCACATGTATACCTGGCTTCTTCCCCTACCCCTTTCTGCTTCCTTCATCTACCTTCCAGGTTTCTTCCAAGAGCATTCTCAATAAATCACCCTCTCAGGCTCCGCTTCTTGGGAACTCAACCCAAAACGGTTCTAATAATTACTGTGTTGATCTACTCACTCTCTGAGACGTCACATTCCTTCTTTTTTTTTTTTTTTTTTTTTGCCAGACTAAGAGCCCAGCTCAGTTGACTTCCAAAAAATAGGTCTTTGTTACCTAATACCTCACTTAGTGCTCAATTAGCGCCTTTTACAGTTTTCTCTTGGTTGTATATTTATTGGTTTACTCTTTTGACAGTAAGCCCCACCGGGCTATAAACTTCACAATGGCAAATATTGTGTGTTATTCAGCTTTTACCCCACAGGACACATATAATAAGAACTAAGCAATTCAGCTTGATCCACTTGATTATAAAGTGCGGGGTTGTGCTCAATACCCAGGATTATGACATCACTGTCAGCAGCAAATCTCCAGTGGAAAGAAACAATCTGAGTGCACTTTCACTTTGGAGAGTAACCCAGGCTAACTCAACTGACACTTACCCTATTCCAAGCTTCTGGCTCATCCATTCACTTGCACACAAAGTTTTCTAATGCTTCCTTTTGGTTGTTTCTGCCTCGTTCCTATGCTCTTTACAACAGACTTTAAAATCCTTGATGCTGTAGCATGCTGGGAATGAATCAGGTAAGAAACTGACCATTAAGAAGCCTCTTGGTATGAACAAAATGACTTAGCACAAAAATCTCTCTTTAGTCATTGTATCCTTGCAATCCCACTTAAAACACCATTTGACACACTAACATATTTGACACTGCTGCCCAACAGAGGCAAAAATATTCACAGGGTAATTTTGGAACAGACAACTGACACCTTATTATTTCACAATGTAGGCCCAACAAATATTAACGGGGAATTTTAAATGAGGAGGTATTTGCAAATGAAGCAGTTGCCTGATGGAGTCTTATATCTGATGAAATGACTGGAGAACAAGCATAAACACAGAAAATTCAGTCAGTCAGCTCCCAGATGATTGGGAATGGACTGCATATGCATGGTCTTATTTACATACAGCATTCTCCCAGCTGCAAATGCAAGATATGAATCTATAATACTCATCTACTCTATCCACACGTGTGTGCAAATGGAACATCTGATGCAATAAAATAAAAACTCCTGATTCCTTCACTGTCATAATCAACACATTTATATTCATGCTTCTCCTTTTTATTCATCCCAAGTGCTAGTCACCAGGAGGCACTAGGCAGGACTTTCAACATCCCAAGGCTTGTTTTTCTCTGTAAAATAGGAATAAAACCCATTTCGTCACCAAGTCTAAATATCCTGCAGATCACTGATAAATGAAGAGAAAAATATGCCAAATTGAGCATTTTTCTTTTTTAACTTCAATAAAAATGAGCAGCACCCTCAATGCCAAAAAGAACAGACTGGCAAGAATTTAGGTTGAAAGTTGATTTAAGCAAACAATTTAAATTGGACTGTCTGATCTACAAAATATGAATAAGAAAGACAAACATGGTCATATTTTTCTCACTCCAAGAAATGACCAAAAAAAAAAAAAACTGGGCAAATGCTATGGCTTTATTTTCAACAAACAAGGGAACAGTTGCTCATCCATAGATAAGACATTCCTTAATTTGCTGTTTACACATACACATACATTGACAAGAAGCTAGAATATATAGCAGTTTGTCTCTGAGAGAGGAGTTCACAGGACAAATTTTAGTAAATAATTTTAAGCACAATACGAACTATGCTCCATTTTTCTCCCCGCTAAAAATGTCATAATGAAACAATGAAAAACACTCTTTTCTCCTAATTAGGGAACACACGTTGTCTCTGCAGTGATCACAGGTCTCATTAGGGCCCGATGAGGTTTTGCTATCAATCACATTAAGTAGAGACTATACATAGTCCCATGTGTATCATGTGTTTGCGTCTTTTAGAAGTTGTTGCAGTTAAATTCTTTGACTGCAATCTGATTTGTAGAAATTTGTGTTAGCACTGGAAATGTGATTTATTTTTTCCTGAAGGTGTCGGGCGTGGGAACAGGGGTAAGACGTGTTAGGCAGTGGTGAGCTAAAATAAGGCAGTAAGAGATTCTTACTTTTGATACAATACATTTTCTATAGAAAATCCACCATGAAAAACTCAGTGTGATGTTAAAGCATTTACAAATAACTACGAAGGATCTCTAACATGCTTTCTCCACTAATTGTCTTCCTGCTCCATAAAAGAGAAAATAAGCAAAGGTTTTAATAACCTATATTGATCACCTATTCTGTGTTTTCCTTGTTGATTTTATATCATACTTACACTAGTAAATGGAAGTGGAGAATGAAAGGCATTATCTACAACAATCATCAAACTCATTTTGCTGGTAAACTAAGCAAAAGAACCAAAGCAAAGAGCGAAGCAAAAGAACCAAATATGTTTAAACAACTTGTTGAAAATTTTAGTCCACTGTCATAAGTAAATACAGTCTAGTGCACGTATTTTAATCTAAGAGATTCTCAGAAGCACATTCCGAACATATTTTAGATACTTTTTAGGTTATAAATAGAATTCTAAATGTATTGATCTGACTTTCATGTTAAATGTAAGTTTCTAGGAAGTAGGAGCTTTAACTTTTTTCAACTTTGTGTTTTTGAAAGTACACACTATAGTTTTCTTTCTTTTTCATTAAGTGAATGAAGGCTGTACGTGGTAAGTGCTGAAAAAATGTTTATTGACGTAAAAAAATATTTCACCATATGTGGCAGACACATCCTAGTGTGACCTCAATGATTCCCATCTCCTAACGTACACACTGCCCTCCCCTTGGGTGCAAGTGGGTCCTGCGACTTGCTTCTAATCAATAGACTATGCAAAAGTGATAGCATGTTACTCCCATGATTAGGTTAAATTTTATAAGACTCCATTTGAGCAGACTGGAGGGACAGACTCCTTGCTAGCCTGTTGTGTTTAGCAGCTATTTTGAAATCCACGGAGCAAAAAACTACAGGCAACCTCTAGGACCTGGGTGGACTCCAGCCCATGCCAGCAAAGTACCAGTGTCCTTCATATACGGTTACTGCAAACCACCAAACATAACATGACTTTCGGTAATTTTAAAAAACACCTTAGGACTAAAAAAAAAGTCTTTCTGTAAAGTTAAGTTATTCTTGAACTTTCTCAAGAAATAAATCATAGAATTTTTAGAGTTTAGGCTCCAAAGGTTGCAAACACATGCTCACAAGATAGGGAATATAAATGAGCAAAGCAGAAGAGTTGTGGGAAAACACAGTAGTGCAAGGGCTGCATAAATGGCAACTATTACTAAGCCTCAGTGTTAGAGGAACCTAATAAGGAGCACGAGAACTGTGGCACGCTGGAGAGCACACACCGTCATCTAAATGGTTCAGCAGCTTCTTGCCTTCAGATGATCATTGGTCCCAGTATCTTGGTCCCTAGATCTTGTAATGTTTTTTGCAAAAGATACCAAAAACATGAATTATTATTAGGAAGAAAATCATCTGTTCTCTAAACACTGAAAAACTAATTATTATATTTCTAAGGCCTTCCTTGATAATGAGGTGCTGGTCAAATAACATATGCCCTCTGTTTTGACCCAAGCCCTTATTTTAGATCTGAAGAAATAAAGATCCAATATGCGTAAGTTATCTGCGAAAGACCCTGCAATTAGGAAATAGAAAACTTGGTAATTATACGTCCAGCTCATGCACCTGGAAACTGCAATATGAAATTAGAAATTAAGAATTCACATGCAATCCTTTTTTAGTATAAATTATTAATTTTTGCCAATTGACTGAATGAAACAAGGTACAGAATGTTTTATAGTGGAAATGACATGCCTATGAGGTTTAAAGACTCTTTTTTTTTCTTTATTTAGACATTCAAAAGACATAGGCAAAATAAATGCAAAATCCACTCAGTCTAGGCATGACAAATCACTATTTACCACTCATGTGCAACGTTAACGTTGTTTTAAATATTCATACACTCCAGAATGAGGCTGCCAGCTTCTCCTTTGTCTGAATCACACTGCCTTCCATTAACAGAGTGAATGTCAAATCATAGCTGGGCTTCTTGGGATACAGCCAATGAGAGGATTCACAGTGAAGGTATTCCTCCCCAGGGTTCACAAGAAATAATGGGGCAAAAGAAACCTTGCAGTCTGTCTCAGGGTACAGAGCCACTCAAGCTTTCACTGAGCTCCAGCTTTGATTTATGAGTTGGTGGCATATGGCTCAGATTTCAGTAGGTCTGATCATTTCAGTAATAATTGCCTAGGTGTGAAAGTGTGGATGATCGATAACATTATTGTGTCCTGGATGGTCAATGGGTATAGACATTCATATGATTTATAACTCAGGCAAACTGAGTGGCATATACACTCAGAGTGCCTAATAATGTGGAAGATTAAAACATGTAAGAGGTGTATGAGGAGCTGCTTTTCCTTTTCAGGAAGTCAATGGATTTTCAGATGTGTATTATACAACTGTGCTTATTTAGTATAATATTAAAACGTTTGTAAGTGCAAATTAGTCATTATTTACACAAATTGAGGGAGTGGTAATATAGTTTAAATAGTGACTAACAAAAAGCATTGGGTTTGGCTTTGAGGGACATTACAGAATTTTTCACTCATCACACGTACTCTGCTAAAACTCTTATTGCAGGGTTGAATCACTCAGTCGCTCTAGAGAGAAAGGGGAGGCATTGGGAAAATAGCCAAACATATCTTAATTTTATTGGTTGACACCTCCATTCATTAAAAAAAAAAGATCAGGGGCTATTGACATGTCCTCTGGAGAAACTCTCCATTTCATTCAAATTTCTGGCTCCTAGCAGAACATTCCCCCACACCCCACAGCCCCACAATAAATAAATAAATAAATAGCACTTTTCTTTTATATTAAAAAAGATTTATAAAAGTAATGTGTACACAAGGTTCAAAACAAAAGCAAAAACTAGTAGAGAAAGCCTTACATAGAAAGGCAATGAATAACTGTAATAGTTTTTCTATCCCCTATTTCTGCTGGCAAAAGAAAAACAGTTTTAACTCTACTAATTGTTTGTGTTTCAGTCGTAAAGTTGATAATCTACAAATCCTAAAAGAAAATCTTATACCATTATTTCTAGGTGTATTAACTCTCACATATAACTTACTGACTTTCTGCAATGATAAATGAGGATAAAACTAATTCCCTAGCATGACCACTCTGGTTCATAACTGAGTAGGGGCATTCAATCCTCATTCTATTTCTCTTTGTGGGGTAACAGTTCAAATCTTAGAGGAAAAACGTTCAAATAGTAGCTTAATTTTCTTCACAGAATGTCTTTTATCTCATTGCCAAGAGCTCCGCTACTCTAGGCATCAGTGATTTGGGATTCTACAGAGGTATTTGAATACTGAAACCAAAAAATATGATTGAAGATATGGGCTGGCAAGTCAATTACAGCTATCACATTCTCCTTCCTTCTGTCTGTCCTAGTTTGAACACCAAGCAACCCATTCTAGGAAATGTTTTAAGGATTCCGTGATCTATAACTTTAAATGATGCATTTTAGTTATAGACTTTCATGATCACTATATATTCTTGATTTCTTAGTTTCTTATTCGTTTCATCTTCACTCTTTCACTGCCCATGGTTTAGGTTACCCTTTTAGTTATTCTGCCTATTAGGGTAACTTGCCTCTGCCTCATTATTCAGCCATTTGGTTATTGTCAACCAAATTATTCTATCTACTATAACCTCACTTCATTTCTATCCACACATTTATACATGACATAGCAGAAAGCACTGACCACCAGGAACTAATAATCTGATTTCCACTTCTTGATTTGGATGTGGGCCTGGGACACATCTAGAAAAAGAGGGGGTTGAATTAAATGAACCCTAAGCCCTGAGTATCTGCCCTACTTGATACTTGATACATGCAGTGGTTAGTGTCATGGTTTTCAGAGCTGACATTTAGTCCATATACACCACTGTGGCTGTGCCACTTATTTAGCCAACTTCTGTTCTGATTAATCAATGCTCAATAAGAATAATTTATTCACCCAAGAAATATTTATTGAATCTTATTCAGAGCAACGTAACTGCTAGGCCTGAATTTTTATTGAATAAAATATATATTCTAAATCAGAGTCCTGGCTCTGCTAGCAACCTAATGTGTGACTTTGGCCTAACCATTTAAAATATCTGGGTTTCAGTTTCCTCATCTGCAAAATGGGGGATACTCAAAGCCCTTTTTTGTTCAGTTGATCTATGAGTCGTTTATGATTACACTGATCAGTGGAATTCACTTTTTAAAGTAAAGGAAGTAAGTAATATTTTATAAAAGCATATAAGTTAGTTTTACATTATAAATAAAAAAGAATAAAGCCAATTTCATGGGGGAAAGTCAGTACAGCCATTTACTCTCTCAATAAATGTCTAATTATTTATATAATCTCATTTTCCAGTTTCTAGCCATATTTATATCCTCAGTTGTGATGGGAATTTTAGTCTTGAGCAGAGATCTTGCTTTGACAGAGCAAAATATAAATCATGATCTAGGAAATAAATAATTCCCTTGAACTCTGCCAACCACAGTTCTACTCCTTCTTCAAAGCTCTAGTCAGGTTCAAACTCCTCAGCAAACAAATAAGCATATACTTTGTTCCAGGTCTGTGTGAGCTACCTGGCACACCAAAATGTGTGAGAAATTATCACCACCTTCAAATAGCTTAAAATGCAGTTGTGTGACAAGTAGAAAACTCTATAATGACTGTAAGTGGACATGGCCTAGGGAGTCCCTACGTCAGTAACCTTGCAGGAGCCACCACTGTGGGGTTTCACAGAGAAGGGCTGCCAAAGGAGATGGGATGTAAATGTGCTTGGTTTTTTTTAAAAATCAGAAGAGAATATATACACAGACAATAATATATACACATATACATATATGTATATTATTTTGATTAAAAATCGAAAGCTAATATGTACATATAGATCATATATATGTACAAAACATATATATGTGTGTGTTTATAGGTGTATGTATGTAGGGTGAGTGAGAGTGAAAAGAAATAAGGACCCATTCTAGTCATTAGATTGAAAGAGCTAATATATATATAGTGCTTAGAACATGCCTAGCATATAGTAAGGGCCATAAATGGATGAGCTATCAGGTTATAGGAACATTCTCATGTTGAGAAAGGCCACTGCACCTGTGAGAGTAACAAATGTTTACTGGGCTTCCTCAGACCCCCAAGCCCTGACTCTCACCCCTTCTTCCTGGCACATTTGCCTAGCAGAACCCCACTGGATAGGCTGGCTCCTCCAGAACATGGGGTGAGCATACGACACAACTAGGCCAATCAAAGTGTCTCGCCTGCTTTGCCATTTCTTGATCTTGTGCCTGATCTTGTCTCTGGATTTTTCTCAAATCTGTCACTCCCCCACTTCTGCCTACAGTGCAAAAGTACCAAATTTTTTCATGCAAAAAGAAAAAAAGATCATCTATGGGAAGAGATGTTATTGCCATGCAGGAGAAAATATCTTTGAACAAATTAAATAAGCACCAGAGTATAGAGTAACTAGGGATTTGTAGGACTTTAAAATATTTTAACCTCGAAAAATATCTATAATCATGCTTTTAACGTAAAATCTGTGAAATGAATTTTGAAATTTATGACTAATATTTATTTTTCTTGTGAAATTTTCTTGGAATTGTAATAGTATACAGTTTCTGACTTGTGTCTTTTAAAAGCTAGTTACAGATGGGATTTCACTCTCATGTGAAAGCCTAGCATTTGCTTAATTTAAATGTATCTATTCTTTGCAAACTCTCCTTAACAAATTCTTTTATAGCACATGTCTCTTGAAAAAGTGAAGTATTACTTGTTAGAAGATAAAACGCTCTTGCTCTATCCTTTGTTTTTTTTCTAATCATCAATATAAGGAATTAGTAATCTTGCTTAAAATTTTTTTCTGAAAGAAAATGATGCTTCTACAATCTAGAATCTGATAATAGCACAAAAAATTAGTCTTTCCTAACTTATAAGAAAAGACAGAAGGAGAAGTATTTTTACGTTGTAAAGAACAAAGACCCTTGGGCTTCCCTGGTGGCACAGTGGTTAAGAATCCACCTGCCATTGCAGGGGACATGGGTTCGAGCCCTGGTCCGGGAAGATACCACATGCCACAGAGCAACTAAGCCCGTGCGCCACAACTACTGAGCCTGCGCTCTAGAGCCTGCGAGCCACAACTACTGAGCCCGCATGCCACAACTACTGAAGCCCATACGCCTAGAGCCCGCGATCTGCAACACGAGAAGCCACCGCAATCAGAAGCCCACGCACCGCAACGAAGAGTAGCCCCCGCTCGCCGAAACTAGAGAAAGCCCAAGCACAGCAACGAAGACCCAATGCAGCCAAAAATAAATTAATTAAATAAATTAATTTAAAAATAAAAAGAACAAAGACCTCAGAAATACTGTCTTTCATGGGACAAATCTCAAAACCTTTCAAGAAGCAATTAAGCAAGGTACGCTTGAATATGCTGTGCTATGAAAATGCTGAATTAAAAACTCCATGGCATATTCCCATGTCATTGCAGGTGAAGGCTACTGCTTCTTTTCTAATTAAGTATCCTCTATCAATAAGCTTTCAGCCAAAAGTAATAGTCCTTTCTCTAGCTGCAGATGTTCAGCAATAGGCATTATCTGAGTCAGTAGGGAAGCTGTTCACCAGATTTTAGAGAGAGATAAATATTATAATAAAAACCTGTCAGTCCTGCAGTCACAATTTCAGTTCAGCCCTGACCCATAAGCAGGAAATCTACCTGCAGTGTCTTGGTTCCCCTCTGGCTTCTTTCTCAGACTTGGACTGTTTTTGCATACTATTTCCACTACTATTTGCATTAACAAGTTCATTTCTGGGGAAGAAGCAAGCTTAACACTGAAGTCCCTTCATGTTTGGTATCTGTCTTCAATTGCTTTATGGTACAGCTATATTGGTATTCTGTGCTATTAATTATGTAGATTTTGTTAAGTGATTTTATAGCTGTTAATTTGATAAGCATATTATTAGTTTTTGCAGCCATGTAACTAACCCATGCAGGATTTGCAGAGGAGGAAATAAAGACAAAGGAAAACAAATGCATTAAAAGAATGAAAAATAGATGTAGAATTATACCCTTGAATTAGGAGATTACTGACTAGACCAGAACAAAACTATTGGTAAACTGAAAGGATATGGTAGGACCTTGTTGTAGTTACTGCTATGAAAAGACTCAGAAAGAATACCCAAAGTGATCTGAATAAATCAGCAGTGATCCATGGCAAGCTCAACAACCAAAAAAAAACCCAGAACAGTCAAGTCCTACTTGTAAAGTGCTTTTCAGCCCTCACCAGCTAAAACACTGGGCCCCAGATCCCAAAGAAAAGCAATGATCCTGATGTTTACAACAGATCGTCAGAACACAGGCTGGTGGCTTTACGCTGAATACCTTTTAGTTTGTGAAAATCTGGGGAGCTGGCCTGAGGCTTTATCACCAAACCTGGTAAGGTGATGCTTTTCTGCATTTCCCTCCCAGATTTTCTGAATTTGCAAAAGTCATTCACCCTCTGTTTCTCCAACTGCACATCAGGGAAATAGCAGCAGCCACCAACCCAATCATGGGGATATATGAGTTTTTAATGAGACAATATTTATATAGTGCTTTGAGCTTCTAGGGAAACTCTACTATATAAATACTAACTATTCTCAGGGTAATATTAGCACAGTCTATTGAATACAATGAGGGCTCTTATTAAAGATAGCTAACAAAGAAAAATGGTCCTTAGCAAAAGAGAAAAAGGCTATCAGGGGATTACCCCTGAAAACATCAATCTGTCCTGTTTCTTATATTTCTGTCTTAGTATGAATGATGAGTGGGAAGTAGGTAAAAACAGATGCAATTCAGAGACAACTCACCAGACCCGGGAGCACATTTACATCTAGGAATTTACTTTGGATTTGACCTCTCAACAAAGAAAGGGACTTTGAGGCTTCTTATTTAAAATATAAGTAAGTTAGTAAATAAATAGATAAACAAGCACAAAAATACAATGGGAGAGGACTTCCTTGGTGGCGCAGTGGTTAAGAATCCGCCTGCCAATTCAGGGGACACGGAGTTCGAGCCCTGGTCTGGGAAGATGCCACATGCTGCAGAGCAACTAAGCCCATGTGCCACAACTATTGAAGCCTGCGCACCTAGAGCCCGTGCTCCGCAACAAGAGAAGCCCCGCAATGAGAAGCCCGTGCACCGCAACAAAGAGTAGCCCCCGCTCGCCGCAACTAGAGAAAACCTGTGCGCAGCAACGAAGACCCAATGCAGCCAAAAATAAATTAATTAATTTAAAAAAATACAATGGGAGAAATACCTAAATCACTTTCAATTAAATCATCTTGTGTTTAGGAGGCATGCTCTACCTTAAGGGCAAAGTTGGAGAGTGGGATGAGAAAGGAGATAAAGGGAGACGGGTAGACTCTGAGCTGCAGATATAAAAGTAAGTTAGTGGCCACAGCAGTAACTAATACCCACTTCACATTTCACAGTTAACCAACAGCCCAATTTCATTTATTCCACAAAACAATTTTGAAGTCAATGTTATTATATTATCCCCTGTATTAGTTTACTAGGGATGCCATAACAAAGTACCACAGACTAGATGGCTAAAACAACAAAATTATTTCCTCACAATTCTGGAGGCTAGAAGTCAGATATCAAGGTGTCAACAGGGTTGATTTCTTCTTAGGCTATTTTCCTTGGTTTGCAGATGTCTGTCTTCTCCTTCAGTCTCCACGTGGTCTTTCCTTTGTGCGTCCTTATTTCCTAATCTCCTCTTTTTATAAGGACACCCACCATTTTGGATTAAGGCCCATCCTAACGCCCTCAACCTGAATTATCTCTTTAAAGGCCCTATTTCCAAATATACAATAGTCCCCCCTTATCTGCGGGTGAAATGTTCCAAGAGCCCCAGTGATGCCTGAAACCATGGATAGTACCGAATGCTACATATGTTGTGTGTTTTCCTATACATACATATCTATGATAAAGTTTAACTTACAAATTAAGCACAGTAAGAGATTAACAACAACTAATAACAAAATAGAACAATTATAACAACATACTGTAATAAAAGTTATGTGAATGTGGTCTTTATCTCAAAATATCTTATTGTACAAATTTAAATTTAATACCTTTTTCATCTTAACTAAGCACTTTTAAATGTCTGTAACTCTTGCAGTTTAAGGCATGACAGCAAAACTAGCATGAATTTCTTCTTCCTTCTTCACAGTTTCATGGATAGAAGATTCATTCTCACCACAGACCTTAGCAACCTCAGCAAAAGATTTTATTTCTTTCCTTAAGTTGAATACTTTCACCTTTTCCCTTTAAGGAAGCACTTCATGGCTTCTCTTTGGCATATCCAAATTGCCACCATCACTACTCTTGTGCATTGGGGCCATTATTAAGTAAAATAAGGGTTTCTTGAACATAAGCACTGTGATACCACAATGGTCATCTGATAACCAAGACGCAGCTAAGTGACTAACAGGCAGGATATGCTGGACAAAGGGATGATTCACATCCCCCAGGGACTCAGCGAGATTTCATCAGGCTACTCAGGAATTTGCACAATTTTAAACTTATGAATTGTTTATTTCTGGAATTTTCCATGTAATATTTTCAGACCCCAGTTGACCAGGGGTAACTGAAACCTTGGAAAGTGAAAGTATGAATAAGGGAAGACTACTCTAGTCACATTAGATATTTGATAATGTAGCTCATTGATTACAACATATCTCTAGTTTTTGAAATCAGTCATAGAATAATCTATAAGAACAATTAGGGGAGATGGTAGGTGGTGGGGGACACATTAACTGGAGATGGTAATGGTAGGTTTTTATTATCCTTGCTTTGTCATACGACACTTAGAATTGAGAATTATTTCTTATAATATTTTTTCCAACACCATGCTCATTTGATAGTTCTGTCATATTTCCATGTGTTGTTAGAAGATTTTACATCAATAAGAAGAATAGACATTTCCATCTATTTCTTCCATCACCCCCAACACAAGGCTTATGAAGGTATGTACTGGAAGAATCCAAACATCTGGTTAGAGTTGATTACCCAAATGTCTCAGAAAACAGAGCAGAGAAGTCCAAGAAGACAGTGAAGGCAAGGAGCCCAGGTGGCAGATTTAACAGCAGTTAATTGAACTTCATTTTCCTAAAACGTATTCTTTACTCATTTTGCAAAGTGATCCCCCCTTGCTTTTTTAAAAAGATGTGCTCCCTCCGTAAGCTTTCTGCAGGTAGTCTATATCGTTTTTATTCATTTTATCTTAGAAAATCCTGGAGAAAAAGGACATGCCCACCCTCTAGGCCAGAAAGGCAAAGCAGGCATCATCAGACCAGTCTCTACTCTTAACTTGACCCCTTACCAAGTTGCTGAGCCTTACTTTTTCATCTCTAACTTGCAGATAATAACACCTGTAGGGCCAACTTCATGAGTATGCAATCCCACAGGGCCCCACTCTTGCGGGGGGGGGGGGGTGCCCCATGCTTGGTTTAATGCTCTGCTGTCATGGTCTTGAAATACTTAATCATCTTAAAATTAGGAGCCTTAAATTTTCATTTTGCACTGGATTCCACAAATTATGTAGCCAGTCCTGCATATTTGCTCTACCTACCTCACAAAACCTGAAAAACTGCTTTGTAAACAAAAAAGTATTCTAAATGCACAGGCTAAATCAAAGTTCATTTTCACAGTATGAGATTGGAATAGTGAGGAAGTATCTCCAAATGAGACTGGTTCTGAAGACAAAGTCCAGAGCAGAAATCAGCAGACTTGGCATCTAGCCCCGGTTTCTCACTGTCTACGTGATTTGGGCAAAGCATTTCATCCTTTCATACCCCAGTTACCTCATCTGAATAGTACTGATCTTTAATTCTCTTCTCTGGTACACGTTAGTGCTAACTAGGGAGATTTTTAGAAATACAGGTCCTTGGGTCTTACCCCCAGGAACTCTTGATTTAACTGCTCTGTGTGGAACCCGAGGTGGACCTTTGGTATTGACATTTTTTTCATTTTTTCTCCCCAAAGGTATTGACTTTTTTTTAAAGTAACTAGATGGATAAGAATGTGGAGCATCTAGAAGTTGAGTGTAGATTGGTAGGACTAATTTGAAAGTGAATGGTTGTGTACGCTAAACTGAACACACACATATACCATGGTCCAGCAATTCCATTACTGGATACATATCCAACAGAATAATTACATGTGTTCTCCCAAAATACTCGTAAAGTCATATTTATGGCTGCACTGTTTGCAGTAGCCAAAAACTCCAACCAACTCAAATGCCCATCAATCGTAGAAAAGGTAAATAAATGGTGGCATGTTCGTAGACAGAGCATTAGGTAACATTGAGAATGAATGTATTACTGCTACTTGCAGACTCTTACAAATACAGTGTCGAGCAGGAAAAAAAAAACACAGATACAGAAGAGCATAATACACTATTACTCCATGGATGTAAATTTCGAAGATAATTATAAAGTGTTTACAGTACTCAAAGTCAGGACAGGGGTTCCTTCCACAGGGAGGTAATGACTAAGAAAAACATGGGGGCTTCTGATAGTTAGGAATGTTCTATTTCTCAATCTGGTAGTGGTTATATGGGTATATACACCTTGAAAAAAATTAATTGAGCTAAATACTCATGGTTTGTACATTCTATTTCAAAAATAACTTATTTGTTATATTTCAATAAAAAGTTAAAATGAAAAATGCTTACGTAATTTTAATGTACAGCCAAGGTTGAGAATCACAAGACTAGATACCTATGATGCCCGCTACAACACTGAACATTTTTGTTAGACTTTTCTCAGATCTTCATCCCTGTTAAGGTTGAGTAACACTAATAATGCCCTTCATGCTTCGCTGGTATCTGTTATATTCCCTCTACTGTCACAAATTCACCTTCAACATGAAAATGTCCCTCTAGTTGCTTGTACTACAACGTGTTTAATCTGGCGGTCAAAAGGTCAGTGATTCAATCTTGCACAAACTATTTGATCATGGAACAAATATTTCTTTATATACTAGTGTTTATTCTCTCATTTGTTCATTTTACATTTCATAGACAATCAATAAAGAGAGGGAAGGAGGTCTTGGAAGCAATAACCGGTGCCCTGGGCTTCTGCAAGCACACCGTGATGAAGAGAGCAGAGTGAGTGTGCTCCATCTCTTTCAGTTATCCTGGAGACTGTCTCTCCAGCATCTCATGGCAACAAATAACAGGCAGTCTCTTTACTCTCTGACAGAAAAGAGCATGTTGGAGAAATCTATTCTTAAAATCAGCAAAAATACCTAATAGAATTTGGGACTGATTTATCAACAAAGATCAATGGTGCTTCCTCCCATGTTTTGCAACTTCGAGCACCCAGTCTAAATGTGCAAGTCAGGTAACAGTGCATTGCTGGCATTATACCCTTTCAGCCCCTTGTACCTTAGAACATAGAGTCTAAGAGATGTACGTGAATAAGATCATGAACACAAAGCCTCCACTTTTCCAGATGGCAATCAGAACCCCAGAGTACTCAGCTGAACTGACTCTCTTACCATCAAGGAAACCCAATTCTACATCCTTGCTGAGATCATAGACCCAGGGACAATTTGGAAAAAACACACTCATGACCACAGTGAAAGTTTTATGTATTTTCTTCAGAACAAAGGATGCTGATAAAAGTACATCCACTATGGCACACTGGTAGCCGATGTAAGGTAATTTTCTTGTAGACTCAAAGGAATGGGAGTAAGAAATGAGGCTTGTGGATGATTACATTTTACAATTTACTCTGTTCAGTAGCAGGATAGCAGAGGTGGTATTTATACTTTAAAGAAAAGGGAATTGCCTCGAAGGCAGTTGTGTTTAAAGTCCTATGCCCCTTCAAAGGAGGGACTTCCCTGATGGTCCAGTGGGTAAGACTCCGCACTCCCAACGCAGGGGGCCCAGGTTCGGGGAACTAGATCCCGCATGCATGCTGCAACTAAGGAATCTACATGCTGCACCTAAGACCTGGTGCAGCCATAATTAATTAATTAATTTAATTAATTAATATTTTAAAAAAGAGGAAAGGAAACCCATTTGTATATACTCAAGCTGTGAAGATTGAACTGAAAGCAGTAAGGAGTGTGAAAAAAACCTTTAAAAATAATATATATATTTTTAAAATCAACCAGGTTGAAGTCCTAAAACATGATAAGATTTCTTGGAGAAATTACCTAAAAAGTTTGTAAACTTTGCATATACTTTTGCTAACCACACTTTCAATCTAACAATTCTTTCAACCAATAAAATGAGGTTCTTATCTCCTAAATTTTTTCATATTTATAATAAAAATGCACATAGGTTAAATATAGATTAAGTAAAGAAAAATTCTCTTCCTTCTCTCACTCTTTCTCTCCTCAAATTCATATATTCCAAAGCAAATATAAAAAATTTCAATGTTGCTTTTTTAAAATTTGTAATTATAAACTTATAATTACAGTTGACTAAATGTCAACACATGATTAATATGAAATGGAGATCGGTATTGGGGAAAGTCTATTCCATTGATTTAAAAATTTTTTAAAACAGATTTAATAATATCAGTGTATTGCATTGTCCTTCTTTGTGGATTAAATATTCGCTGAATAACTATTATTTATTAATAGCAGCTGTCCTTGAAGTTATAAGAGGTAGAAAGAAGTCTAAGCAAAGCCCTTGCTTTCAGGATACTTATAGTCTCTAATGGGTAAAATAACAAAGCAATGATATGATACATGCAATGAATGCTCTGATAGTTCAGCCTTAAAGTGACTTAAACCTAGGCAGTTAGGGATAGATTTGTCAACTAGACTTTAAAGAGTGGTCAACTCAGATAATTAGAGGGTGTTCCAGAGAAAGGGAAGAGCATGAACAAAGCCATAAAACACTGTTCTGCCAAATGTGGCCTATTAACAACCTGTATCATAATCCCCTTAAGAAAATGAAACTGTCCATTAACCACGTCCCTACTTCAAGGTTCACGTTGAGTAAGCCTGTTCTAAAGCCTAAGGATACACAGTTAAGAGCATGTCAAGCAAACTAGCAACAAGAATAGAATGCAAATAATATATTCACATTAAAGACTAATACAGAGAAAAACAGAAGAGGCCTGGGAAAGTAGATTAGAAAAAGAGTGTGGTCTTCTTTGAATAAAGAATGTGGACTTCTTTTTGTAAACAAGGAAACCTACTGAAGTATTTTGAGAAGAGGAATAACAAGGTCACAGTAGTGTTCATTGATTTAGCAATGATGTAAAGGACAGAGTGGAGGGGACAGAGTGAGAGAGGCAGGGGGAAAAGTGAGGCAGCTACTCCAATTGTCCAGACACCAGGGGCTAAGTTCAGAGGTGGTTGAAGGGGAGGGAATAGAGTGAAATAAATGGATATTGAGAAAAATGAAAACACAGACTTCAATGTTCATAACAGGAAATAGAAAATTCTTAGGCCACTCCGTCACCATGTTCAGAGCAAGACATAGGCCATTCTCTGGCCACAAGATGGCTAAACTTCCCCTTATCTGACTAATCTCCTTTCTCCGAGTGGATTCTTCACCAATTCTAGAATTGATTAATTCCCCCAATTTTTTAGATAAAATTTATTAAGAATCCCAGTCACTGAATGTTCCTACTTCTTTTTTTAAAAAAAATTGAGGTGGTAGAAATTTAAAGTATACAATGTGCTAATTTGGTACATTTATATATTGCAATATGATTACTGCCAGGGCATTAGCTAACAGCTCTAACACATTCCACAATTACCATTTCTTTTTTGTGAATGCTAACAGCTCTAACACATTCCACAATGACCATTTCTTTTCTGTGGTGAGAAAAATTAAGATCTTGTTTCTAAGTAAACTTAAGGTTTCTAGTGCAGTAGTGTTGGCTATAATCACTACACTGTGCATTAACTCTCCAGAATGTATTCATCTTCTAGTTGTAAATATGTACCCTTAAACTACATCTCCCCAGTTCCCCCAAACCCCAGCCCCTGGTAACCACCATTCTATTCTCTATTTCTATGAGTTCAGCTTTTTTAGGTTGCACACGTAAGTGAGGTCATACAGTATTTGTCTTTCTCTGACTTATCTCACTTAGCATAATGCCCTCTTCTTGATAGCCTTCAATCAAGAACAGGCCTCTACTTCCCTAATTCCTCCTCAAAATTATGCAAAATAAGTCCATATCCAATAAAGAGCCCTTCCCAATTCCCCTCACTGAAATGCTTCTGAGGTTTTCCTAGGATATTTTCTCCCTTTCTACAGCAAGCTAAATAGTCCTTACTTTGTTTTGACCACACGTGTGCTCCCAATAATAGTACCACTGAAAGAAAAAGAGGAGTCAGTTGCATGAGCTTATTTGAGACTTGCTGAACTTGAAGAGACGTCATGATATTTAAGAGAAAAACAGGGGCAGTCAACATGTGTATGGGCCTCCAGCAGTGGAGGAGCCATAAAGGAAAGGTAGATAAAAAGCACCCTTGCACAAAGGTGTCACCTTTAACCTGGTATAATACCTTCTTCCTTGTCTAGCCCTATACAGCTTTCAAAGATCCTTATTAAAACATCCTCAGTGGTTTTTGACCAAGAAACTTCCTTGCACAGAACCACTGGAGAGATCAACAAGTCATTATTTAGATTATATTATTCAGCCTTACAAAGGAAGGAAATTCTGTTACTTGTGACATGGATGAATCTGGAGGACATAATGCCCAGTGAAATAAGCCAGACATAGAAAGACATATAACTTTATGATCTCACTTACATGTGACATATAAAAATTCCAATTCATAGTAACAGAGGGTAGAACAGTGATTACCAGGGTTGAAGGTGGTCAAAAGGTACAAACTCTCAGTTATAAAATGAACCAGTCTGGAGACCTAATGTACAGTATGGTGACTATAGCTAATCATAATGTATTGTATACTTGAAATTTACTGAGAGAGTAGATCTCAAGTGATCTCACCGTGAAAAAGAAAAATAGTAACTATGTGAGGTGCCAGATACGTTAATAAGCTTAATTGTGGTAATCACTTATATATATGTAAATCTCAAAACATTACATTGTACATCCTAAATGCATACAACCTTTATTTGTCGACACACATCAACAAAGCTGGGAGAAAAAGTTCATGAAAGCAATGAGCTATTCTGTCTATTCTACTGTGTTCTCAGCACCAGAACTAGCACAACATAGAGGAGGCACTAAATACATATGTGTTCAATGACTGAAGAAGAGGAACAACACAATCCAAAGGTGTTAGTCCACCAAATTCTGGGAATTTGGTCTCCTTCTCATCAATGTGTCAATTCTGGGAGCCATGGACACAGTTCCTAGTGACAGGAATAAAAAGTAGGGATGATTTCAAGAGTTTTACAACTGAATTCAACAGAAACCCAAAAGAAACCAGGCACACAGGATCCGAGGGAGCATCACCATTCAAAGTACACACCTCAGACAAACAGACCTGGATTCAAATCCCAGTTCTACCACTTAGTATCCCAGAAGAATCACTTAAATTCTCTGAGCTTCCATTTCCTCAACAGTGAGTTGGGAAAAATAATGCCTTAGTCATAGGATTGTAGTGAGGATTAAATAAGCCAGTTCGTATAAAGCACTTTACACAGTGTCTACCACATGGTTAGTGATCAATAAACAGCAACACAGTGAAAAACACAGCAACAACAAAACTACAGTGAGATTCCACCTTACACCTATTAAGATGGCTACTATTGAAAATAACAAGTGTTACTGAGGATGTGGAGAAATTGAAAGCTTTGTGCATTGTTAGTGGGAGTGTAAAATGGTGCAGCCACTATGGAAAACAGTATGGAAGTTCCTCAAAATATTAAAAATAGAATAACCACATGATCTAGCAATTCCACTTCTAGGTATATACATAAAAGAATTTAAAGAAGGGTCTCAAAAAGATATATGTTCTCCACATTCACAGAAGTTCTATTCACAATATCTAAAAGGTGGAAGCAACCCAAGTGTCTGTCAACAGATGAATGGTTAAAGAAAATGCGGTATATTCATAAAATTGAATATTATTTAGCCTTAAAAAGAAAACAAATTCTGACACATGCTACAACGTAGATGAATCTTGAAGACATTATGCTAAGAGGAATAAACCAATCACCAGAAAGAAAAAAAAAAGACAAATATTGTAGGATTTCACTTAGATGAAGTACCTAGGAGTAGTCAAATTCATGGAGACAGAAAATAGAATGGCAGCTGCCAGGGGCTGGAGGGAGTGGGGGATGGGGAGTTTGTGTTTAATGAGTATAGAGTTTGTTTAGCATGAGGAAAAAAGTTCTGGAGACTGGTTGCTCAACAATGTGATTGTACTTAACACTACTGAACTCTACTCTTAAAAATGGTTAAGATGGGGGCTTCCCTGGTGGCGCAGTGGTTGGGAGTCCGCCTGCCGATGCAGGAAACACGGATTCGTGCCCCGGTCCGGGAAGATCCCACATGTCGCGGAGCGGCTGGGCCCGTGAGCCATGGCCGCTGAGCCTGTGCGTCCAGAGCCTGTGCTCCGCAACAGAAGAGGCCACAGTAGTGAAAGGCCCACATACCAGAAAAAAAAATGGTGAAGATGGTAAATTTTATGTCATGTATACTTTACCTCAGTTAAAACACACACACACACACACACACACACACACACACACACACACACAGTGAAAAACTGCAATAATGCATGACAAGAGAAAATGCATGAGCTGTGTACACCAGAGGTCACCCTTACTCAGAGCTGGGCCAGCATCCAAAACTGCCCAATAGCAGCAAGTCTCTTCAGAGCAGTGCCTTGCAGCTATAGTTTTGTTTAGGGCACTCAGTGAGGGTCAGACTGAATAAAGAGAGTGACCAGCTAACAAGGGAGAAACTTAGGTAACTTTAGGAAAAGTTTCTGTCCCCAGAATGATTCCCCACAGAAAAGGAGCACCCAGTTTAGGAGTCCCAAACAGGAAGACCAGGGAGCTGAGGTTTTTATATTAAAGTAGTTAGAAAGATGAGTGAGTGTCATAGAGAAAACATGGTTCAAGACAAGCCACAGTGCTGCAAGTGGAAGAGTGGGTCAGGAAGAGGCCAGGAGGCAAGTTACATCTGACAGGGAGTAGCAGCTGGGTTCTATACTCTGAAATAGGCCATAGGTCTCTATCCTACTAGTTTTTCAGGCACATTCTGACACACAGAGGAAAAAGATGAACAAGTTTGGTGATTAGGTGGTCCATGCTGGGCTTGGAGAGAACATTTTCAGTATGTTGGTGGAATTTGAAGTTATATTAATTACACGAGATCAAAGAGTGGGAGTGAAATGAAAAGTGGAAGGGACAGATAGTGATCATAGTTTTAAGAAAGTTGTTTTGAAAGGAAGGAGAGAAATAAAATGTTAGTCTTTGAGGTTGGCAGGGACAAGCATGAAAGATAGCAATGTTTTCTTTCCTTCTGTGGTAGAATGGATGAGGCCTCCACTCCCCAAGATATCCACACTCTAAGCTATGAATATGTTACCTTATATGGCAAAAGGAAATTGCAGATGTGATTAAGGTTAAGGAGCTTGAGATGGGGACCCAATCTAACCACACGAATCCTTAAAAGTGGAGAATTCTTCCTGGCTTGGTCAGAGATGCCATCTTGCTGGCTTGGAAGATGGCAAAATGGGGAAGAATGGGAGTGCCAGATGACAGGATCTTATAGGCCATTTTTAAGACTTCAGCTTTACTCTGAGTAAGACATGAAGCCATTGGAAATAAGGTTTTGAACAAAGCCATAATATGATCCAAGTTAAATATTAAAAACACTATTCTGTCCGCCTGCCGATGCAGGGGACACGGGTTCGTGCCCCGGTCTGGGAGGATCCCGCGTGCCATGGAGCGGCTAGGCCCGTGAGCCATGGCCGCTGAGCCTGCGCGTCCAGAGCCTGTGCTCTGCAACGGGAGAGGCCACAACAGTGAGAGGCCTGTGTACCGCAAAAAACAAAAAACACCACTGTGTGATATGTTGAAACTAACTGAGAGGAGGTGGGGAGGCAAACATACATGAATCCAGTTAGAACCGGAGATAATGAGTAACCTTGGAGGAGGTGGCCAGGTTCTGGAGCTGACAGGTTTTACTAATTGGTTTCATAATCGTTTATGGAAGAGATAAGGGAGTCAACAATGACTGCAAGGTTTGGGGGCTGAACCCCTGGAAAATAGAATTGCTGACGTGGGGAGATCCTCACAAGATGATTTGTGGTCAGCTACCATTTGGGTCTAGGGAACATTCCAAAACAGCTTGCCAAACTCAAGATTACTAGCCACACTCTCCCACTGCCCTCTCTATTGGCTCTGCCTTTGTGGTCTGCTCCAGCCATCCTCCTGCCTCCAGGCTTTCCATTATCTGTGCCCCACAAAATCCAAGGATGCAGTCAAGCCCTCTTGGTATTGCCTTCATTCAACTTAAAGACTGGAAGGGGGAAGAGAAACAACATAGTTTTCTCTACTCCTTGCAAATCCCTTTTGAAGTATTCTCCCCTAATAAATCAAAAATTAATCTCTGGCTGCTGTTGGTGGTAATGAGTCTCTGAAAAACTCAGATCCTGAAGGGTGTATAGGGTGTGTCTAGTTCCTCTGTTAAAAACATGGTGGTACTTTTCCCCATCATCCTCAGCTTTGATGGCTTAACCAAAATTTGGGGGCAAGAGGAAAAGCCCCTTTCTGCATTATGCTAAATATGTATATCATGTAACCAATAAAGTAACAATTATAAATTTTAAATTTTAATTTTTTTTAATTAATTTAAAATTAATGAACATAATTAATTTAGAAAGTAACATATCCTAACATAAAAATGGAAAAATAAAAAACAGATCATTTACAAAAGAATACTAATAAATAAATATGCACTAACTGTATGAAAATATCAATTCTCATTAATATAAAAGGAATATAAATTAAAACAAGGAGATAACATCTGACTATTCAATTAAATATGATTAAAGAATCATCCCGTTACTGTCTCATACAACATGGGATTTGCACAAATTCTGTTAATAGGTATAAATTTATATGTTCTTAAAAAGTATTTTTAAAAAATATGGGCTTCCCTGGTGGTGCAGTGGTTGAGAGTCCGCCTGCCGATGCAGGGGACACGGGTTCGTGCCCTGGTCCGGGAAGATCCCACGTGCCGCAGAGCGGCTAGGCCCGCGAGCCATGGCCGCTGAGCCTGCGCGTCCAGAGCCTGTGCTCTGCAACGGGAGAGGCCACAACAGTGAGAGGCCCGCGTACCGCAAAAAAAATACATAAAAATAAAAAAATAACTAAGGAATGACAGAATATTCGTAGGGATTTTTATTACAGCATTATATGTAAAAGTGAACACTTGGAAGCAATATGAAAGTCCAATGCTAGAGGACTGGTTAAATCAATTATAGAATGCCCAAATAAGGAAATACTATGTATTTATTAAAATAATGCATTTATACATATGTGTATATATATATATATATATATATATATGGAAAGATATTCATAATGTACTGCTAAGTAATAAAAAGCATATTGCAAAATAATCATAATGTGATCACATACTTGGTATACATAAACAGATTACAGAATTAATGTCAATGTAGACACACACACTCACACACACACACACACACACACACACACACACACTTCCAGTAGCATTAGAAGCTTTTTTTTTTTCTTTTTTGCGGTACGCGGGCCTCTCACTGTTGTGGCTTCTCCCGTTGCGGAGCACAGGCTCCAGGCTCAGCGGCCATGGCTCACGGGCCTAGCCGATCCGCGGCATGTGGGATCGTCCCGGACCGGGGCACGAACCCGTGTCCCCTGCATCGGCAGGCAGACTCTCAACCCCTGCGCCACCAGGGAAGCCCGCATTAGTAGCTTTTATTGCCATTATTCTCTAAATTTTTCTATAAGTGTATATTTTGTTGATAAAAAAATCAAAAACGTTATACAGATGTTTTTAAAAGATTTGTATTGCCAAGAAAATGTCTATGGCATAATGCTAAAAAAAAAAAAGAATACAAAGTTACACATATAGAATGATAGCAAGTTAATAGAAAAAAATTTTTGAGTATAGAAAGGCTGTAAGGAAATACACTGAAATATTCACCATGGTGGTCTCTAGGTAATTTTCTTTCTTTAAAGCTTATAAATGTCCTACATCAAGCATATATTATATTTATCATTAAAAAAAGGTATTTTAAGACTTTTTATTTGTATTGTTCTACCTGTCTCCCTAGCTGGATTGGTTTGTAAACTTCGAGCTGGTAAGAGAATTGATTTTTGTTGTTCGTTTCCCTTTTTCACATCCTCCATTGCTATAATTGTAAAAAAAAGCTTGCAGCTAATTGATTTCCCACTTCATCTTTGCCTTTCTACCAAGCCCACATTCTTATCTTCAACCCAGCCCTTGTTGCTACTTGTTTCTCTGTCTCCTCTATTTCACCCTGAGATGGTTTTTCTGAAATATGATTCATTATTCTGAAATATGAGCATTAATCACAACAGAGAAAACACTATACAGGTAGAAGTAGGAAAATCTGGACTTCTATAATGTAATGTCTAATATTGATATATACAAACAGATTTCTATGTAGAAAGGATATTATCAAACAAAAGAGACAAAGACAAGGTCTCTGACTTCCTGAGAGGAGGGCATGGACAGGAGCTATGATTATTAAGACCTAGTAGGAGGGAGATATAGCTCTCAGTCACCAAACTAGATTAGGTCCTCAAGGAAATCTGTACAATTAAGTCTATAAAAGCTGGCCCAGCTGGTTAATTAGCACAGCAGATTATGGTTTATAGTTTGATTTTTATATTCTAAGCTACAACCTAATAAGTCAAGCCAATTACATTACCTAGGACTTGATGACTTCTTCTTTCTCATATGAGCTCACTACCAATCGCTAAACTTGCATTTATATACAGCTAGGACCATTTTTGTTATACATGTGGTTCCTCGAACTTCTGTGTTAAAAAGCATCAGCAGACAAGGAAATGCTTCCAGAACGGCTCACCCACAGAATGCTATGCTCAGAACTCAACTAGTGCCAGCCAAAGGAAATGATTCATTTATTCAGGTTGTAATTACAGCTATGAAACAGTTGGTTACGGGTTCTTTCTCCTGGCCTGAGCTACTTTCTAACACCTGCTAGTATGAGTAGAGAAAGGCACTGACTTATTCTTTTAAGTATCCTCTGTTAGACAGGAAAAAAGTCATGTTTCAGAGGGCTTAGGGTGTCTAATCAGAATAAACAAGAGATCAAATGTTGGGGACCAAGATGACCAATACAAGAACCTGAATAGGACCATATACTTAAGATCTTGTGACATATTTTGATTAAGACCAAAAAACCCATGTCATGCATGCCATTCTAGAATAGGCGCTATAGCCCACCAGTTCCAAGTTGATGATGTTCTCTAATTGCTTTGGCTCTCCAATTCCATTTGATTATAGAATCTGTTTTAGTGTTTCACTTTATATAATTCATATTCTCTCGTTCTCTCACACACACACACTGAATATGTTCTTTATTTTTCCATTTTCTTATATTTTCCTATGTTGCTTCAATAGCTCAAAATGTCTCTTTATTTTACCCTGCCAGCTCCTCGTGTCAGAATCTTATTCATCCTTATTTCTAACCCAAACAAGCTTTTTTCATGAACATTTCTCTGCTAGTTTCCAACTGGATGTTAATGCAAGATGAGTCAGTATAGTGTAGTTGTCATGAAAGCTTGTTGGATCCATTCTGCAAAAATTCATCTCTCAGTTTGGCACTTCTTACTTGCAGGATGTTGGGCAAGTTGCTTAACCTCTTTTGCCAGTTTCCTTATCAATAAAATCAGGACAATATATAGTATCTTCTATAAGAATAAAATTAGAGAGTACTTGTAAATTTTCTAAAATGGTGACTGGTAGGAAGTGCCCAAAAGCTATTTTTATTAGCTTCTGCAGCACAAAACTCTCTCTATCCGACGCATTATTTGTGGAGAAAATATTTGAAGCCTGAGATTACATAAAGAAAACTTTTACATAAAAAGTTTACATAAAAATCACTTTTCTGATAAGCTCCACCAAATAGAATTAATAAAGAGATCCAACATTCCATTCAAGACCTGCCGGTCTCAATATAAATATTCATCCTCATGTTCCTGACACAAAGTGATAATTTGATACACTCTGGCTGATTTAGAATAGGTACAAGTTTGTTTTTGATTTTGTTTTTTTAAACTGTTTTGTCACTCTGTGTTAATCCTGTTAGGTAATATCTCATTGCCACAAAGCTTTCCCTCATATTTCCAGGGTATAACCTCTAAGAAGATATTTAATATATACACTCCTGACATCATTCACATGGTAGCATGTACAATAATAGGACTTAATTAGATTTAGATAACATTTTAGGACAGTTAGCGACAATTACCAGTGTTATACAAATGGAAGAATCTTACTGCTGCTTAAGGAGATATGTGATGAGAATGATTCAAAATGAAATTAAAGGATTGGATCTTGAACTGAATGAATTATTTTGAGGATACTAAGTAAGGACCAGAATTTTGATACTTCCACTCCAGATTGTTTCATGAGAAAAGCATAATTGAGAATTTTGTTCTTTGAAGGCTTAAATTATGACAGTGAATTACCTCATCTTTAAAGATCAGTAAACCACTTCAAGCTTTAGAACTAGATTCCCCTTTCAAGCCATGAATATAATAAGATGACACAGCAAATTACCTAAGGAAGAAGATAACACTAAGAAAAGGAAAGTCATACCAATTGAATGCCAATACCATTAGCATTTGTTAGAGATAAAAGGAGGCACTATAGTAACTTTGAAGATGCATTCAGTAAGTAAATTCGTATACATTCTGACCTTCCAAGTGTTCTACTCTGGGGAATAAATGAGTTAAAGTAAAAGTATAAAGGGCAGAGATTTGGCAGCGTATGTTATTATTTATACACTCTGGAAAAGATATTTACTACCAAGTTCTGAAAATACTTGCTCAATTTCTAGATGTCATGCCTGGGCTTTTTTCTGAAAATTGCATGGGTTTTTTTTTGTTTTTTTTTTTTTTGCTACTGTAACAGTTTGGGAATAAAAGCTCCCATGCTATTCTTTTTATTTGGCTGCACCCTGTGGCATGTGGGATCTTAGTTCCCAGACCAGGGATCGAACCCGCGCCCCCTGCAGTGGAAGCATGGACTCTTCCACTGGACTGCCAGGGAAGTCCCTCACATGCTATTTTCGTTGTTAGGGTCAATACAGAGATACAGGCGAGACTTTCCAATACCTAATAATAATTTTTTCCTTATGATAAAATTGAGCAATTAACCAATTGAAAACTAGACAGCTTGATTATGTCTTTAAAGTATTAATATTACTCTTTCTAGTGGGGTCAAACAAATAGAACTGAACTATTTCATCTTCCTGACTCCTTGAAGTGGATGACCATGACCATTCTTCACCTCCAGGACTATCTACCAGGCAGAGTAGCTGGGACAGCAATACTGGGTCTGTGAAAGAGGCTTTGTCCTTTTTTGCATGCACTACATTATCAGTAAGAACAGGAGATTTGTGTAGGCAGGTGGGGATACAGATATATACTCTAAAATTACATCATATTTTGTAGCCACTAAATCCACCTTATGGACTCACCTTGAAACTTAAATACTATCCTTATACTCACTCTCCTCCCAGTCGATTTCTGTCAATTCTACCCACTAAGTAGGCCATGAATCCATCCTTCCTTTCCATTCCCTCTGCCACTGTAGCAATCTTAATTTAATCCTGTCTAGGTAAAGGAGATGAAAGCTTTTGGAGGATGGGTGGTTATGTCGGCATTTGTAAATGAGGACACAAACCATCACTCATAGGCATGAATTATGTAACATTCAATGCCTTTGACAGAGGAAAGTCATTAAATTTTAAGAGCCCATTTTTAGAAATTTTAGATGCAGTTACTCTGCTGAACTGTCTTAGTAGGTTAACCCACAGAGTCCTGAGGGTTTACAAATTGGGACTCCAGACCACAGGGGTATGGGGGAGAAAGGGGGAAAGATTCACACTTAATCACATGCAACAAGAGTTTTACAGAAGATATAACTTTGAGGTAAGTATTAGGAAAAGTCTTTAAAAAATAGACATCGAAGAGCAGTATTATTCTGCATTTGAGGGGTCTGTTTTGTAGATGGGAGAACCTGGATTTTCCTCCTACTTTCAGGACTGCAGAACAGCCATGCACATGGCTATAAGGGGGCACCCCTGACACACTGCAGCATCCCAAGGGCCTCCCAGCAGTTGGCATCTCCACAGCAGGACATGGCCCAGGTTCAAGAATATCTCACTGGGGCTTCCCTGGTGGCGCAGTGGTTGAGAGTCGGCCTGCCGATGCAGGGGACATGGGTTCGTGCCCCGGTCCGGGAGGATCCCACATGCCGCGGAGCGGCTGGGCCCGTGAGCCATGGCCACTGAGCTTGCGCGTCCGGAGCCTGTGCTCCACAACGGGAGAGGCCACAACAGTGAGAGGCCCACATACCACAAAAAAAAAAAAAAAGAGTATCTCACCAAGTCATAGCTGTTCTCAGCCTTTGGTACATCAGAATCTCCAAAATAAAAATTCAGATGCCTGGTCCACCCTAGAAGATTCTGAATCACACCTCTGATTGCTGAACACCAATGGGTTCAACCTTGGTGCCAGCTATGACTGATGCAGATGAAGTAAATAATAAGTACAACCTCTAATTGAGTACCAGTTTTGTGTTAAGTACTTTACTCAGTGTTATATATACAGTCTCATTTAATAATTTAATTTAATTTAGTCTAATTTAATCTTCAAAATAATGTGAAATAGGTGTTTTAGTGCCATTTTAACCACAAGGAATCTGAAGCTCAAAGAGCAACTTGTGGGACTTCCCTGGTGGCACAGTGGTTAAGAATCTGCCTGCCAATGCAGGAGACACGGGTTCAAGCCCTAGTCAGGGAAGATCCCACATGCCACGGAGCAGCTAAGCCCGTGTGCCACAACTACTGAGCCTGTGCTCTAGGGCCCACGAGCCACAAATACTGAAGCCCACGTGCCACAACTACTGAAGCCCGTGCACCTAGAGCCCGTGCTCCGCAACAAGAGAAGCCACCGCAATGAGAAGCCCACGCACTGCAACGAAGAGTAGCCCCCGCTCACCACAACTAGAGAAAGCCCACACACAGCAACGAAGACCCAACGCAGCCAAAAATTAATTATTAATTTAAAAAAAAAGAGCAACTTGTGACAGAGCCAGAATTCAAACCTGGCTCCACTTTATGCCAAATCCAAACCCTTTACCTACCACTACACCATACATCCTCTTCGACTCTGTCACAGTTGTAACCCACATGTAGAAACTTACTCTATCAGCTTGAATCACTGCCTGGGGAGTTAGGGAGAGGGTGGATAAGCGTACCTTACTTCCTGTGACTTCTTATTGGTAGACGGATGTTTCCCTTTCTAAGAACTCTTCAAGATATGACCTAGCATTAAGTTAAATGAGCTGATGGCAACATAACAGATCTTTTTATCCACAGGTTGCTAATAGAAACTTATTTTAGAAAATACCAAGATTTTAAATGGTTTCCACAACCTTCCCAGTGGTTGGTAAGTAAACAGGTTTCTTAGATAGTCATGTGCCCTGACACCTGTTTAGGGATTCTGATTTCTCCATCTAAGTCTTCTAGACCTGTTTCTAGGCACTCCAAGTCCCAAATCAGAGGTTTATAAGGTTTTCCTACATATTTCCTCTTTTGTCCTGATGCTAGCAGCTCACTTTTAGTTGACTTGACTGATCAGGGCACACCAGTACTACCTTCTGGGTTTTGTTTTGTTTTTTGCCATTTATTCCCGTTAAGGTGAAAAACGAGATTCATCACTACTGAGATCAAAAAGTAAAATCCCTTCAGCAGAACTCTGTTAAAAATCTGAGAGTTACTTCTTTGGTGGGCCCTTTTTTTAACTACTCAAAAACTCCACATTTTTTGGGTATATGTTACATCAGAATCTATGTGCCAATTTTTAAATGAAAATTCTAATAAAAACAGAGAAAAAGCACCATACTGTAATAATCAACATTAAAATTAATCATTAGTAATAAGTAGGGAAGTACCATCAAATTTACAAATCAGCAACTAGTGTCCCAGATAATAACCACTGGCCTATCTCTTTTCTCTTACCATAGGATTCTGACACAGAAGCAGCTTGACTCTCTAGTGTGCTCATCCCTCAGGTCCGACTATCTCTGCACTCTACCCTCGTGCAGACCTGACTACCAACATAGCACAAGTCTAGTTGGAGACAAAGACTGATGAGCACAAAATCTGACCAAGTTCTCAGTGCCAGGAATTCACACAGACAGAGAAAGGTATAGTTGAAAATGGAAAACCATTTGTAAAGTTCTGGCCAATTTCTAAATTATTGCCTGAGAGTAATTTAATAAAGAAGACGTTTGCATTATAACTTGCATGACAAGGAGGATTGTTGCTTATTTTGTAACCTGAAATAACGATCAAGTGGTTTCTTTAAGGCACCTGTCTATAATATAATGATAGATAGATAGATAGATGGAAAAATAGAGAGATTCCATGTCTTTCTGTCACAAATAACTGGCATGTCATATCACTAGTCTTCCCTTGGTTAGAAACATAGACTAGGAAAGGAGAAAGTGTGGGAATGCCCCATTAAGCAAGAAAGAAAAGGAAATTCTCTTTTCTGAGTATGAAATGAAAATAAAGTGAGGATTGTGTAATCCTCTTGGTAAATGAGAACCAGCTGGACTACCTAATGCCTTTCCTGATATAACCACGGAGAATGGTCACTCACCAAATTTTAAAGCATTGTAATTATCTGGATTAATTTGTCTGAGAACACATTTTGCTGCCTAGTTGGTTATAAAGAATTCAGAGACAGTCATTCCTAATACACCAGCTTTTTGTCATATAAATTGGTGCTTCTATTATATTTGAAATTTTAGTTAATTGACCAAGTGTAAGTGGAAGGAATCAGGATGTTATATAAGAATTAAAACAAAACATGAATCACAAAGAAATACACTGACAGTGTAACAAGACCTCTTCCCTAAAAGCCAGTTCCTCATTTAAGAAAATGGTAAGAAAAAATTTTCTTCTTGGTGGAGTATAAAAGCCTACAGTGAGTTTATTTGACATGGTGAAGAACCACACACTGTAACCTAAACTTAAAGAATAGAAAGCCCACACTTTTTTTTCCTCAATAATATCTAGCTTTAAGAAAACAAAATTTTGAGCCAGCAACGTTGGTTTTAACACCATACAGGGTAACGCTTCATAACGCTAATACATCACCTACACAGAATGAAGACTTTGCAGGTCAGTTTAACAATTACTGTTCTTTTCTTCAAAGTGATGCCAAAGTTTCCATTGGACTTCAGATGTTCAACTTATTTACTTTCAGGTGCCAGAAACTTCTGTTATGTTTTAAGGTTTCTATTTATATTCCAAGTCTCATTACTTACAATAGTTATGTTCTATGAACTTGCCACAAACTCTGAATTAGTTAACACTGAACCATGGCTGCTCAGAGACATACAGGGTTAGGTTCCTGTGAGCCTCTGGTCACATCATGTTTGCCAACATCTCATCTTTAAACAGAAACACACATAAAACAGGGTTATGATTAATACATAATCCTATGTGTTTCTGTGTAACCAGCCCTCATTTAATATATATTGTTGATTTGTTAACATTGAACTCACTATAACCCATGCCCAAAAGAAGTTTACCTAACACGTGTATTTTCTCCATAAGGCACGTCACAGCTTTCTTGTATTTAGGAGCATTAGACAGCACTTCAGCACTATGCACTATTTCAGAGAAATCACGAAGAAAAAAAACAAAAATGCTAAGTGTGGCACTACATAGACCACAAAAAGGACACTTGCTTACAGTATAAGGCAGAGCACTGCCTTGTTTAACCTCTGCTGGGAACATGCACACTGGGGACTCAAATTTTTTGCTGCTCTGCATACGTCTGCAAACGACTGCAAAAGTATTGAGAATTGAGTATTGATTTGGAAGTTACAAATAAATTTTAGTGAATAGGTGAATTTGCAAATACAGTATCTGTGAATAATGACTGAAATGTACAGACCATTTCAATGGAAACTAAGAGAAAACAAATTAAAATACAGAATTGAGAGAATGGTACAAATTTTAACTAGTTCAGTTGGACTGGCACTTCTGCTACACTCAAGGATCATTAACATGTGTTTTAAGAATTGATAAAAGATAGAATTGATTCCATTATATAAAATGATAAGAAAGCTATTCTATATAAATGAAATGCTTGATTTATCGTCTGCTTGTTTCAGTAAGTACAGTTTTACACTTAAAGAATTCAGAGGCCCATTTATTTCACAGCCCATTTGCCTTACTCTACTGTGATAGACATTCAGTCTTTGCCACTGTTTGGTTCTCCTCTATCCCTAGACACATGGAAGGATTACATTTCCCAGAGATACTGAGCCCTGGCCACATGAGTTTCTTTAGCTCATGGAATATGAGTAAAGGTATCAACTATCTTTTCCAGGTGAAAATATTTGATAGTGCTTAACCAAGCCACTGTTCCTTTGGCCACTGTGACCCACAACTTTCCCAACAGTGAAGTCTCCATCAGTTTCAGTCACAAAGAGAGGATGATATGAAATAGAACTTTCCACTGTACCCTCATTATTGACATGCAATAGACATACAGTGTGAGTAAGAAATAAACCTTTGTTGTTTGAAGCTGTTGTTTTGAAGAAGTTTGGGAGTTGTTTAAATTGCAGTATAAACTAGTATAAGCTAGTTTATCATAACTGATACAAACACCTAAAATAAGATTCTCTTTGGTCCTGCTGGAAATAGTGACAATATTCATTGAATAATAATTTTGAGGAAATTTCAGTTGTGCATGTTTGTCTTTAAAATGGGTCATATGCTCAATTACTAAAATTAACATTTGCAATTTATTAAATACTTATGTCCCGGTCGTTGTTCTAAACACTTTGCAAATATTATCTCACTTAATATTAACAATGATGCAATGAACATTTCAATTTTACACATGAGCAAACTAAGAGATCATTTAACTGAGACGTCCCGGTCCATACGCATGGTTAAGTGGTAAGTCTGGGATAAGAACTTGCAGCTGTCTGAGGTCAAAGCCTTGCCTTTAAGCACCAAGAAGCTTCCTGAGTGTTTTATTTTTTAGCACAATGCATCTCCATAAATAAGGAGACTTGATTCCAAAAATAAATAATTAAGTACAGGTTGTTGCCTGGGTCTGAAGCTTCTAAATCATCTCATAGCTTGGATCCACAGCAAGAGCTCTGACCCTGGGCTTCAGCACAATGTGATGGAGCAAAAATTAACATTTCTATATCTATGCATGTTCTGTTTAGATGAATTTAACTGAATTTTCTCAACTGGTTTTGCAAGATAATTAAGCCCCCAAATCTTAGAATAACTAACCATTGTATGTAATAAATTAAGTTCTCTGCATGTTAAAATAGCATTAGTTATGTAACATCCTTGCGAGAATTAAGAAAATAGTCACTCAAATAAGTTTGTATGGTTCCAATGAGGAAACCTAGTTGACAAAGGCTGCTAGCAGTTTCATTTGAACTGGATTTAGCCACCCAATTTTATCTCATCACCCCACAAATATTTCCAGCTTTGCTTCCAGATATGACTTACCGAATACATATACCACGTTCTAAGGTACTGAGTGTGATACATTGATGTTTTATATGTACATAAATATATGTATACTGTATATTTACATATGAATATTAATATAAACATAGGTATATTATATACGCATATGTGTGTATGCATGTATCTTTGCATAATCACACATACATACATAAATATACATGAAACTTTACCTATATAACAATCTCATTTAATCCTAATATCAACCTTAAATAGATCTGTGTTACACACTTTTTTCACATGAAGAAACAGTAACTTAGTACCCTCTCTGACCCCTCTTCAGGTTCTTCTGACTCTCAGGATAGAAACATACTCAAACCCTCTTACATTTATCCTCATCCTACAACTCTCAACTTTAAGTTTGGTTAGTCTTCCACATCAGCTTTTGAAAACAGTAATCCATGTTTATCACCTCCAGTTAGGGCATGGCAAAATCAGGAATCATACCACATGCACATTCACAGATTTATATTTCTACATTTTTTTCTGGGTGCAGGTGTATAGGATGTGGGTCTGTGGGCATGAGACAGAGCTCAGACTAACACAGTAGGGTTTCTGCTACAAGAGTTTGCTATACAACTCTGTGAAGCCAGTGGTCACAAACTCACCCCTCATTCCCCTGACTGCTGTTACAAAATCATTTTTCCTTCCTTTCAACATCATCTCTCTCTCCTCATTTCTCACATTTCACAAAGGTAAATCCCAGACTCAGCCATCAGACAGATGTGTCAGCTCAGAGCATTTCCCACCACCCATTTTCTTCTTGGAAGAAAGAGGGGAGAGAAAAACATGCTGAGTAGTATGGTAGTTCTATTTTTAGTTTTTTAAGGAAGCTTCATATGTTTTCCATAGAGGCTGTACTAATTTGCATTCCCAACGACAGTGTACTAGGGTTCCCTTTTCTCCACATCCTCTCCAGCATTTATTTGTAGAAATATTTTTAAATTTTGTTTTATTGTATTTATTAATGATACAAAGAATGCTTCTGTTCTAATTAAAAATTCCAGATAGTGATATTTTAACATGAGAGCAATGTGACTGAATATGCTCTCTTAGGTTGGAACACAGTGATTGTTCATATGTGTATACATACATATATATATACATATATATATACATTTTCAGATTCCTTTCCATTTTACATTATTATTTGTAGACTTTTTGGTGATAGCCATTCTGACCGGTGTGAGGTGATACCTCATCGTGCTTTAGATTTGCATTTCTCTGATAATTAGTGATGTTGAGCATCTTTTCATGTGCCTATTGGCCATCTTGTATGTCTTCTTTGGGAAAATGTCTATTTAGGTCTTCTGCCCATTTTTTGATTGGGTTGTTTGTTTTTTTGACATTGAATTGTATGAGCTGTTTATATATTTTAGATATTAACCCCTTGTTGGTCATACTGTTTGCAAATATTTTCTCCATTCCATAGGCTGTCTTCTGAAGAAGAAGAAATATCAATACAGAGGTCATCTGCTACCCCTTTCTTACTTGCCGTGGATAAAAAATTACAGTGAGGTTTTTTTTAAACAAGTAGATCTCATATACATAAGTTCTAGTCTTGGTCCTTTCATAACTACAGAGAAGTCCTGAATCAAATTCATTGTGTCCCCTAAGGTCCTCTTTCCTCACTTGTCTCTAAGGCCCTTGACACTTGTTTAGTGTTGGCATTGCCAAGGCAACAAACTATGCATGAACTCCACCCAGCTACCACCCTCACAGGACACAAAGTTGCTAGTCTCCTGCCTGTACACAGGACTCTGACTTCTCTGTTGCTGTAGAAGTATGCAACCTGGAAAGACAAGGGAATTGACACCCATGGGGCAAACTTTTCATCAGTGGGAGGTCGGAACCAGTGGAAAAATTTTCCCTTCTCCTACCCCTGGGCAGACTGCTTTGAGAAACACTCATCCATACGTTCACTCAAAATAGGGTCCTGTAAAGTCAAGTAATCAGTTTAACTTGGTACCAATAGGTGGCTCCCTGGGTAACACATTCCCTCCTTCACCCTTTTCCCACATCCCGCCTCCCCGGGATTGCACTCCCCAATAAATTAGTATCACATAAACATTTGCTTCAGGCTCTGCTTTCCAGGGAAGTTAGAGAGACACTTAGGCACTCTACAAATCAGATTCTTATGTTCAACAAGAGAACACCATTGAACTATGTGCTCTTAGTTTCCTTTTCCTTCTAAGGTTCAATGATTCTTTTGGAAAAAAGACTTGCAATTCTACCCTTGGTTATGGTATGCCCAGCAGGCATTGAAAAACCACTGAAAGGGAAAACAAAGGAAAAGGAAAAGTCACCTTTAGGGCTGGGGGAAATGATTGCATAATGAAGTAGTGCAAATTGGAAAATGTTTGTAACCAATTAATTTCTTCAATTACTTGTAATTCTCAAACATAATCCCTCTAATATCAACTATTTTGATAGGCCAACGACAGGATTGTTTTGATTTGTGAGTACTGGTTATGGCAAAGGAGTTTTTCATTACTAGGTTTATTTTTCAAAGAAGCACCTGCATTTTAAGACTACCCTGTCAAGCAACTGCATAGCACAGGGAGATCAGTGTGCTTTGCGACCACCTAGAGGGGTGGGATAAGGAGGGTGGGAGGAAGCTGCAAGAGGGAGGAGATATGGGGATATATGTATATGTATAGCTGATTCACTTTGTTATAAAGCAGAAACTAACACACCATTGTAAAGCAATTATACTCCAATAAAAATGTTTTAAAAATAAATAAATAAAACCATAAAAAAAATACTACCCCATCTATGTCTCCAATCTTCCTTATCCTTTTTTTTTTTTTTCTGCGTTACGCAGGCCTCTCATTTTTGTGGCCTCTCCCCCTCCCCCGTTGCGGAACACAGGCTCCGGACACGCAGGCTCAGCGGCCATGGCTCATGGGCCCAGCCGCTCCGGGCATGTGGGATCTTCCCGGACCGGGGCACGAACCCGTTTCCCCTGCATCGGCAGGCGGACTCTCAACCTCTGAGCCACCAGGGAAGCCCCTTCCTTATCTTTTAACATCAAATTGTGGCTCTCTGTCAGCAGTATGTGGGAAAAATCACAACCAGGCATATTACATTGCAAATTTCTCTCTTAAATTAGACATGACTAAAAAAAAAAAAAAAAAAATTAGACATGACTTTAACTGGTTTATCATCTTGACAGTGAAGTGAATAATTTCATTAGTAATTTGATTAGCAATCTCTACATTCTCAGCCAGCATAACCACTTGGGGTTACTCGTCATAAACTATTACCAAATCTTCATCCACATCTACTGGATCACATATTGGTGGTTGGCGCTGGAAAACACACACTGAACAATATCTGTAAGTAGATACTTTTCATAGAGCTCAGGACACGCCACCCCAAAATATGGCACCTTGGCACTTTGACTATTTTAAGCTGAAGGGGTCTGAGAAAATGGCAGGTGCAGGAAGGACTCAACCCTTCCTTGAAGCAGTTCATAAGCGCCACATGCGAAAGATTCCCTCCCTATACCCAGAAGAAAGAACATTCTTGTCTCCAAGGCAGCGGGACACAAAGAAGAATCTGAATGAACAGACCCTGCTAAGTTTCCTCCAGTTTACTACACTTACCTCATACTCTTTGCCTTATCGTATTTCTTACAACTGTCTACTGCTCATCAAGCCTAGCATAAAAACACTTAATTTTAACGATTTCTTCAGTCTCCATTTACTTATGAAGGCTCCTGTGTCTCAAAAAACTTATGTGAAATAAATTTGTATGCTTAATCTGCCTTTGTCAACTTAATTTTCAAACCCAGCCAGGGACCCTAATAGAACCAAGTAAAACAGTTTACCTTCCCTACACTCTTACACTTTAAAGTTTGAGGGCCACTGGTTTATTGAAACCTTCCTTCCAGCACACAGGTTTCTATAATCTTAAAACACACTGAAGTTAAAAGCTTAGTTCTTCTTATCAAAGAACCATCTCCATGAGTTGGTTTTTGAGTATGGTATGAAGAGGTGCTCGTTAGGTTGACAACAAATACAGTGGATCTTCAAAAGGCTTAGAACCTTGCACAAAAGAAACTAAGTACAGGGCATTTTTGGATTCACTTCAGAGGATTTTTTCCCTAAACCAAAAGCAAACCAGAATGTATTTTATTGTGAAATAGATGTACTGTACTGGAAGAATTAGTGTTTTTCAGAGAAAACAAGTCTTCTGTTAGTCATATTCATTTATTAACTGTTTCCTTAAGATTTTTCTTTCAAAACAAACTTTTACTGTCCAGTCACATGTTTTCAATATTAGATTTAATTAAATCACAAAGATTTCTAATCACATAAAGAGTGAAACACAAACACACATGCACACACACATAAAATGAGATAGAAGAAAATTTCAAAGGTCATTTTTTTCCCTGATTAAAATTCATAACAAAATTACAACAGCTATGTTTTTCATCAAGGAAGTATTTAAGCAGCTAATTTTTATATAAATATATTCCATGCTAGTTCAATAAATTAGAAAAAGAAGCATAATCTTGTTAAGCTGCAATTCAGAGGGAACTGTGGGTGGATAGCTACTAACATGTGAAAGCAGTGAACGAATGCACTGAATAAATAAACCCTATAAATTACTCACAGCTAAACAACAGAATTTAGATGATTTTGGTGAGTTTTGCATATCTCAATGGCAGTTGAGTTCCACAGCAGCTTGAGAATAAGGGCCAAGGTCAGGAACCTGTGACAAGGCCCTGCCCTTATGCCAAAACTTGGCATTCTGATAAGCTTGTTAGTGTCTCCTTCAGAAACACCATGCAAATGACTGCAGTTCCTAGGGAGCAACCAAAGACAGATACGGTGGTAGTTGATTTTTTTTCCCTCCTTAATTTTTTCTTATGCTGTTTCTTCTCCTCAAAACCAACTCAAATTTTTATGAGTTATATTTTATTTCCACCAACCACTTAAAAAAGAAATCCTTAAAACTACAAATTGCCACTCTTTCAGTTTGGGTTTTGCCATCAGCATTAAGGACAAAGGGAGCGTACGTCTCTCATTTCTCATCTGGAAGGCTTGTCTTGAGAATCTGGCCTAACAAAGGTACTTAGATAATTTCATCTTTCACATGTAACATCAAGACCTTATTGAGTTTAGTTAGTCTAAATGAATAAAATTACAATGGAGGAGAGGAACCAGTAAAAGGAAACATCTTTAGAAATATTCTAGGCTTCACCCCTTTTCATGCTCAATTCTTTAGTGATTGCTTGTCACTATAAAGTAGGAAGAATATGTCTTATTCTTATGTCAATATTCCAATATAAATTTCCATTTAATAATGCTAAAGAAAAAAACTACTCTACAGTAGAGCTATTTTTTTAAAAATAGTTTTATTTTGAATTCTCTGAATGTTTATTTATAAGATGCGTGAGAGGAAAAAAGGATTAAAAAGGGGGAAAGTTTCTCACTTTTGGAAGATAACCTGACTGTGTTAACTGCTGACTGTCATAGAGTATTTTTAGTAAGTAATCTTGATATCATAGGCAAAAGTTCTTAGTCAAACTGTGAGAAATGGAAAGATAATTACAGATTTTTCAGCAAAGGGTGTTTGGAAATTAGAGCATAGCTGTTTCATAGATGCTGTCCTTAGGTGATCATAGTAGTTTGGAGTTTCTTTAAGATAAACCTGCCAGTAAAGGCAGATTTTGCTTTGTTTTGTCTTTTGTTTCCTTTATCAGCTTGGAAAAAAGATTAACACAATCAACGTGTGTAGTAGCTGAAACGTTATAATAGCACTTAGAATGACTATAGATTCCATAAAATTCTGATGCTTTCTATGGGGTTTATGAAAAGGGAGAGTAGCCTTAAACAGCAATATAAGTAAACAAGATTCTGATTATTCTAAGAATGTTTTATAGTCATATATCTTATCAGATGCTTGACTGAGTTTAATACAAAAAGGTAAAAGGAATCCAAATACGTCTAGTATGTCTTATTCTAAATACTGCTAATTTGATTTTCCTGGTTGATCATTTCTTAAAGGAAAAAAATCTAATTTATATGTAAACTGAAGTGAAAAAAGTATTTTTATGACAAAGTACAACTGCCTGTATTCTATAGTTGTCCTTTATTCTGACATTCCTGTCTGAAGCTATATTAGAAATGGCTATTTTGGAGAGTTCAACGGCCCTCCTACAATTTGCTACAAAAATAACTCATTTATTTAAAAAAAAAAAACTGATTCAGCACCTACTATGTGCCAGGACAGTGCCAGGCATTGAGGGTAACAATGTGAATAAGGCAGACACAATCCCTGATTTCAGGGAGCTTACAGTTACTGGGAAAGGTAGGGATCAATTAAATAAACACATTTTTAGGACAATATTTCCAGAATGCATGACCACAGTCCATGCCTGCCACCAGAGTTAGCACTGAAATCACAACTGAGTGGTCCCTCTGGAGCCACAGAACTATCAAGTACCCTTCAAGGTGGGAAACAAAACATGGAAACCTTCTAACTTTGAGTATGTATGATGTCTGCTTATTCCCACATGTAGATGACCACTTCTTGATGAAAGCTGCCAAGCAGAACTGAGAATAGTTAGTTATAAAAACCATTATTCAGCCAAGTCCCGTGAGGAAAGTGTAGACACAATATTTTCTTCCTCATCTGAGAAATCTGAGGGGGATTGTTAAAACTATTCCCAAGATACTTAGTACAATTTCTCTTCTGGAGAGTGAGAGCAATAGGTTCAAGTGACAGCAATGAGGCACCTTAAGCCATGGTAAATGTGAGATTGAAGAAAAGTGAGAAAAAGAGCTGCAATTGTCTCTTTCCACTCCAGCTTGCTACCTACAGAAAAGCAGAAGAAAATAGGACACTTGGGGGCAATTTTATCTGATGAGTCACATAACAGTAGAATTTAAGGAGTAAAAGATTAACCATATATAACCAAAAGAACTGGAATCAGAATCTCAGAGATATCTGCACGCCCATGCTCGTGATAGCACTATTCACAATAGCCAAGATATGGAAACAACATAAATGTTCATCAAGAGATGACTTAATAAAGAAAATATGGTGTATACATACAATGGAATATTATTCAGTCTTAAAAAAGAAGGAAATCCTGGGTTTCCCTGGTGGCGGCGCAGTGGTTGAGAGTCCGCCTGCCGACGCAGGGGACACGGGTTTGTGCCGCGGAGCGGCTGGGCCCATGAGCCGTGGCCGCTGAGCCTGCTCGTCCGGAGCCCGTGCTCCGCAACGGGAGAGGCCACAACAGTGAGAGGCCCGCGTACCGCAAAAAAAAAAAAAAAAAGTTTAGCTTTTCTGTAAGCTTCCTTTAAGAGAGTTCACATGTAAATGAATTTGCATATGCCTGTGTGTATAAGTAATGAAGCATGGCTTTCTCTGGTTTGGTATGCTTGCTTAAAAAAAAAGAAAACAGAGAGATCAATCAGTCAGCTGTGAGAAATCAGATACTGTTTTCTAAAATAACAATTTACTATCAATATTTTATTTGATATTTCAGCATCTTCATTTGGCAACCCTGAGTAAAATGTCTGGCACGTAATAAACACTCAAGTTTTCAAAATTCAAGAAAATAAAACATTACTATCAAAATTTTAATTCTGTACATTTTATTTTCTCTCAATTTAAATATGTCCCTCATATGTGTCAGGTTTCTTTTCTTTTTTCTTTTTTAAGCTCTGAAAATTATTATTTTTTTAACAACTTTATTAGAATATAATTGTTCTACAATGCTGTCTTAGTTTCTGCTGTATAACAAAGTGAATCAACTATATGTACACATATATCCCCATATCTTCTCCCTCTCGTGTTCCCCTCCCACCCTCCCTATCCCACCACTCTAGGTGGACACAGAGCACCAAGCAGATCTCCCAGTGCTATGCTTCTGACTTCAACTAGCTATCTATTTTACATTTGGTAGTGTATATATGTCCATGCCACTCTCTCACTTCATCCTAGCTTACCCTTCCATGTCCCCGTGTCCTAAAGTCTACTCTCTACATCTGTGTCTTTATTCCTGTCCTGCACTTAAGTTCTTCAGAACAATCTTTTTTTTGTAGATTCCATATATATGTGTTAGCATATGGCATTTGTTTTTCTCTTTGTGACTTACTTCGCTCTGTATAACAGTCTCTAGGTCCATCAACCTCACTACAAATAACTCTCTTTCATTTCTTTTTATGGCTGAGTAATATTCCATTGTATATATGTGCCACATCTTCTTTATCGATTCATCCGATGATGGACACGTAGGTTGTTTCCTTCTCCTGGCTACTGTAAATAGAGCTGCAATGAATATTGTGGTACATGACTCTTTTTGAATTATGGTTTTCCAGGGTATATGCCCAGTAGAGGGATTGCTAAGTTATATGGTAGTTCTATTTGTAGTTTTTTAAGGAATCTCCATACTGTTCTCCCTAGTGGCTGTATCAATTTACATTCCCACAGATAGTGCAAGAGGGTTCCCTTTTCTCCACACCCTATCCAGCATTTATTGTTTGTAGCTTTTTGGATGATGGCCATTCTGACCAGTGTGAGGTGATACCTCAATGTAGCTGTGATTTGCATTTCTCTAATAATTACTGATGCTGAGCATCCTTTCATGTGTTTGTTGGCAATCTGTATATCTTCTTTGGAGAAATGTCTATTTAGGTCTTCTTACCATTTTTGGATTGGGTTGTTTTTTTGATATTGAGCTGCATGAGCTGCTTGCATATTTTGGAGATTAATCTTTGGTCAGTTGCTTCATTTGAAGATATTTTCTACAATTCTGAGGGTTGTCTTTTCGTCTTGTTTATGGTTTCCTTTGTTGTGAAAAAGCTTTGAAGTTTCATTAGGTCCCATTAGTTTTTGTTTTTATTTCCATTTCTCTAGGAGGTGGGTCAAAAAGGATCTTGCTGTGATTTATGTCATAGAGTGTTTTGCCTCTAAGAGTTTTATAGGGTCTGGCCTTACGTTTAGGTCTTTAATCCATTTTGAGTTTATTTTTCTGTATGGTGTTAGGGAGGGTTCTAATTTAATTCTTTTACATGTAGCTGTCCAGTTTTCTCAGCATCACTTATTGAAGAGGCTGTCTTTTCTCCATTGTATATTCTTGCCTACTTTATCAAAAAAACAGTGGTCATATGTGCGTGGGTTTATCTCTGGGTTTTCTATCCTCTTCCATCAATGAATATTTCTGTTTTTGTGCCACTACCATACTGTCTTGATTACTGTAGCTTTGTAGTATAGTCTGAAGTCAGGGAGTCTGATTCCGCCAGCTCCGTTTTTCTTTCTCAAGATTGCTTTGGTTATTTGGTTCTTTTATGTTTCCATACAAATGGTGACATTTTTTGTTCTAGTTCTGTGAAAAATGCCATTGGTCGTTTGGTAGGGATTGCACTGAATCTGTAGATGCTTTGGGTGGTATATTCATTTTCACAATACTGATTCTTCCAATCCAAGAACACGGTATATCTCTCCAACTGTTTCTATCATCTTTAATTTCTTTCATCAGTGTCTTATAGTTTTCTTCATACAGGTCTTTTGTCTCCTTAGGTAGGTTTATTCCTAGGTATTTTATTCTTTTTGTTGCAATGGTAAATGGGAGTGTTTCCTTAATTACTCTTTCAGATTTTTCATCATTAGTATATAGGAATGCAAGAGATTTTTGTGCATTAATTTTGTATTCTGCTACTACACAAAATTCATTGATTAGCTCTAGTAGTTTTCTGGTGGCATCTTTAGGATTCTCTATGTATAGTATGTCATCTGCAAAGAGTGACAGTTTTACTTCTCTTTGCCCTTGGATTCCTTTTATTTCTTTTTCTTCTCTGATTGCTGTAGCTAAAACTTCTAAAACTATGTTGAATCATAGTGGTGACAGTTGGCAACCTTGTCTTATTCCTGATCTTAGTGGAAATGCTTTCAGTTTTTCACCATTGAGAATGATGTTGGCTGTGGGTCTGTCATATAGGCACTTATTATGTTGAAGTAAGTTCCCCCATGCCTACTTTCTAGAGGGTTTTTATAATAAATGGGTGTTGAATTTTGTCAGAAGCTTTTTCTGCACTATTGAGATGATCGTAAGTTTTTCCTCTTTTAATTTGTTAGGATGGTTTATCACATTGATTGATTTGCGTATGTTGAAGAATCCTTGCATCCCTGGGATAAACTCCACTTGATCATGGTGTATGATCCTTTTAATGTGTTGTTGGATTCCGTTTGCTAGTATTTTGTTGAGGATTTTTGCATCTATGTTCATCAGTGCTATTGGCTTGTAGTTTTCTTTTTTTGTGACATCTTTGTCTGGTTTTGGTATCAGGATGATGCTGGCCTCGTAGAATGAGTTTGGGAGTGTTCCTCCCTCTGCTATATTTTGGAAGAGTTTGAGAAGGATAGGTGTTAGCTCTTCTCTAAATGTTTGATAGAATTCACCTGTGAAGCCACCAGGCCCTGGGCTTTTGTTTGTTGGAAGATTTTTAATCAGTTTCATTTTCAGTGCTTATGATTGGTCTGTTTATATTTTCTATTTCTTCCTGTTTCAGTCTTGGAAGGTTGTGCTTTTCTAAGAATTTGTCCATTTCTTCCAGGTTGTCCATTTTCTTAGCATATAGTTCCTTGTAGTAATCTCTAATAATCATTTTTATTTCTGGTGTCAGTTGTTACTTCTCCTTTTTCATTTCTAATTCTACTGATTTGAGTGTTCTCCCTTTTTTTCTTGATGAGTCTGGCTAATGGTTTATCAATTTTGTTTATCTTCTCAAAGAACCAGCTTTTAGTCTATCGATCTTTGCTATCATTTCCTTCATTTCTTTTTCATTTATTTCTGATCTGATCTATATGATTTCTTTCCTTCTGCTAACTTGGGGTTTTTTTGTTCTTCTTTCTCTAATTGCTTTAGGTGTAAAGTTAGGTTGTTTATTTGAGATATTTATTGTTTCTTGAGGTATGATTGTATTGCTATAAACTTCCCTCTTAGAACTGCTTTTGCTGCATCCCATAGGTTTTGGGTCATCGTGTTTTCATTGTCATTTATTTCTGGGTATTTTTTGATTTCCTCTTTGATTTCTTCAGTGATCTCTTGGTTATTTAGTAGTGTATTGTTTAGCCTCTATGTGTTTTTACTTTTTACAGTTTTTTTCCCTTAATGGATATCTAGTCTCATAGCATTGTGGTCGGAAAAGATACCTGATATGATTTCAACTTTCTAAATTTACCAAGGTTTGATTTGTGACCCAAGATATGATCTATCCTGGAGAATGTTCCATGAGCACTTGAGAAGAAAGTGTATTCTGTTGTTTTTGGATGGGATGTGTTATGAATATCAATTAAGTCCATCTTGTTTAATGTGTCATTTAAAGCTTGTGTTTCCTTATTTATTTTCATTTTGGATGATCTGTCCATTGGTGAAAGTGGGGTGTTAAAGTCCCCTATTATTACTGTGTTACTCTTGATTTCACCTTTTATTGATGTTAGCATTTGAGGTGCTCCTATGTTGAGTGCATAAATATTTACAATTGCTATATCTTCTCTTGGATTGATCCCTTGATCACTATGTAGTGTCCTTCTCTGTCTCTTGTAACAGTCTTTATTTTAAAGCCCATTTTGTCTGATATGAGAATTGCTACTCCAGCTTTCTTTTGATTTCCATTTGCATGGAATATCTTTTTCCATCCCCTCCCTTTCAGTCTCTTTGTGTCCGTAGGTCTGAAGTGGGTCTCTTGTAGACAGCATATATATGGCTCTTGTTTTTGTATCCATTCAGTCAGTCTATGTCTTTTGGTTGAAGCATTTAATCCATTTACATTTAAGGTAGTTATCAATATGCATGCTCTTATTACCATTTTCTTAATTGTTTGGGGTTTATATTGTAGGTCTTCTCCTTCTCTTGTGTTCCTTTAGCATTTGTTGTTGAGCTGGTTTGGTGGTGCTGAATTCTCTTAGCTTTTGCTTGTCTGTTAAGGTTTTAATTTTTCCATCGAATCTGAATGAGATCCTTGCTGGGTAGAGTAATCTTGGTTGTAGGTTTTTCCCTTTCATCATTTTAAATATGTCCTGTCACTCCCTTCTGGCTTGTAGAGTTTCTTCTGAAAAATCAGCTGTTAACCTTATGGGGATACCCTTGTATATTATTTGTTGTTTTTCCCTTGCTGCTTTTAATACTTTGTCTTTGTATTTAATTTTTGATAGTTTGATTAATATGTGTCTTGGCGTGTTTCTCCTTGCATTTTTCCTTATAGGACTCTCTGAGCTTCCTGGACTTGATTTACTATTTCCTTTCCCGTATTAGGGAAATTTTCAACTATAATCTCTTCAAATATTTTCTCAGTCTTTCTTTTTCTCTTCTTTTTCTGGAACCCCTATAATTCAAATGTTGTTGTGTTTAATGTTGTCCCAGAGATCTCTGAGACTATCCTCAATTCTTTTCATTCTTTAGTCTTTCTTCTGCTCTGTGGTAGTTATTTCTACTATTTTATCTTCCAGATCACTTATCCATTCTTCTGCCTCAGTTATTCTGCTACTGATTCCTTCTAGAGAATGTTTAATTTCATTTATTGTGTTGTTCATCATTGTTTGTTTGCTCCTTAGTTCTTCTAGGTCCTTGTTAAACATTTCTTGTATTTTCTCCATTCTATTTCCAAGATTTTGGATCATCTTTACTATCATTACTCTGCATTCTTTTTCAGGTAGAGTGCCTATTTCCTCTTCATTTGTTTGGTCTGGTGGGTTTTACCTTTCTCCTTCATCTGCTGTGTATTTCTCTGTCTTCTCATTTTGCTTAACTTACTGTGTTTGGGGTCTCCTTTTTGCAGGCTGCAGGTTTGTAGTTCCCGTTGTTTTTGGTGTCTGTCCCCAGTGGCTAAGGTTGTTTCAGTGGGTTGTGTAGGCTTCCTGGTGGAGGGGACTGGTGCCTGTGTTCTGGTGAATGAGGCTGGATCTTGTCTTTCTGGTGGGCAGCACCACGTCCACTGCTGTGTTTTGGGGTGTCTGTGACCTTATTATGATTTTAGGCAGCCTCTCTGTTAATGGGTGGGGTTGTGTTCCTTTATTGCTACTTGTTTGGCATAGCGCGTCCAGCACTATAGCTCGCTGGTCATTGAGTGGATCTGGGTCTTCTCGTTGAGATGGAGATCTCTGGGAGAGCTTTTGCCTTTTGATATTATGTGGGGCTGGGAGGTCTCTGGTGGACCAGTGTCCTGAGCTCAGCTCTCCCACCTCAGAGGTTCAGGCCTCACACCTGGTCAGAGCTTCAAGACCCTGTCATCCACACAGCTCAGAAGAAAAGTAAGAAAAAAAGAAAGAAAAAAAGAAAAGAAAAGAAAGTTTTTAAAATAAAAAAAATTATTAAAAAGAAAAAAAAGAAAGAAGAGAGCAAACAAATCCACCAATGATAACAAGTTCTAAAAACTACACTAAGATAAACATATAAATCAGAAACTAGTCAGTCACATATAGCAAACCCCAAGTCTACAGTTGCTCCCAAAATCCACCGCCTCCATTTTGGGATGATTCGTTGCCTATTCAGGTATTCCACAGATGCAGGGTACATCAGGTTGATTGTGGAGATTTAATCCGCTGCTCCTGAGGCTGCTGGGAGAAATTTCCCTTTCTCTTCTTTGTTCGCACAGCTCCTGAGATTCAGCTTTGGATTTGGTTCCGCCTCTGTGTGTAGGTCACCTGAGGGCGTCTGTTCCCCACCAAGACAGGACAGGGTTAAAGGAGCAGCTGATTCGGGGGCTCTGGCTCACTCAGGCCGTGGGGAGAGAGGGGTACAGAATGCAGGGCGAGCCTACGGTGGCAGAGGCCAACATGACGTTGAATCAGCCTGAGGTGCGCCGTGTGTTCTCCTGGGGAAGTTGTCCCTGGATCACGGGACCCTGGCAGTGGCAGGCTCCCAGTAGGGGAGGTGTGGATAGTGACCTGTGCTCACATACAGGCTTCTTGGTGGCTGCAGCAGCAGCCATAGCGTTTCATGCCCGTCTCTGGCATCTGCACTGATAGCGGTGGCTCGCTCCCATCTCTGGAGCTTGTTTAGGCGGTGCTCTGAATCGCCTCTCCTCGTGCACCCCAAAACAATGGTCTCTTGCCTCTTAGGCAGTTCCAGACTTTTCCCCAGACTCCGTCCCAGCTAAGTGTGGTGCACTGGCCCCCCCAGGTTGTGTTCATACAGCCAACCTCAATCCTCTCACTGGGATCTGACCTCCAAAGCTGGAGCCTCAGCTCCCAGCCCCTGCCTGCCCTGGCAGGTGAGCAGACAAGCCTCTCAGGCTGGTGAGTGCTGGGGCACCAATCCTCTGTGCAGGAATCTCTCTGCTTTGCCCTCTGCACCCCTGTTGCTGCTCTCTCTTCCATGGCTCTGAAGCTTCCCCCCCTGCCCACCCCCTGTTTCCACCAGTGAAGTGGCTTCCTAGTGTGTGGAAACTTTTCCTCCTTCACAGCTCCCTTCCTGAGGTACAGGTCCCGTCCCTATTCTTTTGTCTCTGTTTTTAATTTTTTCTTTTGCTCTCCCCAGGTATGCGGGGAGTTTCTTGCCTTTTGGGAAGTCTGAGGTCTTCTGCCAGCGTTCAGCAGGTGTTCTGTAGGAGTTGCTCCACATGTAGATATAGTTTTGATGTATTTGTGGGGAGGAAGGTGATCTCCACATCTTACTCCTCCACCATCTTGAAGGTCCCCCTGTGTCAGGCTTTTTAAAGAAAGTCTTAATGGCTCATATATGACAGTATTATGTACTTTCAATCATTGAAGAGAGGTAGAGATAAAAACTAAAATCCTGTAGAGACCCCATTTTTAGAATATCATAAAAGAAATCAAGCCAAAGAAATTCTTAAGCATGTGAAGCCTACAAATAATAGTCATCATATATTAACATGGCTGAAATAAAGATATATGTAAAAAATAAATCAGGAGTACTTTATCCATCTGCCACCTATTTGCTTTTTGGGTGCCCACAGCTTGGATAGAGATCATAGAAAAGGAAGTCAGGCAGAAGCAAGAAAGGCTGGCACATAGAGAACTCATCCCAACTGATTTTCAGATGAAGAAACAAACCTAGCACTAAAAGTAAGTTAACAGTATATTGGTCAAATAAATCTTTCTTAAATAAGGCACTGCAGTAAAGAACAAAGTAGCAACTGTTCAGGAAATGAGACCAGTGAGACTCAGAGCCCTTCCTCATGATTACATACCAGCTTGCATGGACAGTATCTTCTCATTACATGTTCATGTGAGTAACATACATACGGGCGAGCTGAAAAGCCATGACCAAGGGATGGCTTGCTAAATGGAGCAGCAAGATGAGCTATTCACTAAAGATCTGTAAACACTTCTAAAAACAGGGTGATATGAAAGCCCCTCAGGTCCTTTCCATATCACTAGGTAACCCTTCTAGGAAGCAGACAGAATTAACAGTCTGCAACAGTTTTCTATTGTCCTTAGCTGTACAACCACATGTCCCTTTTGTAGAAGGTAAAACATATAGAGGTAAGAGAAAATGAAACCTCCAAAGAATTCCTTGATCAGAGTCTCATTGTTGGAAGATTCTAACAACTTGCTTTCTATGTTTCTATGAGTTAATAAAAATAAACCCACCAGCTATGCTCCAACTGAGGCAAGAAAACAGTGATCTCATGTCACATGAAACCAGACTCAATGAGTCACATGATGTCACCATGGCCCCACTAATTCTTCCGGAAGTTCTAAAAAAGTGTTTCTAATATGGTACCCAGGAAAGCAGTTGGCTTCCTACAGCAGTGGGCTGTAGGAAGCCCCTCTCTCTACCCATAAAAGCAAATGAACCATGCAAGGACCTTCCAAGGAACTGGACCTTGACAGAGAGTTGAGAACATCATGGATAATATCAAAGTGGGACTTAACATTGCCTTGGATTGGGAATACATCAAAATTAGACCTATGTGAGAAAAGAAAGGAAATTCTTAATTTTAGAAAGCACTAAAACAATAGCTCTCCACTGTGGAAGCCACTGGGAAGAAGTTTAAAAGGGCACATGCTTGTGACCCCTCTCCCCCTGCTTGCCTTACTCTTCATGCTCACTTTGAGAACCACTGTACAGAGGCATTATAATGAGAGAAAAAGAAAACATCCAGAAAACACAGAGCCATTTTTAAAATCCTGGACAAGGAGCAATAGAGTTTTACAACATGGATTTAAATTGTGAGGAATAATACTTAGTTCATATTCTTTGAGCAGGGATTCAAATTCTATCCCAACATTTAAAAGTATATAATGTTTTCAACTGGTGGGTGGTTCTGGAAAAGAGTCTAACAAGGTAATGACTATTGAGTAACAAATGCAGGCGTGCAGTCACGCCATCTACATCTCCTCTCTCCAGACCACAGGGAGAAAGGTCCCTCCCAGCTCAAGACTCAACCTTCCTTGGCTAATCTAAAGTTCAGTTCTTCCTTTTTGCTCTCCTAATCCTTTTAACATTGCTGCTGGCTTTCTTTATAGGTTAGAATTATTTTTAAAATATCTTTCATGCTTCAAAAACAAACAAACAAAAATCCCTAGTTACTTGTGTTTCCCTGTAGCTACTTAAATGTCTCTTCTTCCCTTCACATCTAAGCTTCCTGAAAGAAGCCTACACACCATCTGCTCTTTTTCTCACCTCTCATTTATTGCTTAAACTATAATAATTAGGCTTCCACCCCTAAAACTATCTTTAAGAATACAGCAAATATCTCCCCACTGCTAATATCAACAAATTCTTTCAATCCCTTTATTATTTGACGTCTCTGTTATATTTGGTACTACTTCCCACTTATTTTTCTTAACTTCTTTCTCTAATATTATCCATCCTAAAAGCGGCTCCTACCAGTGACTCCTTACAGGTTATGTTTATAAAATACATATTACAAAATACAACAGTGAGGTTAAAAATACAAGATTTCTATCAGTTTGTTCCTCGACCTGTAATGAACTACTAAGGAATGGACAGATCAACCTGGCCTAACACCCAAATGTGCCATTTCATACCTCTTCCTGGAATGCCCTTCTTCACTTGTCAGCTGTTGGTGTTTGAGCAGGTAAATACACAATTTCCCGTACTCCCCTATCAGAATTGGGAAACGATTTGAGAGGCAGACGCAATAGCCAGGCAGGTGAACAAATATATCATTCCTCATAATGCTGCTCTAGACATATGGCTTAGGTCAACAGCAACAGCAGGCTTGCTTCCCCTGAATTAGTTATACCATTGGTACAGGGGGATAATCCCAGCCCACACTCTTAGGAGAAGCACCTGATCTACTGAGCCTCCCTCACAGCAAAGGGAAAATGAAATTGTATTCTTCTTCCTGGTAAGCAGACAACCAAAGGGAAGAGAAAACGGTGACACACAAATTCTGACCCTTCTGTCAAACACATCAATCAGTTATTCATTTCTTCTTGCAGAGATGAAGTGAACAAGGATATGTAGAAAGGAGTGGGTGTGACTATACTAAAGCCTTGGCATAGCATGGTGCTTAAGAGCACGTGCTCTAGAACAGCATTACCTGAATTTGAATCTCAGCTATATTAATTAGCAGCAATATTAGTTTAGGCACATTCCTTAATTTTCCTGTGCTTCAATTTCCTTATATCTGAACTGGGCAATTAATAGCACTAAGTTTATAAGAGTGAAAGAAGGATTAAAGACTCAGTATTCGTAGAGTACTTAGAACAGTGCCCAGTATATAGTATTATGTGAACATTTTAACGCTGGGAAACCTACAGGTTCCTAAGAAGATGCATTTATATTACTCAGGTATTTTAAACGTGTACCTAGAAGATAATGTGCATCTTTATATAGCTTTTATTTCTTTATATATCAGTCTCTCATAATAAATTATGAGTATTTTGAAGTCAGGTGCTTGGTTTTCTTCACCTTTGTGTCTACTGCTCCTAGCACACCATGCACTCAGTTGTTTATTGAATTAATGAATATATTAATTTCAAATGGTCTATTATTTTGCGGTGGAGTACACAGGTTAAGGAAATCACTTTCTTCAAAAGACTGATAAAAACTTGATTTACGCCTTCAAAAAGTACTTCAGTTGTGCCAAATTTATAGATTGTGATTGCGCTTAATGGAAATCAAGTCCTGCTAATAGAGCATTTCACAAAAGAATAAAATGTTGGGGCTTCCCCGGTGGCGCAGAGGTTGAGAGTCCGCCTGCTGACGCAGGGGACACGGGTTCGTGTCCCAGTCCGGGAGGATCCCGCATGCCGCAGAGCGGCTGGGCCCGTGAGCCATGGCCGCTGAGCCTGCGCGTCCAGAGCCTGTGCTCCGCAATGGGAGAGGCCACAACAGTGAGAGGCCCACGTACCGCAAAAAAAATAAATTAATTTAAAAAAAGAATAAAATGTTAACACAAGTCACAGTAAGATGCAAGTGTCAATTAAGGCTGTACCCGCAAAGAGATGGCACAAATTAGCACAATTCAAGGAGAGTTTATTTACAAAATGACTATTCACTAATAGGATAGAAGAGGAATGCAGGGATACCAGCAGCCAAGCTGTTCCCACCTACAGGCCCAAAGGAACGACCAGAGGAGAGAGGTTTCCAGGACCAAGTAAGAGGGTCATATCGAACAACACACTTGGAGAGAAGCAATAACTTACAGTTGCATGATGCAGCAAGCATTAGGCAACCTCCAAGGAGAAGCCAAAGGAATAAATACCCAACCTCACTCTCCACCCTCACTCTGATCTCCTGCCACAGCTCCCCATGGGCCAAACCCAACCAGAAGCCAGAAGGCTAGGAGCACTATTGATGTAGCCACTCAGTTCAACCTTCCAGGGCAGTGAACGAGGTGGAGAAGGGTAGAGAGTGAATCTGGTGGGACTAAAAGAAAACATCCAGCATAGCACAACGAACAAAGTTCCCAAGAGAAATTAGAAAAACAACACAATGAATTTTCTCCACATGAATACAGTGCAACAAATATGTAACTCACAATTCATTCAAATCAGTCTTATCCATTTGTCAACTATTTCTGGAACTTTGAATGTGTACAAGAAAATACATTGTGTCAGTAATACAAAAATGAATGATGTGGGGTCCCTCCTCCCAAGTAGCTTACTGTCTAACAGAAGACCAAAAGGGTCAAATGCATCAAATGTTATAACAAATGGAGTGGATAAAGCATTCCACGTTTAAGTTTTTTAAATCCACTTGAATTTACTATGATTTCTGCCTAAACTTATTGGTGTACTTCCAATTTATAGCACCTTTTTCTATCCAACTAGAATAACACTTTGGCTTAATTCTGAAAAAAAAATTGGTCATATTTAAATAATATACAATATTTCATAAATAACAAAACTAATTATCAATAAACAATTGGCAAAACTAGAAGGAAAAGGCCAGAATAATCACTGATCTAACAAAACTTAATTTACTACCTAGGAAGACACAAGGAAATATAAAACAATGCTTTATATTTCCATAAACATTTCCATAAATGTTACAAATATATAAAATAAAAATAAAAAGAATAAAATTTATACACACATTTTAATGATGTTTGTTAAGCTAATAAACATAAAACAGCAACAGACCACAAATTAATCATCTAAAAATGTTTAATCTACTCTACTCATATGCATATTTAGTTATATTCAGTAATAAATTTACAAGAAAACCAGTATTTTTGGTATATATAAGACAGAATGTTAAACAAAGCTCTACACAGAAACATAAAGCATATTCTATGAGTACTTTATATATTAAAGCAAGATAATCAATAATCTGGTCCATTTTTCCAAAATACGATTAATTTAAGGGAGACACTGTTTGCTTCTCAGAAACAGCCTGTAAATTATATCCAGTCCTGCTAACATCAAGAAGGATGCCTTACGAAAGTATTTCAGTTTCAACTTCACTTTCAGAAAGAGGTAAACAGCAAACAAAATAGAATTCTGGTGACTAAAATGAGGTACAACAGCAAGTTTATCTACAGAGGATCAAGAAAATGAATAGCAAATTCTCCTCAGAAACCATCAATCTCTTTCTTTTGTTAATCCCTCCACACATCTGGGCAGAATACAGGCAGTAAAACACAGTGTTTCCCAAACAGTATTTTTTTTTTCCTTTTGGTTGGTGACACCTAAATTTATCTGAACAGAAGAGTATGAACAAAATTCTTAACAGTCCTATTGATCTATTGTCTTTCACAAGCCCTTAAGCTAAACACTTTCAAGATTCCAAGATTAGAATAATAGAGGGCAGATATTCACAGGACCTTGAGTTCTACATTAATTTTACAAACTGCTAATTCAGAGTATGCTCCCCCCCCAAATATATCATGTTACTATGGATTAGTATAATACTATTGTGGTGCTTGACCTTTCTATAAACAACGGTTTTTACCACAGAAATCCACCTCAGGTTTTTGCTGTTTTCTTGAATGAAACTAACCCCTGAGAATCAAATGTATTTAAGAGAAAATATGGGACAAATATATCAATTTTAGAATAGCCTATATATTGATTCTGCCAATATTTGAATCACCAAACGCTTATGCATCTGTATATTAAAATTCTTCCCGTGAAACAGCAAATAATAGCCATAGTTACAATAATCCTCTAAATGACCTGTCAAGCAACAATGTTTATTGAGCAATTAGGACGGTGAAGTACAGAGAGATCTACCAGTATACAACCTTGAATGATGATAAAAAGAGGAAATTTTATTTGATTCAGGAATTAAAGATAATATGTATAAAAGTAAGGAGTCATGTAAAATACTTATAGAGACTTGTGTGTGTGTGTGTGTGTGTACACATACATACAGGTATAAGATAATAAAAATATGAACAAAAATTCAATTACTCATTGAATAATTATTTATTAGAGCCCCCTTTTCTAACTACACACTATGATAGGTAGACACCAGCTACTTAACCATTAATGAACAGACATGGTTTCTGACTTCTTGGAGATTTCAGTCCAGTGGGGTACACTGCCAAGTAAAAAAACAAACTATTACAATATCAACTAATAGGTGCTACCATGTGGTGTGATTGGGTCCTAAGGCCACAACTGGGAGCAACACTTAAACTGGGTTTGGGATGCTCAAGTAAAACCCCATGGAAAAGTACAGTTGAGCTGATCACTAGAGTTCACATAAAGGAGTCTGATGAAAAGTGATGAAGGATCGTTTTTGAGACTGAGGAAATAAACATGCCAAGGTCCTAAGATAAAAGAATATGGCATAAAAGAAACGAAATTGAGTCATTTGTAGAGACATGGATGGACCTAGAGACTGTCATACAGAGTGAGGTTAGTGAGAAAGAGAAAAACAAATATCATATATTAACACATATATGTGGAATCTAGAAAAATGGTACATATGAACCTGTTTGCAAGGCAGAAATAGAGACACAGACATAGAGAACAAACGTATGGACACCAAGGGGGGAAGCGGGGGGGTAGGATGAACTGGTAGGTTGGGATTGACATATATACACTAATATGTGTAAAATAGATAACTAATAAGAACCTGCAGTATAGCACAGGGAACTCTACCTAATGCTCTGTGGTGACTTAAATGCGAAGGAAATCCAAAAACGAGGGGATATATGTATACATGTAGCTGATTCACTTCGCTGTGCTGCAGAAACGAACACAACATTGTAAAGCATATATAGCCCAATAAAAATAAATAGCAAAAAAAAGAATATGTCATTTCCTTAAAGTTGAAAGTATTTTTGCCTGACTAGAGCCTAGACTTTGGAGAGTTGGTAATGGTAAAAATAAAACTGGAAGAATATTCAGGTAATCAGGGCCAGGTCCCTGAGGGCCTTTTATCTGTTGAGGCTGAGTATATGTGAGGAAAGAAGAGTGGAGAAATCCTGCAGCAGAGGGAATGGTAAGGTATGTGAGAAAGCCATTCCCTCTAGAACTCCATTTCTTCTCCTATGTGGTGTGCAGATAGGGGGAATTTGAGTCAATGCTCTGTAGGAGTATGATCAGCTCTGACACAGTGAATCCATGGACTAGCAAGATCTGGCAATAAAACCAATCTGTAAAGGAAAGAAATATCCTCATAAAGGCAAGAGCCTGATCATTGAAGGAGCTCTTCAGTGTAAAATCTCAGACATGTCAAATAAAATTTCCAAGCTTGGCAATAAACGTCCTTCACCCAGGTGAAGTTCTCCTAATCAAATACACCAAGAACAATAATCCAAGGGGAGATCGTTTAGCCCTGCATAGATTAAAGTACACTTGGACAAACACAAGCTGCATGCAAGTACTTCTGCCTTAGCCACTGAGGTAAAGGAATAAGAGTTTAGATGATTGCAGTTCTATTGTTTTTTTCAGAGTACTTTCCTATAAGTCACTTTCCATGGTTAAGCTGAATACTAAAAGTTTCAACAAATGGTCTAGGGAATAATTGTTTTTAGTTGAAAAAAAATTAGGTAATGACATATGAAATTATATTGGCAAATTTAATCACTTTGCTGTTACATGGTTTTGGTGTTTACTGAGCATATGGAGTACCTAAATCAGATGGTTTTTATGGCAAATGCATTCAGATGCCATGTTGCAAATATCAATATGTTTCTGTTATCATGGAAGAGGCTCAAAAACTCCATGTGGATAAATTGTTGGTTTGAGAATCAATAAACCCTTGGTTCTAGTTATATTTCTTCTAGTTGCCAGATGTGGGACATTGGTCAAGTCACTTGGTCTCTCTGAGGGTTACTTTCTTCACCTATAAAAGAATGGAGGGACTTCCCTGGTGACACAGTGGCTAAGAATCTGCCTGCCAATGCAGGGGACACGGGTTCGAGCCCTGGTCCAGGAAGATCCCACATGCTGCGAAGCAACTAAGCTCGTGTGCCACAACTACTGAGTTTGCGCTCTAGAGCCCGCAAGCCACAACTACTCAGCCCGCGTGCCACAACTACTGAATCCTGCGCACCTAGAGCCCGTGCTCCACAACAAGAGAAGCCACCACAATGAGAAGCCCATGCACTGCAACGAAAAGTAGCCCCTACTTGCCGCAACTAGAGAAAGCCCGTGCACAACAATAAAGACCCAACACAGCCAAAAATAAAAGAAAATTTTTTTAATTAAAAAAAATGAATGGAAATATGCATAGCACTGGCATCAACTTCCTCACAGCTACATTATGCGCTTCCCCTAGGAGCACAGATGCAAAAGCAGTTTGCAAACCCTAACATCCTTTACAAATCCAAGAGATTATTATAGACACTGTACACTTATATCTGAACATATCAAAAATACAGAAGGTGTTTCCATTTCTGACTAAAGCACAACATAAGAATAGCATGTGTTATCACAGGAAATAGAAAGGAAGAAAGCACCAAAATTGAGTATGGTCCTCATAGTTCTTAGAATAAGACTGGAATCTTTCTTAGTTAATAGTCCTAAGAACACTACCCTACAGAAATCAGTACCCAGAAGCCCTTGAAAATTGAAAAACATATAAAGGAAAGTTTTTACCACATGTACTTGGAAAAATATCAAGTCATTTCAAGCCTCATGAAAGTCAAAATATTTTAACCCAAAGCTATTGGTGGTGACAGCAGCATAGTTTTTTATCACTGAATAATCCATGAAAATATCATAAAAATACACAGCTAACAAGATAGCAAAACCAAAAACTCATAAACAAATTTACACGTGGTAACAAAGTATCCCTAACCCCAAAATAGAAGCTAAGAGTGAGAAGCCACTAACAGTCAAAAAATCTACATGGAATCATTGACTATGCAGGAGGAAACAGTGAAACAAAAGAGCCTGAGAAAGACCTGAGAACAGGAAGACACCAAAATGTCACCGGATATTGCTGGAAAGCACAGTGGCTAATGTAAGAACAGCAGGTGACAAGGGGAGTGATTATGTCCAAACCAATAACAGGTGAACACAAGAGCCAAAGGTCAGTCTAAACTGGCTCAAGCAGTATGAGTACCTCTGAACTCTCACAACTGACCAGCCAAGAGTTCTCCTCCAAAACAGGACCCCACACTAAGGAGAAACAATTGGAAGGAGATTCAGAAATGAACTGGATAAAGACAACAGGAATAAAGGAAAGAGAAAAGTAGGAAAGGGAATAGCCAGGAAATGTAAGAAAGGAAACCATCATATTTTAAAACATAACACAAAAGCAACAGGAGAGGGAGCTCAGTGAAGTTAAAAAAAAAACTATCTTGACCATACCTCTTTCTAAAAGTTCATGGAAATCAAATCAATTTTGCATAAATATGAGCAATAGAATATTATCACAGTCAAATCCCATAAAAAGTTATTAAAAGAAAAAATATTAAATAAGGAGCAAAATAACATCTTAGAGACAATAAAAACACGCCAAAAAGAAACGTCCACAAAACAAATAAAAACCCCAACTAAGCAATTATTTCAAAGCAAGCTAAAAGATAAAAAAGTAGGTTTTAAAAAAGGATATGAAAAAAGTGACAAATATTAGAGATAGATGATGATGATTCTATGAATAACAGGAATAATAGAATCTCTGAAGAGGAAAACTAAAGGAGCAAAACAAAGCTAACACCAAAAATTATAATTCAAGAAAACACTCCTAAAATAAAAGTATAAAAATTTTAAAATTACATATTGAAAAAAGTATACCATGTACCTGACTGACCCAGAACAATCAACACCAAAGGGTATTCCAGTAAACTGTTGAACTTAGGAAGAAGTCCATAGGTAATCTAGACCAATAAAATGACTTATAAGGCAAATAAAATTAAATAATCAGACTTTTCAACATTAATGCTTTATGCCCTAAGAAGATGGAATAACGTATTTAAGATAAACAAGGAAAAAGAATAAATGCCAGGGCTTCCCTGGTGGCACAGTGGTTGAGAGTCCACCTGCCGATGCAGGGGACACGGGTTCGTGCCCCAGTCCGGGAGGATCCCACATGCCGCGGAGCAGCTGGGCCCGTGAGCCATGGCCGCTGAGCTTGAGCGTCCGGAGCCTGTGCTTCGCAGTGGGAGAGGCCACAACAGTGAGAGGCCTGCGTACCGCAAAAAAAAAAAAAAAAACCTCAAAACAATTAAGAAAATGGTCATAGGAACGCACATATCAGTAATTACCTTAAAGGTGAATGGGTTAAATGCTCCAACCTAAAGACACAGGCTTGCTGAATGGATACAAAAACAAGACCCATATATATGCTGTCTAAAAGAGACCCACTTCAGACCTGGGGACACATACAGACTGAAAGTGAGGGGATGGAAAACGATACTCCATGCAAATGGAAATCAAAAGAAAGCTAGAGTAGCAATACTCATATCAGATAAAATAGACTTTAAAATAAAGAATGTTATAAGAGACAAGGAAGGACATTACATAATGATCAAGGGATCAATCCAAGAAGAAGATATAACAATTTTAAATATATATGCACCCAACATAGGAGCACCTCAATACATAAGGCAACTGCTAACAGCTATAAAAGAGGAAATCAACAGTAACACAATAATAGTGGGGGACTTTAACACCTCACTTACACCAATGGACAGATCATCCAAATGAAAATAAATAAGGAAACAAAAGCTTTAAATGACACAATAGACCAGACAGATTTAATTGATATTTATAGGATATTCCATCCAAGAACAGCAGATTACACTTTCTTCTCAAGTGTGCACGGACCATTCTGCAGGATAGATCACATCTTGGGTCACAAATCAAGCATGAGTAAGTCTAAGAAAATTGAAATCATATCAAGCACCTTTTCTGACCACAATGCTATTAGATTAGAAATGAATTACAAGGAAAAAAACGTAAGAAACACAAACACATGGTGGCTAAACAATACATTACTAAATAACCAAGATATCACTGAAGAAATCAAAGAGAAAATCAAAAAATACCTAGAGACAAATGACAATGAAAACACAATGATCCAAAACCTTTGGGATGCAGCAAAAGCAGTTCTAAGAGAGAAGTTTATAACTATACAGGCCTACCTCAAGAAACAAGAAAAATCTCAAATAAACAATCTAACCTTACACCTAAAGGAACTAGAGAAAGAAGAACAAACAAAACCCAAAGTTAGCAGAAGGAAAGAAATCATAAAAGATCAGAGCAGAAATAAATGAAATAGAAACAAAGAAAACAATAGCACAGATTAATAAAACTAAAAGCTAGTTCTTTGAGAACATAAACAAAATTTTTAAACTATAGCCAGACTCAACAAGAAAAAGAGGGAGAGGACTCAAATGAATAAAATTAGAAATGAAAAAGGAGAAGTTACAACAGACACCACAGAAATACAAAGCATCCTAAGAGATGATTACAAGCAACACTATGCCAATAAAATGGACAACCTGGAAGAAATGGACAAATTTTTAGAAAGGTATAACCTTCTAAGACTGAACCAGGAAGAAATAGAAAATATGAACTGACCAATCACAAGTAATGAAATTGAAACTGTGATTAAAAATCTTGCACCAGGGCTTCCCTCGTTGCGCAGTGGTTTAGAGTCCGCCTGCCGATGCAGGGGAAATGGGTTCGTGCCACAGTCCGGGAAGATCCCACATGCCATGGAGCAGCTAGGCCCGTGAGCCACGGCCGCTGAGGCTGCACGTCTGGAGCCTGTGCTCCGCAACGGGAGAGGCCACAACAGTGAGAGGCCCACGTCCCGCAAAAAAAAAAAAAAAAAAAAAATGCTTGAAACAAACATAAGTCCAGGACCAGATGGCTTCACAGGTGAATTCTATCAAACATTTAGAGAAGAGCTAACACCCTCCCTTCTCAAACTCTTCCATAAAATTGCAGAGCAAGGAACAGTCCAAAACTCATTCTATGAAGCCACCATCATCCTGATACCAAAACCATTCAAAGATACTACAAAAAAAGAAAATTACAGACCAATATCACTGATGAGCATAGATGCAAAAATCCTCAACAAAGTACTGGCAAACAGAATCAAACAACACTTTAAAAGGACCATACACCATGATCAAGTGGGATTTATCCCAGGGATGCAAGGATTCTTCGATATACACCAATCAATCAATGTGATATACCATATTAACAAGTTGAAGAATAAAAACCATATGATCATCTCAACAGATGCAGAAAAAGCTTTTGACAAAATTCAACACCCATTTATGTAAAAACTCTCCAGAAAGTGGGCATAGAGGGAACCTACCTCAACATAATAAAGGCCATATATGACAAACCCACAGCAAACATCACTCTCAATGGTGAAAAACTGAAAGCATTTCCTCTAAGATCAAGAACAAGACAAGGATGCCCATTCTCACGACTATCATTTAACATAGTTTTGGAAGTCCTAGCCACGGCAATCAGAGGAGAAAACGAAATAAAAGGAATACAAATTGGAAAAGAAGAAGTAAAACTGTCACTGCTTGCAGACGACATGATAATATACATAGAGAATCCTAAAGATGCCACCAGAAAACTACTAGAGCTAATCAATGAATTTGGTAGAGTAGCAGAATACAAAATAAATGCACAGAAATCTCTTGCATTCCTATACACTAATGATGAAAACTCTGAATGAGAAATTAAGGAAACATTCCCATTTACCACTGCAACAAAAAGAATAAAATACCTAGGAATAAACCCACCTAGGGAGACAAAAGACCTGTATGCAGAAAACTTTATGACACTTATGAAAGAAATTAAAGATGATACCAACAGCTGGAGAGATATACCATGTTCTTGGATTGGAAGAATCAATATTGTGGAAATGACTATACTACCCAAAGCAATCTACAGATTCAATGCAATCCCTATCAAATTACCAATGGCATTTTTTATGGAACTAGAACAAAATATCTTAAAATTTGTATGGAAACACAAAAGACCCCGAATAGCCAATGCAGTCTTGAGGGAAAAAAACGGAGCTGGAGGAAGCGGACTCCTGACTTCAGACTATACTACAAAGCTACAGTAATCAAGACAAGATGGTAATGGCACAAAAACAGAAATATAGGTCAATGGAACAAGATTGAAAGCCCAGAGATAAACCCACACACTTATGGTCAACTAATCTATGACAAAGGAGGCAAGTATATTCAATGGAGAAAAGACAGTCTCTTCAATAAGTGCTGGGAAAAGTGGACAGCTACATGTAAAAGAATGAAATTAGAATGCTCCCTGACACCATACACAAAAATAAACTCAAAATTTATTAGAGACCTAAATGTAAGACCAGACCCTATAAAACTCTTAGAGGAAAACATAGGAAGAACACTCTTTGACATAAATCACAGCAAGATCTTTTCTGATACACCTCCTAGAGTAATGGAAATAAAAACAAAAATAAACAAATGGGAACTAATGAAACTTCAAAGCTTTTGCACAGCAAAGGAAACCATAAACAAGATGAAAAGACAACCCTCAGAATGGGAGAAAATATTTGCATACGAATCAATGGACAAAGGATTAAGCTCCAAAATATATAAACAGCTCATGCAGCTCAATATTAAAGAAACAAACAACCCAATCTCAAACTGGGCAGAAGACCTAAAAAGACATTTCTCCAAAAAAGACATAGAGATGGCCAAGAAACACATGAAAAGCTGCTCAACATCACTAATTATTAGAGAAATGCAAATCAAAACTACAATGAGGTATCACCTCACACCAATTAGAATGGGCATCATCAGAAAATCTACAAACAACAAATGCTGGAGAGGGTGTGGAGAAAAGGGAACCCTCTTGCACTGCTGCTGGGAATGCAGATTGATACAGCCACTATGGAGAACAGTATGGAGCTTCCTTAAAAAGCTAAAAATTGAATTACCATATGATCCAGCAATCCCACTACTGGGCATATACCCAGAGAAAACCATAATTCAAAAAGACACCTGCACCCCAATGTTCATTGAAGCACTATTTACAATAACCAGGTCATGGAAGCAACCTAAATGCCCATCGACAGATGAATGGATAAAGAAGTCGTGGTACACATATACAATGGAATATTACTTAGCCATAAAAAGGAACGAAACTAGGTCATTTGTTGAGATATGGATGGATCTACAGACTGTCATACAGAGTGAAGTAAGTCAGAAAGAGAAAAAAAATATCGTATATTAACGCATGTATGTGGAACCTAGAAAAATAGTACAGATGAACCGGTTTGCAGGGCAGAAGTTGAGACACAGATGTAGAGAACAAACGTATGGACACCAAGGGGGGAAAGCCGTGGGTATGTGGGCGTGGTGGTGTGATGAATTGGGCGATTGGGATTGACATGTGTACACTGATGTGTATAAAACTGATGACTAATAAGAACCTGCTGTATAAAAAATTAAATTCAAAAATTAAAAAAAATAAAATAAAATAAAAAGACTATATTGACTCTTCTAACCTCTTTATTAGCAAATTCTTAAAATGACACAAAGTCAGGTTTTGAGCACGCCAGTGAGCTCAAGTTTAAGTGGGTAACTAAAGACTATACTTGCTCACAGTTTGTTTGGTCCTGTGGATAAATACGGCTTATGAAAAACATGTTTAATTTCATCTGTTACTGCCAGAAGCCTTGGCCAACTTCCCTTTGTGTCGCTGCAATGGAAATCAGGTCTTGCTGAGAAATCATTCTCAAAGAATATGCTACTTCAAAATACTGGCTTGAAAACACAGATTTTTCAATTAAGTTCTCAGAACAACATTTTATATAAAGGGTTTAGCACTTTTTCTCTACAAATGATAAAATAAACTGACTATAATTCTAATCACATGGTGGTAACAAGTCATAAGTTAAATTGAATAACATGGTCTTAATGCTTGTCACAGAACCACCTGACATCTGACTAATTAGGTAGTCTCAAACTTGAGAAGTCCATAGATTGACTGGATAAATAACAAAGGTTTAATTAATGCCACACTCCTCAGACATTAGGTTTAAGAGAGTTGGCAGCTTGAAAATGTCGACATCCTGATGGGCTTCAAATCTGAAAAGGTACTAATTTTTAACATTAACTAAACTTTTCAAAGATCTCTCTCTTTCAATGTAAAGTTAAACTGCATACCTAAATTGCTGAATGTCAATTTTGAGGTCAATCAGACTATGTTCAATGTTCCCAGAAAAATTAGACTGTCCTTCAAAATTGTACATGTAGCTCAGGTGAATTTGCTTCAAATTCTGCATTAAAAGGCATTAAAAAAGAACAAGTTAAGGTTGCTTGACAATTCTACTGTAATGCTTCAGAAAGGTCGTATAACACCTGCTAGAAGCAGCTCATAAAAATGCTTTCAGTTTTTCACCACTGAGAATGATGTTTGCTGTGGGTTTGTCATACATGGCCTTTACTATGTTAGGTAGGTTCCCTCTATGACCACTTTAAGAGTTTTTATCATAAATGGGTGTCAAATTTTGTCAAAAGCTTTTTCTGCATCTATTGAGACGATCATATGGTTTTTATTCTTTAATTTTTTAATATGGTGTATCACATTGATTGACTTGTGTATATCGAAGATTCCTTGCATCCCTGGGATAGATCTCACTTGATCATGTGTATGATCCTTTTAATGTGTTGTTGGATTCTGTTTGCTAGTATTCGATTGAGGATTTTTGCATCTATGTTCATCAGTGAGATTGGTCTGTAATTTTCTCTTTTTTGTGATATCCTTGCCTGGTTTTGGTATCAGAGTGATGGTGGCTTCATAGAACAAGTTTGGGAGTGTTCCTCTCTCTGCAATTGCCTGGAAGAGTTTGAGATGGAAAGGTGTTAGCTCTTCTCTAAATGTTTGATAGAATTCGCCTGTGAAGCCATCTGGTCCCGGGCTTTTGTTTGCTGGAAGTTTTTATTTTTTTCCCGTCTTTGTTCCTACATGCGGGCTTTCTCTAGATGTGGGGGTGACTCTTTGTTGCGGTGCACCATCTTCTCACTGCGGTGGCTTCTCTTGTTGCGGAGCACAAGCTCTAGGCACCCGGGCTTCAGTAGTTGTGTCACATGTGCTCAGTAGTAGTGGCTCGCGGGCTCTAGAGTGCAGACTCTGTAGTTGTGGCACCCGTGCTTAGTTGCTCTGCGGCATGTGGGATCTTCCTGGACCAGGGATCAAACCCGTATCCCCTACATTGGCAGGCAGATTCTTAACCACTGCCCCACCAGGGAAGTCCCGGAAGATTTTTAATTACAGTTTCAATTTTGTTACTTGTGATTGGTCTGTTTATATTATTTATTTCTTCCTGGTTCAGTCTTGAAAGGTCATACCTTTCTAAGAATTTGTCCATTTCTTCCAGGTTGTCCATTTTATTGGCATATATTTGCTTGTAGTAGTCTCTTATGATCCTTTGTATTTCTGCAGTGTCAGTTGTGATTTCTCCTTTTTCATTTCTAGTTTTATTGATTTGAACCTCTCCCTTTTTTTTCTCGATGAGTCCGGCAAAAGGTTTATCAATTTTGCTATCTTTTCAAAGAACCAGCTTTTAGTTTTATTGATCTGTTCTACTGCTTTCTTCATCTTATTTCATTTATTTCTGCTCTGATTTTTATGATTTCTTTCCTTTTACTAACTTTGGGGCTATTTTGTTGTTCTTCTTCTTTCTCTAGTTGCTTTAGATGTAAGGTTAGATTTTTTTATTTGAGATTTTTCTTGTTTCTTGAGGTAGGATTGTATAGCTATAAACTTCCCTCTTAGGACTGCTTTTGCTGCATCCCATAGGTTTTGGCACATCATGCTTTTGTTGTCATTTGTTTCTATGTATTTTTTGATTTCCTATTTGATTTCGTCAGTGATCACTTGGTTATTTTGTAATGCATTGTTTAGCCTCCATGTGTTTGTGTTTTTTACACTTTTTTTTCCTGCAATTGATTTCTAATCTCATATCATTGTGGACGGAAAAGATGCTTGATACGATTTCAATTTTCTTAAGTCTACGAAGGCTTGATTTGTAACCCAAGATGTGATCTATCCTGGAGAACATTCCATGTGCACTTGAGAAGAAAGTGTATTCTGCCAGTTTTGGGTGGAATGTCCTATAAATATCCATTAAGTTTTACTGGTGTATTGTGTCATTTAAAGCTTGTGTTTCCTTATTTATTTTGTCTGGATGTTCTGTCCGTTGGTGTAAGTGGGGTGTTAAAGTCCCCTACTATGAATGTGTTACTGTCGATTTCCCCTTTTATGGCTGTTAGTATTTGCCTTATGTATTGAGGTCCTCCTATGTTGGGTGCATAAATATTTACAATAGTTATATCTTCCTCTTGGATTGATCCCTTGATCATTATGTAGTGCCCTTCTTTGTCTCTTGTAATAGTCTTTATTTTAAAGTCTATTTTGTCTGATAATTGCTACTCCACCTTTCTTTTGATTTCCATTTGTATGGAATATCTTTTTCCATGCCCTCACTTTCAGTCTGCATGTGTCCCTAGATCTGAAGTGGGTCTCTTGTAGACAGCGTACATAAAGGTCTTGTTTTTGTATCCACTCAGCTAGTCTGTGTCTTTTGGTTGGAGCATTTAATTCATTTACATTTAAGGTAATTATCGATATGTATGTTCCTATTACCATTTTCTTAATTGTTTTGGGCTTGTTTTCGTGGGTCTTTTTCTTCTCTTCTGTTTCCCGCCTAGACAAGTTCCTTTAGCATTTGTTGTAAAGCTGGTTTGGTGGAGCTGAATCCTCTTAGCTTTTGCTTTTCTATAAAGCTTTTGATTTCTCCATCGAATCTGAATGAGATCCTTGCTGGGTAGAGTATTCTTGGTTGTAGGTTTTTCCCTTTCATCACTTTAAATATATCCTGCCACTCCCTTCTGGCCTGCAAAGCAAACATCATTCTAAATGGTGAAAAACTGAAAGCATTTCCTCTAAGATCAGGAACAAGGCACAGATGTCCACTCTTGCCACTATTATTCAACATAGTTTTGGAAATCTTAGCACCGGCAATAAGAGAAGAAAAAGAAATGAAAGGAATACAAATTGGAAAAGAAGAAGTAATACTGTCACTGTTTGCAGATGACATGATACTATACATAGAGAATCCTAAAGATGCCACCAGAAAACTGCTAGAGCTAATCAATGAATTTAGTAAAGTTGCAGGATACAACATTAATGCACAGAAATCTCTTGCATTCCTATACACTAACAACAAAAGATCAGAAACAGAAATTAAGGAAACACTGCCATTTACCATTGCAATAAAAAGAATAAAATGCCTAGGAATAAACTTACCTAAGGAGGCAAAAGACCTGCATGCAGAAAACTTTAAGACACTTATGAAAGAAATTAAAAATGATACAAACAGATGGAGAGATATACCATACTCCTGGATTGGAAGAATAAATATTGTGAAAATGACTATACTACCCAAAGCAATTTACAGATTCAATGCAATCCCTATCAAATTACCACTGGCATTTTTCACAGAATTAGAATGAAAATTTTACAATTTTTATGGAAATACAGAAGACCCCAAATAGCCAAAGTAATGTTGAGGTAGAAGAACGGAGTTGTAGGAATCAGTCTCCCCAACTTCAGACTATACTACAGGGCTACAGTAATCAGAACAGTATGGCACTGGCACAGAAACAGAAATACAGTTCAATGGAACAGGACAGAAAGCCCAGAGATAAATCCACACACCTATGGTCACCTAATCTATAACAAAGGAGGCAAGAATATACAATGGAGAAAAGACAGCCTCTTCAATAAGTGGTGCTGGGAAGACTGGACAGCTACATATAAAAGAATGAAATTAGAACACTTCCTAACACCATACACAAAAATAAACTCAAAATGGATTAAAGACCTAAAAGTAAGACCGTACACTATAAAACTCTTAGAGGAAAACATAGGCAGAGCACTCTTTGACATAAATCACAGCAAGATCTTTTTTGACCCACCTCCTAGAGAAATGGAAATAAAAACAAAAATAAACAAATGGGACCTAATTAAACTTAAAAGCTTCTGCACAGCAAAGGAAACCATAAACAAGACTAAAAGACAACCCTCAGAATGGGAGAAAATATTTGCAAATGAAGCAACTGACAAAGGATTAATCTCCAAATATACAAATGGCTCATGCACCTCAATATCAAAAAAACAAACAGTCTAATCAAAAATTGGGCGGAAGACCTAAATAGACATTTCGCCAAAGGAGACATACAGGTGGCCAACAAACACATGAAAAGATGTTCAACATCACTAATTATTAGAGAAATGCAAATCAAAATTACAATGAGGTATCACCTCACACCGGTCAGAATAGCCATCATCACAAAATCTACAAGCAATAAATGCTAGAGAGGGTGTGGAGAAAAGGGAACCCTCTTACACTGTTAGTGGAAATGTAAATTGATACAGCCACTAAGGAGAACAGTATAGAGGTCCCTTTAAGAAACAGAAACAGAATTACTATACGACCTAGCAATCCCACTACTGGGCATATACCCTGAGAAAACCATAATTCAAAAAGACGCATATTGGGGACTTCCCTGGTGGTGCAGTGGTTAAGAATCCACCTGCCAATGTAGGCGAAACAGGTTCGAGCCCTGGTCCGGGAAGATCCCACATGCCGCAGAGCAACTAAGCCCATGTGCCACAACTACTAAGCCTGAACTCTAGAGCCTGCGAGCCACAACTACTGAGCCCACATGTCACAACTACTGAAGCCCGCATGCCTCGAGCCGGTGCTCCACAACAAGAGAAGCCACCGCAATGAGAAGCCTGCACACCGCAATGAAGAGTAGCCCCCACTTGCCGTAACTATAGAAAGCCCGCATGCAGCAACAAAGACCCAACTCAACCAAAAATAAATTTAAAAAGACACATGTCATTGACATATATACACTACCAAATGTAAAATGGTTAGCTAGTGGGAAGTTGCTGCATAGTACAGGGAGACCGGCTCTATGCTTTGTGACAACCTAGAGGCGTGGGATAGGGAGTGTGGGAGGGAGGCTCAAAAGGGAGGGGATATGGGGATACATGTATACATATAGTTGATTCACTTTGTTGTACATTGAAACTAGCACAATATTATAAAGCAATTATACTCCAATAAAGGTGTAAAAAAAAAAAAGGACTAAGAAGAAAAAAAAAAGACACATGTACCCCAGTGTTCATTGTAGCACTATTTACAATAGCCAGGACATAGAAGCAACCTAAGTGTCCATCAACAGATGAACAGATAAAGAAGATGTGATACATATATACAATGGACTATTACTCAGCCATCGAAAGGAATGAAATTGGGTCATTTGTAGAGATGTAGATGGACCTAGAGTCTGTCATACAGAGTGAAGTAAGTCAGAAAGAGAAAAACAAATATTGTATATTAACGCATATACGTGGAATCTAGAAAAATGGTACAGATGAACCTATTTGCAGGGCAGGAATAGAGACGCAGATGTGGAGAATGGACATGTGGACACGGGATGAAGGGGAGGGTGGGATGAATTCAGAAATTGGGATTGACATATATACACTACCATGTGTAAAACAGATAGCTAGTGGGAACCTGCTATATAGCACAGGGAGATCAGTTTGGTGCTCTGTGATGACCTAGATGGGTAGGATGGGGGTGGGTGGGAGGGAGGTCCAAGAGGGAGGGAGGTCCAAGAGGGAGGGGATATATGTATACATATAGTTGATTCACTTCATTGTACAGCAGAAACTAACACAACATTGTAAAGCAATTATAGTCCAATTTTTAAAAATGTAATGCATTTACATGTGGTTCCCTTTTAGTTTGGGGTATGTGGGGAGAGGAACAGGTATGTATGCATGTGTGTGTATGTCTTGGTAGGATTTTATTCTTACTGAATAAAACAAAATACAGAATACAACATCTATCCCAATCACCATAGCCTAAAGTGATCTTTATATTTCCTGAACAGTTATACCTTTTAATGGCAGTTAATCATTTACCATTTTATATCAACTACAGATCTTTGTTTTTTGTTTTTGTTTGTTTTTTTGGAGGGACTTGTTCTTTATTTCAAAAAGACATCAATTTTCGGTATCAAAACAGTTACACTATTGGCTTTTCTTTCTCCCAATCGTTCCCCAAAGAGACCACACCAAAGGAGAGTACATTTAAAGCCAGTTAAGCTGCCGGATGCATAACTAACTGACCTCAATGAAACCTCACCAAAAAGGGGGGATTGGATGGGTAGGGAAAGAAACTTCAAAAGATCAGCACACTGCTAGCCCACAGAATGTACAGAGCTCTCACAGCCAGATGGGGTGACCCGTGCACCGCAACCCCAAAGAAGCAAAGTCTCAAAATAATATAAAATTTAAAGACAGTTTTGTGCATAAGCTATTCAAGATTTCTCTAGCACTAACTGATACAAAGCACAATGAGATGGCAGTTTTAGAGACAGCAGCTTCAGACCCGGAAAAGGGTGATGAGATGAGTTTCATATGGCCAAATCAGTGGCAAAACATAATTTTCTCCTCTTTCTTTCAAGGAGGCAGAAGAGTAAGTCAGTGGTCACCTCAACATAAGGGGCACATGATCCGTTCTGTGAGTGGTTGGGAATAGGGCAGATATGGGTCAAGAATTTGGTTTTAGACAGAGGTCTCACCATCTTTAATTTGTTTGGTCACTTCTGATGAAAAAAAATAAAAATAAATTTGTCCAAAGGTGCCATAAAGCTGAACACCTGAACAGCCCTTTTTTTTTCCCCCCCTCTGGCTTACTCCTCCTGGAATCACCTTTCTGGTTTGGCAGGTATTTTTTACAGAGCAATGAGGTTTCCTATAATGGAGTCTTTCTCTGGGTTGTTTGGCTCTCAGTAAGGCAGGCCCATATCTTTTTCCCTCCTCTATGGAGAAGGCAATAGGCATTAAGCTGAAAAGTTACCTTGCAAAAGTGAGAAAGGGATTAGACTGATGCTTCAGAACTATGGAATTATCTGGAATGTTTTACAAATGGTTGCTATATCCAGATGTCTTTGAATTGCTACTGAAATCTAGTGCAGTATTTTAATTTAATTTAATGTGGAATTTTTTCCTATCACGTTGTATGTTCTTTGAAGTTAAGCCGTATAATCTTTAAATTAGTGCCACACTCATAGTATGAATCCAGTACATATATGATGAGTCGTTCAATAAAAGTAGAGAACTGGCTTTCAATCATAGTTTTTAAAAAGGTGCCCCTCAAGTATAAAATCTTCCCTTTAAAAAGGTGCATCTCAAGTATAAAATCTTCCCATGCTTTTATTCACTTTCAAATAGCTGTTACATAGCTCCCTGATGAACTGGATGCCTGTAGCATCTGTCTAAGTGCTCACTGATAGCTCTCTGTGTATGTCTGATTTATGCCACTTTCTGAATCACCTGACTTTGCATCACCAGATCACTCAGGGTAATTGCCCCATCAAAAATATGGTGCTGTTTCACTGGTTGTGTATAAGAATTTCAGTGTTTTGAATGACATTTAGCAATGTGAGATTGTTTCGAGACTTGGATATACTGTTTTTTAAATATATAAAGAGGATTCAATTAATCAGAAATGGTCTTTGTTTGGATTTCCATTATTCATTAATTGGGTATCCTCCTACTACTTACTCTATGGCAGGTATTGTTCTGATAGATGTTAGATATTAGCTAAGATATATCAGCTTGTTTAATCTTGACCATAACCCTATGGGGTAAGCGTTATTATACCCATATTATAGATGAGATAACTGAGATATATAGAGGTAGTGTAGTCAAGTTAACCCAGTTAGAAAGGGTCAAAGCCAGTTGTCTTTTGTTTTATATAAGTCTCACTGAGACGTGGGTATACCTTTCACTGGGTATAAATTATACATATTGCACTAAGGAGAGGAGACATGTAATGCCTGCAAAATATCCATGAGAAGTGCCTCTCTATCCCAAAAGTATGTATATTTACTGGTTAATATACTTATTTGAAAAAGTCTGCCAACCCATTGAGTTATGAAAGGAAGTCACCAAAGCTAAACATTTCTGCTGCAAGAGAGGAAGGTTCTGATCACCCCTTCCCTTTCTCACAGTCACCCACTTGTGCCTTCAACACATGGCTCTGGGTAGTAGACAAATCTTCCTAGATCTGCTTCTTAAAATAAAGTGAGCCCTGCAATATTGGGCTATACTTAATATATGCCAAGCACTGTTTTAAGTTCCTTGCACACCAGCTACTCAACAGGTGGTGGTTAGTAGTTCACTATGAAGTACAGAAATTGAGAATGAGCATTTAGAATCTTTTATAGTAAATTATAACAGTAATTTTTTCTGTCCAATCTGTTTTTTAGAATTGAGAGTAGTATTTTGTGTCTTTGTTTATTTCATTTTTCTAGTAATTCACTGTATTTTGTTTTACAAAAATATCAGAAACATTGGAAATTTTTTATAAAAGAGAGCAAGATCTATCACCACAGATAGTATGAAAAACATTCTTTTGTGTATATTGATTCATTTAATTCTTACAACAACTCTACGAAGAGCCACATTTTCAGATGAAGATACTAAGGCACACAGAGGTTAATAAGCAAAGTTATACAGTTAGTAAGTTGACAGAGCAGAAAGTCAATCCCAAGGATTCTAGTATCAAGACATGCCTTTAACCACTATAATAAACTGCCTCTCCTAAGACCATCTTTGGTGGGTGTCTGAAAAGCAGAGCTAAAAAAATCTGACTTAGGCTCTTAGGTAGAGAGCAAAGGTGTCAGAATGATCTCGTTACTTCCCTGACATCTAGCCACTCCCATTCCATTGCCACTGTAAAACAGTGTTGAGGCTACCTAGCCCAGAGTAGGGCATGATCCTTGACATCACCTTTGCTCCATCATTGGAGTTCTTGTGCAGCTTCCACTTGCTGGTTTCTTCCCATTGACAAGGCTCTTCAGGACTTGGCAGCCTCCCTCTGGCTGGAGTGTTTAGAGTCTGAGGTTATAAACTCATCACGTCACAAGCTACTCATTACAGATAAAATCTTGTGATGATATGTCACTTGCAAGCATGGAACAAACATTTATGTATTAAATGCCCACTCTGTGCAATGACTTGCATTTTTTATATGCATATACCATACCTAATTTTTACTGTCCTACATTTTAAATACATTTGATTTGGATTTTTAAAACTCTTTAACTGACATACTTGGATATTGGTTTAGAATTTACATCTATTTATTCTGAATCAATAAAAGAAAGAAATTGTTTGAGTCTCTCTGGAATGTACTCGATTTGTCCTTTGCTCTTGCTGTTCCTTCTACTTGTGTTACCATTCTCCTCCTTGCCAGGCAACAAAGTGCAGTGAATAGGGCATGGCATTTGAAGCCAAACTTGGGGATCTGATTCTTCCACCTAACCATCCATCCAACAAATATTGAGCTTCTATTATTGACAAAGGCACTGTTCAAATTGCTGAAGATATAGCAGTAACTGAGATGACAAGCTTCCTGTTCTCATGGAGCTTACATCTAAAGAATTAGACATTAAACAAACACACTAATAAATAAGAAAGTAGCAATAAGTGCTATGAAGAAATTAAAACAGAGTAGTGAGATCAAGAGTGACAGATAAGGGGGCTTCCCTGGTGGCGCAGTGGTTGAGAGTCCGCCTGATGATGCAGGGAACATGGGTTCGTGCCCCGGTCTGGGAAGATCCCACATGCCGCAGAGCGGCTGGGCCCGTGAGCCATGGCTGCTGAGCCTGCACGTCCAGAGACTGTGCTCCGCAACGGGAGAGGCCACAATAGTGAGAGGCCCGCGTACCGCAAAAAAAAAAAAAAAAAAAAAAGTGACTGATAGGGACTCCCTGGTGGCTCAGTGGTTAAGAATCCGCCTGACAATGAAGGGGACGGGGGTTCAATCCCTGGTCCGGGAGGATCCCACATGCCTCAGAGCAACTAAGCCCGTGCACCACAACTACTGAGCCTGTGCTCTAGAGCCCACAAGCTACAACTACTGAACCCGCATGCCACAACTACTGCAGCCTGTGTGCCTAGAGTCTGTGCTCCACAACAAGAGAAGCCACTGCAATGAGAAGCCCACGCACAGCAACGAAGAGTAGCCCCCGCACGCCACAACCAGAGAAAGCCCGCGGGCAGAAACGAAGACCCAGGGCAGCCATTAATTAATTAATTTATTTAATTTTTAAAATAAATTAAAGAGTGACTGATAGAGAGGGATGTTTTAAATTGTGTATCAGGGAAGGGCTCTCTGTAGAAGAAACAACTGAACTGAGATCTGAATGCCAAGCAGGAAGTAGACATTTAACAACTAGGGGAAAGAGATTTCCAGGGGACAGAAACTTTTACCATATCATAAAAACAAAAAAAAAAAAGAAGGGTAGATCTTGGCTGATATAAGTGGAAATTCAAATATTAGCATAGTCCAGGGCTATCTCAATCCAGTGCCTCTGAGATCTTCTCAACTCGACCTTCTATGTGTCAACCTCAATCCTGAGCTGGTGGCAAGAGAGCTGTCAAAAGTCCCAGGCTTCACAGAGAATATCAGACAAAGATATTTTCTCTTGATGTTGTTCTATTTTAAGAGCAAGAAAATGTTTCCCAGAAACCTTTACCAAGCTTTCCCTGTGTGGCACTGACCTGAATATGGTCACCTGCCCATTCTCCACTCAATCCCTGATACTGAGGAAATTATTTTGTATTGACTGGCATGGGCATGGGTACCTAGTTCAATGCCTAACAAAGGGTTGGGAACACCATGATTGGCTTTAACTATTCAGAATTATACCTCGAGCAGGAGTCAATCCCAGAAACCATGTGTCTGCAATGTAACCAGGGAGAGGGGACACCTGAACAAAAAGTGAGATGCTGTCAGGGAAAAGCTGAAAGTGAATAGAAACTAGACAGGCAGTCAACAGTGTCCAGTACAAACAGCTCACGCAAAATCCTGGATCAGTTAAAGGAGAGAAAGGAGGTTCTAAGGGGCTAAGGTGTCACTGGGAAGGGAAAGTGACATGAAGTGATATCATAGGGTATTTGTGGTTGACAAAGGTCAACTCTTATAAGTACTCATAGGTCATGCTGAGGAGTTTAGATTTTATTTAAAGGGTGATGGAAAGCTGTCAGAGTGTTTTAAACAGAGGAGTAGCATGACAGGGCTGCAAAGTGAGATAAATTGTGCTTGTGTTGGGAGCAGAGGATGGTGCTGCATCATTGGGTCATTTGGGGGCAAATTTACTTCATCTTTCTAAATTCCATTTACCGTGTTTTAAAGGAAAAGTGGTTCAACTACTTGTTTCAAAGGGCTGTTTTAAGTTGTAAATGAAAAATGTGTAAAAGTGCTTTTGAGTTCTGTGTTAAACAAATGATAACAAATGCAGCAGCCCTCCTTCAGAGTGTCACTCAAGGCATCTTCTCAGAGCCTTATCTGTCCAGACCAGCCCCACACTGACTGCTCTTTCCTCTGAACTCTCATGTTTCATGCCCATAAAAATCATTTCAGTCTTAAATTTTACAATTATAACAGTGTAGGGTAGTATATACATGTATAGTACATGACAATTTAAAGGCACTTTAAAATATACACATTCACACATACCAATTATGTGGCACACGTGTATCTTCAACCAGATTTTAAGTACAAGGCATACATCAAAGTTTCTTGCACAGCGTCTGACACAAAATAAGTACTTAATAAACATGAATTTTCTTTCTTTCTTTGGGGTCCAGTCCTATGCTCATACTTGTATTGTCCCCGTTCTCCCTTCCCTAAGAACCTATCCCGGCCTAACCTAGCGGAGAAAACAAAAAATAGGCACTTAATCAGTAGTTATTGAAAGAACCGTGCACCCATTTAAACAAAAGAAATTTTAAAATTCATAGTGCTAAAAGGAAAAAAGGTTAATGACAAAGAAACTCTAAATAAAAACAAAACTTTCTGTTGTATAATCATTAGCCTAGAATGATTAGTAGTTTTCACTCTTAGTAGATTTCAATTTTACTAGATTTTAATTTTACTAGGAAGTTAAATTCTTAACTACTGCTTTGATTCTTTCCTGGAAGTTCCTATAGGAAAAGCTGGAAACAGAGCTAGCACATGATCTACGGTAAGTTTTGAGCATGAGAAAGACAGAATAATCCACAGAAAAGAGCCAAAATTTTAGGTATTATTAGGAAATGCCAATGAATTTCAAAAATAAGAGGGCAGAGCAAAAGCTTACGTGCCAAGGAATGAATCAAACACATACACTGCATCTACTGTACATGTTCAAGGAGTTTTAGCATCTGACTTTCTCACACACCCAGGCTGAGACATCAATAACCTAAACATCCCAAATTAAACAGTTCAGACCCCCAATCACTTTAAGCCATGTAAAGCAATAAACCTTCAAGATAAAGGACAAATAAAATGGCAGAGTTCGCTGAAAAGCCATGTGCAGACCATGTTCATGTTTGATTTATTGAACAAAGGGTGAATGCTAAAAGCTCCTTTTGTTACCCTTCTTTGGAAATATTAATACAGAGTTAGTAAGATCATATACTGCACAGTGTTAAGAAATAAACATTATCAATTTTCCTGACACTGCAGAATGCAGCCAAAACTCAATTTAAGACAAGTTTCAGAAGAAAAACAATCATAAAAGGAATAAAATGAGATCAAAATGTAATACAAATATACTTTATTACCTTACAAATGCAGGCATAACTGAAGGCCCATAATTATATAATATTTAATGCTTAATTTTATTTTCTGTGTTACCTCTATAAGCCATCACTCGTGAAAAATATTAAAGAGCACACATTTCAATACCACATAATTAAAATAAGTGTTAGTTGCTATATTTTGCTTAATTTGCATTTGTGATTTATACATTTTCCTGAATACATGGTTAAAGCAATATATGCTCAGTAGGAGAAGTAATATCACCCCTACATGCCCCACAAATCATCTACAAAAGTGTTGCGTGCACCACCATTTACTTAGAGCAAATGGGTGTTTTTCTATAAACACATTATTTATGAGAGCATCAGATGCAATCTGCATACTAATGTAGTCTTATATTTCACAGAATTACCCACATGGTATAAGTGGTTTTTCTCTCTCCACAATCACTACTTCCCTCCACCCCCAATTAGTTCCATCCCCACTTAGAACTCCATCATGAATATATCTGTCTATGTATACCAGAAATAGTTGAAAAACAGCCATGGGGAAATAATTCAAGTCACAAAAACACTCTAAGCCCTGACAATTTTAATATTTATTCAATCAGTTTATTACCACAAACAAGCAAATAAGAAAACAGATCCATTACCATCCAAACAATTTTTAAAGGCCTCCACAATAGGTCTACATAAAGCAAGCTGTTAAAACAGACCTATACAAAGAAGGCTGCCAAACTGATGCAAAGCAAGCTCAAAATAATGATATTAACATACTAAGGAAAAAACTCAAATCTAAAAGCAAGGATCCAGATTATATTATCTCAGAACAGCAAGAGACTCTGTTATTTTTATTTGCCAATATTTATACGAATATTATGTACTAAATAATCATGTTTTAGTTATATCTTCATCCAAAGGCATACAACTCCCTATACGCTTAAAGCATATTATCTGCCTTAGACTCATCTTTGAGAAAGATGCATATGTAGTACAGAGGTTGGCATTGTCACAACTCAGTGGCTTGGGGCCAGAATCTGTAACACTGCCTAGCAACTTCCCCATATCACAAATAACACAACAATGTACTGGTGGTTTGAGGAGAGCAAGACAGAATAAAAATTTAGAAAAATGACATTATAAGGGACAAATATTCATCTATTTAATATACTATACTAAAGTGCATTAAAGATTTTCATAAGCCAATAAAAATGTAAATGCAATATAATGAATTCTGATAACTAGAAAGCCCTTTATTGTCTGAGAGTTGAACATTCTTTTATATACAGTCATCTTTGTGTGTTTTATTCTGTCAAAACCGTGATTCCCGAATATGCTTATATAATAACACACTAAAATATACTCCAGTAAAGTAAATAATTTTTTAGTGATTAATCAGACTTGAGACTCTTAAGCAATTTATTAACTAAGCTGAACTAACTACAAGAATTCATTATTTCTCATGTTTTCTGTTTCCATGAAAGCTGCTATGAACTCTGTGCCCCCAACATTTATATGTTGAAGACTTAACCCTCAGTGTGATGGTATTGGGAGAACAGCCTAGGGGAAATAATTAGATTTAGACACAGTCATGAGGGTGGTGTCCTCATGATGGGATTAGTGAACTTAAAAAGGGAGACACAAGTGAGCCTGCTGTCTCTCTCTCCCCAACATGGGAAGACATAATGAGAAGGCAGTCATATACAAGTGAGGAAGAGTACCCTCACCAGAAGCCAACCATGCTGGTACCCTGACCTCGGATTTCTGGCCTCTAGAACTGTTAAAAAAAGAATTTCTATTGTTTAAGCTATACTGTCTGTGGTATTTTTGTTATAGTGACCCAAGAAGAATAATACAAGACCCCTATGAGAACATTACTTTTGCGAATATATAGGAGTATCATCAAAATAATTATTGGCTTCCCCTCATGTTCATTTTCAACCATTCTTCTTAACACAGTCATGCTTTTTAACACTAATATTGTCATCATTTACACATACCTTTATTTTTATAAGATTTGATATAAGAAACCTTTTTTCCATAATTCTATTGTATCTAGACGACCATTTTAAAAATATTAATCAAATATCAAACAATTTACCTTTAACATCAAAATTTACTAATTTGAGCCAAAAGTCTTTGCAAAATTTATAAGGCGAGAAATCATCTTCAAAGTAAATTTTAAAGACCAAAGCAGAAATTTCAATGAGTTTATGCATAAGAATATGGACACTTTCAAAGTACTTTTTTTTTTTTAACATCTTTATTGGGGTATAATTGCTTTACAATGGTGTGTTAGTTTCTGCTTTATAACAAAGTGAATCAGTTATACATATACATATGTTCCCATATTTCTTCCCTCTTGCGTCTCCCTCCCTCCCACCCTCCCTATCCCACCCCTCCAGGCGGTCACAAAGCACCGAGCTGATCTCCCTGTGCTATGCGGCTGCTTCCCACTAGCTATCTATTTTACATTTGGTAGTGTATATATGCCCATGCCTCTCTCTCGCTTTGTCTCAGATCACTCTTCCCCCTCCCCATATCCTCAAGTCCATTCTCTAGTAGGTCTGTGTCTTTATTCCTGTCTTACTCCTAGGTTCTTCATGACATTTTTTTTTCTTAAATTCTATATATATGTGTTAGCAGATGGTATTTGTCTTTATCTTTCTGACATACTTCACTCTGTATGACAGACTCTAGGTCTATCCACCTCATTACAAATAGCTCAGTTTCGATTATTTTTATGGCTGAGTAATATTCCATTGTATATATGTGCCACATCTTCTTTATCCATTCATCCAATGATGGACACTTAGGTTGTTTCCATCTCCTGGCTATTGTAAATAGAGCTGAAATGAACATTTTGGTACATGACTCTTTTTGAATTATGGTTTTCTCAGGGTATATGCCCAGTAGTGGGATTGCTGGGTCATATGGTAGTTCTATTTGTAGTTTTTTAAGAAACCTCCATATTGTTCTCCATAGTAGCTGTACCAATTCACATTCCCATCAGCAGTGCAAGAGTTTTCCATTTTCTCCACACCCTCTCCAGCATTTATTGTTTCTAGATTTTTTGATGATGGCTATTCTGACTGGTGTGAGATGATATCTCATTGTAGTTTTGATTTGCATTTCTCTAATGATTAATGATGCTGAGCATTCTTTCATGTGTTTGTCGGCAGTGTGTATATCTTCTTTGGAGAAATGTCTATTTAGGTCTTCTGCCCATTTTTGGATTGGGTTGTTTGTTTTTTTGTTATTGAGCTGCTTGTAAATTTTGGAGATTAATCCTTTGTCAGTTGCTTCATTTGCAAATATTTTCTCCCATTCTGAGGGTTGTCTTTTGGTCTTGTTTATGGTTTCCTTTGCTGTGCAAAAGCTCTGAAGTTTCATTAGGTCCCATTTCTTTATTTTTGTTTTTATTTCCATTTCTCTAGGAGGTGGGTCAAAAAGGATCTTGCTGTGATTTATGTCATACAGTGTCCTGCCTATGTTTTCCTCTAAGAGTTTGATAGTTTCTGGCCTTCCATTTAGGTCTTTAATCCATTTTGAGCTTATTTTTGTGTATGGTGTTAGGGAGTGTTCTAATCTCATACTTTTACATGTACCTGTCCAGTTTTCCCAGCACCACTTATTGAAGAGGCTGTCCTTTCTCCACTGTACATTCCTGCCTCCTTTATCAAAGATAAGGTGACCGGGGCTTCCCTGGTGGCGCAGTGGTTGGGAGTCTGCCTGCTGATACAGGGGACGCAGGTTCGTGCCCTGGTCCGGAAGGATCCCACATGTCGCGGAACAGCTAGGCCTGTGAGCCATGGCCGCTGAGCCTGTGCGTCTGGAGCCTGTGCTCCGCACGGGAGAGGCTGCAGCAGTAACAGGCCCACGTACCACAAAAAAAAAAAAAAAAAAAAGGTAAGGTGAGCATATGTGCATGGGTTTATCTCTGGGCTTTCTATCCTGTTCCACTGATCCATCTTTTGGTTTTAGTGCCAGTACCATACTGTCTTGATTACTGTAGCTTTGTAGTATAGTCTGAAGTCAGGGAGTCTGATTCCTCCAGCTCCGTTTTTTGTTCTCAAGATTGCTTTGGCTATTCGGGGTCTTTTGTGTTTCCATACAAATTGTGAAATTTTTTGTTCTAGTTCTGTGAAAAATGCCAGTGGTAGTTTGATAGGGATTGCATTAAATCTGCAGATTGCTTTGGGTAGTAGAGTCATTTTCACAATGTTGATTCTTCCAATCCAAGAACATGGTATATATCTCCATCTATATATATCATCTTTAATTTCTTTCATCAGTGTCTTATGATTTTCTGCATACAGGTCTTTTGTCTCCTTAGGTAGGTTTATTCCTAGATATTTTATTCTTTTTGTTGCAATGGTAAATGGGAGTGTTTTCTTGATTTCACTTTCAGATTTTTCATCATTAGTGTATAGGAATGCCAGAGATTTCTGTGCATTAATTTTGTACCCTGCTACTTTACCAAATTCATTGATTAGCTCTAGTAGTTTTCTGGTAGCATCTTTAGGATTCTCTATGTATAGTATCATGTCATCTACAAACAGTGACATCTTTACTCCTTCTTTCCCAATTTGGTTCCTTTTATTTCCTTTTCTTCTCTGATTGCTGTGGCTAAAACTTCCAAAAATATGTTGAATAAGAGTGGTGAGAGTGGGCAACCTTGTCTTGTTCCTGATCTTAGTGGAAATGCTTTCAGTTTTTCACCACTGAGGATGATGTTGGCTGTGGGTTTGTCATATATGGCCTTTATTATGTTGAGGAAACTTCCCTCTATGCCTGCTTTCTGGAGGGTTTTTATCATAAATCGGTGTTGAATTTGGTCAAAAGCTTTCCCTGCATCTATTGAGATGATCATATGGTTTTTCTTCTTCAATTTGTTAATATGGTTTATCACATTGATTGATCTGCGTATATTGAAGAATCCTTGCATTCCTGGAATAAACTCCACTTGATCATGGTGTATGATCCTTTTAATGTGCTGTTGGATTCTGTTTGCTAGTATTTTGTTGAGGATTTTTGCATCTATGTTCATCAGTGATATTGGCCTGCAGTTTTCTTTCTTTGTAACATCCTTGTCTGGTTTTGGTATCAAGGTGATGGTGGCCTTGTAGAATGAGTTTGGGAGTGTTCCTCCCTCTGCTATATTTTGGAAGAGTTTGAGAAGGATAGGTGTTAGCTCTTCTCTAAATGTTTGATAGAATTCGCCTGTGAAGCCATCTGGTCCTGGGCTTTTGTTTGTTGGAAGATTTTTAATCACAGTTTCAATTTCAGTGCTTGTGATTGGTCTGTTCATATTTTCTATTTCTTCCTGATTCAGTCTTGGCAGGTTGTGCATTTCTAAGAATTTGTCCATTTCTTCCAGGTTGTCCATTTTATTGGCATAGAGTCGCTTGTAGTAATATCTCATGATCTTTTGTATTTCTGCAGTGTCAGTTGTTACTTCTCCTTTTTCATTTCTAATTCTATTGATTTGAGTCTTCTCCCTTTTTTTCTCGATGAGTCTGGCTAGTGGTTTATCTATTTTGTTTATCTTCTCAAAGAACCAGCTTTTAGTTTTATTGATCTTTGCTATCGTTTCCTTCCTTTCTTTTTCATTTATTTCTGATCTGATTTTTATAATTTCTTTCCTTCTGCTAACTTTGAGGGGCTTTTGTTCTTCTTTCTCTAGTTGTTTTTGGTGCAAGGTTAGGTTGTTTACTCGAGATGTTTCCTGTTTCTTAAGGTGGTCTTGTATTGCTATAAACTTCCCTCTCAGAACTGCTTTTGCTGCATCCCATAGGTTTTGGGTCATCGTGTCTCCATTGTCATTTGTTTCTAGGTATTTTTTTATTTCCTCTTTGATTTCTTCAGTGATCACTTCGTTATTAAGTAGTGCATTGTTTAGCCTCCGTGTGTTTGTATTTTTTACAGATCTTTTCCTGTAATTGATATCTAGTCTCATAGCATTGTGGTCGGAAAAGATACTTGATACTTCAATTTTCTTAAATTTACCATGGCTTGATTTGTGACCCAAGAGATGATATATCCTGGAGAATGTTCCATGAGCACTTGAGAAAAATGTGTATTCTGTTGTCTTTGAAGTGTCTTATAAATATCAATTAAGTCCATCTTGTTTAATGTATCATTTAAAGCTTGTGTTTCCTTATTTATTTTCATTTTGGATGATCTGTACATTGGTGAAGGTGGGGTGTTAAAGTCCCCTACTATGAATGTGTTACTGTCAATTTCCCCTTTTATAGCTGTTAGTATTTGCCTTATGTATTGAGGTGCTCCTATGTTGGGTGCATAAATATTTACAATTGTCATATCTTCTCAAAGTACTTTTAAATTTATTTATTTTTGGCTGTGTTGGGTCTTCATTTCTGTGCGAGGGCTTTCTCCAGTTGTGGCGAGTGGGAGCCACGCTTCATCGCAGTGCGCGGGCCTCTCACTGTCATGGCCTCTCCCATTGTGGAGCACAGGATCCAGACGCGCAGGCTCAGCAGTTGTGGCTCACGGGCCCAGCTGCTCCGTGGCATGTGGGATCCTCCCAGACCAGGGCTCGAATCTGTGTTCCCCGCACTGGCAGGCAGAGTCCCAACCACTGCCTCACCAGGGAAGCCCTCAAAGTACTTTTAAAGAAACCACCAGACCACTTACAATAACTAACCATCCAGGCTTACCTGGAACCATCCTGGTTTTAGCACTTAAAGTTCCCCATCCTGGAAACCCCTTCAGTCCAGGAACTGAACTAGGACAGGTGGTCACTCCACCAATACATTACTATGTCATTTTTACTATCAGTCATGAGGTAGCTATGGTTCTGATTTCCTAAGGACCCAGAAGAAAATAGACTTTCATAATTATATATATATATATATATATATACACACACACACATATATGTATGTACAAGACTGTAATTAACCATTTTTAATATAAATTTTAGAACCTTACAACTAAAAGAGACCTTAGAAATTATTTTCCCCGATACTTACAAGTAAGCAGATTACAGTTTAGAGAGATAAGAGTTTGTAAATCAACCTTACTAAGAACTTTCCTCTTAATCAGTTCTCATGGAATTTTTTTTTTTTTGTGGTACGTGGGCCTGTCACTGTTGTGGCCTCTCCCGTTGCGGAGCACAGGCTCCGGACGTGCAGGCTCAGTGGCCATGGCTCACGGGCCCAGCCACTCCGTGGCATGTGGGATCTTCCTGGACCAGGGCACAACCCTGCATCCCCTGTGTCAGCAGGCGGGTTCTCAACCACTGCGCCACCAGGGAAGCCCCTCTAATGGAATTTTTTAACAGTATTATTTTATAATGATAAATAATCCTGAAGAAATTCTCAATAGTATCAAGACAATGAGGAAATTAAAAGGTATTGAACTTTCATATAAAAATTCAATGCAATTAACAGTAGCATCTTATCAAGAATTTTCTTATATTTAGATAAATCTTGTAATTCATATGAGGAAAATGCTCAACAATTACTAAGAGAAACATGAAAAAGAAGAAGAGTGAAGGAGGCATTGTCTGTGAGATACATGCCATAGAGTAACAATGGTCAATTCTATATGGTACAATTGCTGTACGAACAAATTGTTTACTGGGATATCACTATATAAGCACAGAAAAAAAATGGAATGTTAACATGACAAATATGGAGCATGGGGTGCTGATGTTGTAGGAGGTAGGGTGGAGGGAGAGGAAATTGTCTATTGATAAAAACTGGATGATACAATATGATACAATCCCATCTATGAACAAATATATATATGTGTTACTCATAATAGTAATACATGTAATGGTGTTTATACCAGGGTAGAGGGATTGCATGACCTTTATTTTCTTCCAGATAGTATTTTTTTAAAAAACACAGTAGATACTCTGTCCTATTGATTTCTCTGCTTCAGAAAATTAAGAACTAGTGAATAGATTTTGATTTGTCTTACATTACCTGAGGAAGAATATAAGGAATCCAAGTCCAGTTGTGATTTGATTAAAATTTTCCTGCTTGCTCTGTTTATAATAGCCAGGACATGGAAGCAACCTATGTGTCCACCAACAGATGAATGGATAAAGATGTGGCACATATATACAATGGAATATTACTCAGCCATAAAAAGAAATGAAATTGAGTTATTTGTAGTGAGGTGGATGGGCCTAGAGTCCGTCATACAGAGCGATGTCAGAAAGAGAAAAAAATACCATATGCTAACACATATATATGGAATCTAAAAAAAAAAAAAAATGGTTCTGAAGAACCTAGGGGCAGGACAGGAATAAAGATGCAGATGTAGAGAATGGAGTTGAGGACATGGAGAGTAGGAAGGGTAAGCTGGGATGAAGTGAGAGAGTGGCATGGACATATATACACTACCAAATGTAAAATAGATAGCTAGTGGGAAGCAGCCTCATAGCCCAGGGAGATCAGCTCGGTGTCTTGTGACCACCAAAAGGGGTGGGATAGGGAGGGTGGGAGGGAGACACAAGAGGGAGGAGATATAGGGATATATGTATATGTGTAGCTGATTCACTTTGTTATAAAGCAGAAACTAACACACCATTGTAAACCAGTTATACTCCAATAAAGATGTTTAAAAAAAAAAAACTTTCTTGCTGGACAACTGGTCTATAAACTAGCGTATCTGAAATAAAATTAATGTCAATGGTGTTTATAAACCTAATACTGGACATAGCAGAATATAAGAAAAAAATAACATTGTTTTCTGACTTTGCAAGTAACATACTGTAAAACACTTGCAAAATAGTTTTTTAATTAAAAAGAAAATAAGAATTATAATAAACTTTATACCCTTTAGTTTAAACCCTTTAGTACGTGTGTGTAAATATATATAAATATGTGTGTGAATATACTAGTGTGTATAAATACATGTATATAAGTGTATGTATGTATACAAAAATATATGCATCTACCTGTTTGCAACCTGTGTTTCTTCACTTCACAATGTATGATAAACAACTTTTCAAGTTATTAGTGAGTCTTACTCAACACTGTTTGACAAGGCTGCATTGTACTACATGGAATGACTAATAAGGTAATTTATTTTACTATAATCCAACTTGAGCATGTGTAATGTAATTTTTCCTATTTTTTATTATTATGAGTAACACAGCAGTAAATATTCTTATAATAATTATTTGGATGCATGTCTGTGTTTTCAATGTGACCAAATAATTTGCTACTTTGATTTTATCTAAAAGGTGTGAATGTTTTTAGGGCTTTCAAGTGTATTATGGAAAATTATGTTAGTTGCATACTCAAAAATACTATTAATTATTACTTTTTAAAAAGATCTCAAGCAACTCATAATTATGTCAAATTATTATAATATGCCCAGTAGTGGGAATGCTGGGTCACATGGTAGTTCTATTTTTAGTTTTTTAAGGAGCCTCCATACTGTTCTCCATAGTGGCTGTATGAATTTACATTCCCACCAACAATGCAGGAGGGTTCCCTTTTCTCCACACCCTCTCCAGCATTTATTGCTTCTAGATTTTGTGATGATTGCCATTCTGTCCAGTGTGAGGTGATACCTCACTGTAGATTTGCTTTGCATTTCTCTAACAATTAGTGATGTTGTGCATATTTTCATGTGTTTGTTGGCCATCTGTATGTCTTCTTTGGCAAAATGTCTATTTAGGTCTTCTGCCCATTTTTGGATTGGGTTGTTTGTTTTTTGGATATTGAGGTGCATGAGCTGTTTGTATATTTTGGAGATTAATCCTTTGTCCGTTGATTCGTATGCAAATATTTTCTCCCATTCTGAGGTTGTCTTTTCATCTTGTTTATGGTTTCCTTTGCTGTGCAGAAGCTTTTAAGTTTAATTAGGTCCCATTTGTTTATTTTTGTTTTTATTTCCATTTCTCTAGGAGGTGGGTCAAAAAAGATCTTGCTGTGATTTATGCCAAAGAGTGTTCTGCCTATGTTTTCCTCTAAGAGTTTTATAGTGTACGGTCTTACTTTTAGGTCTTTAATCCATTTTGAGTTTATTTTTGTGTATGGTGTTAGGAAGTGTTCTAATTTCATTCTTTTACATGTAGCTGTCCAGTCTTCCCAGCACCACTTATTGAAGAGGCTGTCTTTTCTCCATTGTATATTCTTGCCTCCTTTGTTATAGATTAGGTGACCATAGGTGTGTGGGTTTACCTCTGAGCTTTCTATCCTGTTCCATTGAACTGTATTTCTGTTTCTGTGCCAGTGCCATACTGTTCTGATTACTGTAGCCCTGTAGTATAGTCTGAAGTCTGGGAGCCTGATTCCTCCAGCTCTGTTTTTTTTTTTTCTCAAGATTGCTTTTACTATTCTGGTAAAAATAATTTTATTAAGAAAATAACATGTGTGATGTATTATTTATATAAGGTCATCCTCAGCTAGCTTTCTAGTATTTGCATAGGAAGATATCTGAAAAGTATTCATTGAATTTTGATGATGAATACTTCTAGGTGGTAGATATTAAAGTGGCTTTTTACTTTCCTATTTATAATTTCCTTATTACTTTTCTAAATTATTTACAAAGAACATGTAGTAGCAGGTTTCTAAACTATTTCATTGAAAATATTACCCACTGCATGGAACCAGAGATTAAAATATATTGACAATAATTACAGCAATCATAGTTGATAGTAGGAGTAAGTCCTCTAGTTTATTGAATAACATTTACCTAAAAGCAACAACTCATTTTATTCTTAGTTATAATCAAACTGCCAGTTTCTAAGTACAGAATTTTCCCTAAGTACAAAATTTATCTACATATGAAAAACTTGTCCAACTGTACTCAACAAGACAAAATAAAAACAGCTGAATTAATTGAAACAGCCATTTATTCAGGAAAGGAATGTTTATATAAGTGAAACAAATACCTCTTGGTCCTTTCTCCATTGAATAACCTAGCCAATTTCAACTGGCCACCTAGTCATTTGGCATTTATATTTAGATTACTGTTAAAATATAATGCATTGTGAAATGGTGCTGTATACTGGTGCCATCTGTCAAATAGCACAGTAGTATCAAATGTTTCATTTCCAAACTCTCCTTTACTCTCTCTTCCCTCTGCATAACATATGTATTACTCTAGTGGTTAGATGACACCAACCTAACCAACAGCTCTTCCTTTTTAACTGATGAATCAATTAAAGTTCATTTTTTCCAGTAACTGAACTTTAGCTAAATTAAGCAACATAGATGTTATTATTAAGCTAAAGCAAAAGAGATGTTATTACAAGCAGTTAGTGGGTAGGGCCAATCAATGATCAATAGGACACTCACTAGGGGACAAGAATGGAGGTTCAGACATGGTTGGCCAGAACCCAGGGAGCTGCAAGAAGCAGGAAAACAGAGGACACTGGCACAGCCTGGCCAAGAATGATGCCAACTGACACTGCTCCTGAGATCAGTAATTTCTGACCATTTCCTCATAACTCTCTCAAGACCTAAAGTCTCTAGAGAGACAGAGTCCTATGGGCCAAGATTAGGTCATATGATTGCCCCTTGGCTACCAGCAGGAGAGGCTACTATCTAGAAAACATGCCCACCATGAACACCCACAGTGGAAGAGGGGCGATCTCCCAAAGAAAATCAGGGCATAATTAGAAGTGAGAATAACTATTGGGCAACCAACAATGAAATATTCACTGCAACTGACTACATTTAGTGCCTCTTATGCCTTCCTCTCTTGCCTCATACCCTAACTCTTAGATCATCCTTTTTCAAGCTAAAGATCACAACATATTAGTGTATAATTAAATCAAATTTGTGGATCATATCCATCTATTTAAAAGCAAAATTGAGGACTTCCCTAGCGGGCCAGTGGTTAAGACTTCACCTTCCAATGCAGGGTGTGCAGGTTTGATCCCTGGTCAGGGAGCTAAGATCCCACGTACCTTGCAGCCAGAAAACCAAAATATGAAATGGAAGCAATATTGTAACAAATTCAATAAAGACTTTAAAAATGGTCCACATCAAAAAAATCTTTAAAAATAAATAAACAAATAAAAGAACACTTTAATGGAGCAGAAAATATCAGAGTATATTGCATATAGGAAGTTTGTGAAATGTCTGTTTATTATATGTTTCTGAGGCATATGTGTTTGCGTGCACATGTGTGAATGTAGGTCATGATATGAAAAATGCTTGAAAAAACTTTGTCCTAGTCCTTACAAGCATTCTGCAGAACCAACAGTTATATGCACACCCTAACCTAGACTACTACCATCTGAGAAGTCCATTCCCATATAACTGGTATTATGAGGCCTCCATGATGAATCACTGCACAGTAGGCAGCTTATGTTATGAAGTGATTTCATCATTTATAGCATCACATACGGTCATTAAATTTCATTTAATTAGGAAAAATAATCCATGCAATCATTTCTTTGATCACAAGTATTTATCATCTTGTCTGAAATCTGACTAGTGTTCCAAATGAGAAAACTCCCAATGTGGCGATTTTTCATCATGAGTATTTTTATATCACTGCAATTTTATTAGCTCATGTTGAATTAGTCAACTCTCGCTTCTTTCATGAGATTTTCTCCAATTACTATAATCTTCACTGATTGCTCTCCTTTTAATGAACTCCTTTGACACTTAACTTCTAATAGTTCCCCACATAACTGTTACACCTCAGCTAAATGAAACACACTTCCAAACTAGGTAGGGAAAAAAGACATTTGAGTAGTCCAAAGAGAAATCACAAATCCCATACACTAAAATCACTACATTTTTTCATAAGAAATTTCTCTAGGATCTTGTTTAAAGCTCATTTTTTCTGCTTTATTCATAATCTAATAAACATACTACCTAGCACATAAAAGACAACCAATAAGTAGTTGGTGAATAAGTGAGTAGATGAAAGAGATAAAGGAAGAAAAAAAGAAAGGAGAGAGAGAGAGAGGAAGAAGAAGGCAGAGGAGGAAGAAAAGAAGGTAGTGACAGTGGAGAAGGGGGAGAGTGACAAGGAGGGGGGGAGGAGGAGAAGAAGAAGGAGGAAGAAAGAGGGAGGGAAGGGAGAAAGAGAGAGGAAGTAAGGAAGGAAGGGAGGGAGGGAGAGGAGGGAGAGGAGGGGGGAGGGGAGGGGGTTTAGGTTTCTAGGTCCAAAGCAAAAGCAAAATGCAAGGGGGGAAGATAACCGTGAGGCAAGTAAGGCAATATGGCACCACTGTGAAGCAGACATCAATGACAAGTTCTCTCTCAAGCACACACAAATGCATGCGTTTAAGAACACAAGGATCAAAATAGCTTGGAGTTATTTCAAGTATGAGCAAACAGAAGAAAACATTTCAATAGGACATGAGTGCATTAACCAAAGAGCAAATGTTCATAGTGAAGACCTTGAATCTTCAAAAATATTGAAATGTGCTCAGTATATTCTATTTACAGCAAGAAATGGTAATGTTTTAGAATTTTTAATATCCAAGTGGTTAAAAGTTAAATATCTTGTTGCCTTCGTCTAATTGAAAAAACAGTGTCCCAAAACCTTTCCCCAAAAGTTCTTTGTAGCTGAATTTTACTGCCACCATTCCATCAAACACTATTTCATTTGTGTGTCTTGATTGTAACCAATTTGAGGGCAACAGTCACATCTTTTTTTGTGTGTGTGTGGTACGCGGGCCTCTCACTGTTGTGGGCCTCTCCCATTGCGGATCACAGGCTCAGGACGTACAGGCTCAGCGGCCATGGCTCACGGGCCCAGCCGCTCCGTGGCATGTGGGATCCTCCTGCACCGGGGCACGAACCCGTGTCCCCTGCATCAGCAGGCGGACTCTCAACCACTGCACCACCAGGGAAACCCCAACAGTCCCATCTTATATTTATTACCTGCGGTGATTCAGAAGTTATTAGTTGAAAACAATGTCAGAAGGGTGTGAGCCCCAGAAGTTAGAAATGTGTAAATGGATAAACTTTTCATGAAATGACTGGATAAATTTTAAATATTATCCTTCGTTTGATAAACTAATTTAAATTAAAATATCAATAGCAAACAGAATTTTGTGAACGACAAAGAATTTATGACACTAAGCATTTTACAAGGAAGAAAAAAACAAGTCTATTTTACTGAACCAAGGTCTCTATCGTAAATATGTACCTATGTAAAAAAAGTGTGAAGTCACTTAGGACTAAATCCTGGGACTTTGAGAGATTCAGATGCAAATGATCATGCTGCCTATCAAGGAACCATCTGGCTTATTAACCATATTTTAATGAAGAACAGAATTCTATTCCACAAATTGTTTACATAACACCTACAGCTGATATTCATGAAGAATTTATAAAGAGTGTTTCACTCATATGACTAATACGCATCCATTTGGATTACAGACCTTACAGAGACCACTCATTGTAGGTCCCAAAGTAGATAAAGAGTA